>NW_026057576.1:70119762-70234902 GCF_023721935.1 Panthera uncia
AACCTAAAAAATAAAGCAAATGGACAAACAAAATAGAAACTGACTCCTAGATAAAGGAAACAAACTGTTGGTTACCAGAGTGGGAGGGATTGGGAGGGGGGCAGGCAAAATATTTGATGGGTATTAGGAAGTAAACATTGCCAGTTATGAAATAAATAAATCATGGAGATGTAATGTATAGCATGGGGAATATAGCCAATAACATTGTAATAACCTTGTATGGTGATGGTAACAGGACTTACCATGGGGATCATTTTATAGGGTATAAAAATATCAAATCAGTATGATGTACACCTGAAACTAATAGGATATTGTATGTCAATTATACTTCAATATAAGTAAATAAATAGAAACAAAAGAAGTGCTGTCTTGAAGTTACTACAATGTTCATTATTTCTAAACTCACGCTCCCTCAAAGCTGTTTCACTGTTGCACAAGTCACCTCAGACTACTCTCCACTGTTCAGGAGCAGAGAAATATATTGTTAGTCCTCTACAACTCTCCCACATCAAATCGTAAATACACTATCTGACCAGATACATGCAGATCACTTTTAGTTTAATGAAAATATGGATAAAATGTGTCAAGCAAAACGTTCCAGATTTATTGGAGACACACTACTGATGCACTCTGACTCCCCACAGTGGCCTGCAAATCGGGATGTTTTCTTATCATCATGCTTCACAAGAACAGAATAGCAATGGTGACGAAAACATGTGGCGGTACCTCACTGACATTCCACATCCGTGTCAGTGAAGAAGCTGTCTTCAGAGTCTGAGGTTATCAATGGCTTTTGCTCATCTGATCATTGTTCTGTTCCATTTGAGTAGTTGAAATGTCCTCTGGGGGCGGGTGGTGGTGGTGGTGAAGCTCCAAGAACTGTCTCAGATGCTTCAAAGCACCCAGGTGAGGACATAGGTAGACTAAGAACATCACAACATCAGCTAAATATGCATCCTTCAGGAATGATTTACAGGGAAATTCCTGTGCAGATAAAGGAAAGCTGTAACCCAGACCAGAATACATGTCAATACACACAGAAGTTTTAATCTCGCA
Source organism: Panthera uncia (assembly GCF_023721935.1). Taxonomy (NCBI): domain Eukaryota; kingdom Metazoa; phylum Chordata; class Mammalia; order Carnivora; family Felidae; genus Panthera; species Panthera uncia. The sequence continues at coordinate 70,120,819 of NW_026057576.1, forward strand.
GAACTCCTGTAACAGGAATGTTTGATCTCTTCCACAAACATCAAGTTTTTAGAACTTCACAGTGATGAAAATATGCAAAGTGGCACAAGGCTGAGATAGAAGGACTCCATTAAGATAAAAAGAGACCTTTAGCATAACTCATTTTCCTGATTACTATGCAGCACTGTAGTATCTATCATGTTACCCATCACGCAAATTTCTTAACAAGTTGGAAAATAATAGAAAGGAGCATGCAGGTGCAGGATAATGGGGCTTAGCACACAATACTGTATATTGTTCATAGGGAACTCCTAAAAGGAAGAACCACACATTTCATGTATCTGATTAGCAAGCACACTGATCCCTGATATAATTCGGAGAAGTGCAATGTGTATGTACATCTTTTTCCCCTTGAATCTGGTTGTATGTTTTAAATTGGACAAATAAATCATATGATTCAAGTATCTTAATTCAGTCTGAAAAATCTTGCTCCTTGAACTCTAGATAACCTCGCTGGTAGCCACATGGAGGCTACTGGAGCATGAAGACAGTCATTCAGGCAGAGGGGTCCAGAGTCTGACAATCACGTGGAATAAGGGTAAAAAGAGCTGAACACCATGGTTCCTTGCCAATGTGTCCTCACAAGTGTGATCACTTAATAATCACTAAGTAATTACTGTCTTCTCCCTTCCCACTGAGGGACTCTGTTGATATGTCTACATCACCCCTGTAACCTCCACTCAACCTACAAGAATGAAAAAAGTGCCTTCTACCCTTGCACCGATCAAGACACCCTGATTGTCCAGCCATCCACCCCCTGACCCCTTTTTCCAAAGCCTGTCTGTGGTCTCTAGCTGATTGCTAGAATGATATTCAGAATAAAATTATCATAAAAAAGATACATCCATATAATATAATTACAAACACAAATGGATTGTGTTTAGCTGTACCCACAAACAAACTTTATTAATGTTAAAATTTGTCCACAATGACTAGGAAAAGTTAATGCATATATCCAGGAAATATATTTGAGTTTCATTAATACAAAGAACACCAATATAACAGCTCTCACAGTTATTAGTATTTTATAGGAAAATGAATTAAATATGAAGAACTATAAGAGCAGTAGTATGATAATACAGCAGATATGAAAAGTAAGCATAGATGCTCAGGCCCAAATTTAGGGACTTAGTCATCAAGCTTTATTTGACAGTTTAACTCATTGTTGTGTCCAACTACCATTTCACTCAAATGGCACAATGAACAAATTGTGAGTACTCTCTTTGATAACCAAAGAGAGTTGCAAAGCACAAGATAGCGTTGTTAGATTGAAAGACTTAATTTATTTTCTACCATCAGAAAGCAAGAAATAAAAAAAATAAACATAAATGCACGGATTTGCTTGAATGGAAGCATGATTTTCACATTGATAAATTAGTTCAGAATAAATGTTGCTATCCCACTAATTCAGTTCTCTCCATGACCACCACTGCCTGCCATATTTAATTTGGAAAAAAAATCAATTGGGCCACCAAACCATCTTATCAGATGGATCTTTTTGGGTAGGCATCAGGTTAGTGTTACATTTTAGCATTAAACTATTAAGAGTATGTTACTTTATAGCATCCAAAGAACCAAACCCATGCAACTGTAGAGATGAATTAGAGAACTATATTCAGAATGCAAAATTTGCATATCAAAATAGATAAATATTACATATATTATTCTTTTGTTTGTAGTCTCCATAAGAAGTTAATGCTAAGACATTTAAAGGAGAAATTTAAAAGTGAAATGCATCCAGATAGCACGAAAGACCATCCAAAGGCTATTTTTGCTTTTATTAAACAAAATTAGCCAGTTCACGCCCCTCCACTCCTCTCTCTCTCTGACACACACACACACACACACACACACACACACACACACGTATCTTGGCAGTTTTTAACTTGTGGTTTATTTTAGGAATATTTTAGGTGACAGTGCAAGCCTGAATGCTTTTCATTGTAATCATTTCTTCTCCTGAGAGATTTGTCAAGATACCCACTTTTTATCACTGCCTTCTTGAGGGCAAGAAGAATAAGGATTGGAATGTTTTAAACATCTGCATCTTTACAAGTATTTTTTGTTAACATTATAAAGAAAGATAAATCCATTCTCTTTATGCCTTCTATTTAGAAGTGAAAAAATATTTTCATAAGAAAAGAGAATGGGGGCATCTGCGTGGCTCAGTTGGTTGAGCATCTGACTTCAACTCATGTCATGGTCTCATGGTTCGTGGCTTTGAGCCCCGTGTGGGGCTCTGTGGGGACAGCTCAGAACCTGGAGCCTGATTCCGATTCTATGTCTCCCTCTCTCCCTGCCCCTCCCCTGCTCACACTCTGTCTTTCTCTCCCAAGAATAAATAAACATTTAAAAAATTAAGAAAAAAAGAAAAGAGAATGGATGTCTGTAGTTTGTATGGTGACATTCTTTTGAGATGAGATTTTCTTAAGGCCGGTTTATTATTTTGTCAGTTAAAAGAAATGGTAACTGATATAAAGTTTTTCTTTTTTTAAATTTTATCTATCTATCTATCTATCTATCTATCTAAATTCAAGTCAGTTAACATACTGTGGAGTATTGGTTCCAGGAGTAGAGCCTAGTGCTTCATCACTTACACACAACACCCAGTGCTCCTCCCAATAAGTGCACACCCCACACCCACCTCCCCTCCAGCAGCCCTCAGTTTATTCTCTGTATTTAAGAATCTCTTATGGTTTGCCTCCCTCTGTGTTTTTATTCTATTTTTTCCTTCCTTTCCCCTGTGTTCATCTGTTTTGTTTCTTAAATTCCACATTTTGACTGATGAATGGATAAAAAAAAGATGGCAATCAACAAAAAGGAAATCTTGCCATTTGCAACAACATGGATGGAACTAGACTATCGGAGGCTAAGCAAAATAAGTCAGTGAGAGAAAGGCAAATGTCATATGATTGCATTCCTATGTGGAAGTTAAGAAATAGTTTTTCTTCTCTAAGTGTTTTTTAAATGTTTATTTGTTTATTTTGAGAGAGACAGAGAGAGAGTGAGTGGGGAAGGGGCAGAGAGAGGGAGAGAGAGAATCCCTAGCAGGCTTCGTGCTGTCTGCACAGAGCCAGATCTGGGGCAAGAACCCATGAACTATGAGATCATGACCTGGGCCAAAACTTCGAGTTGGACACTTAACCAACTAAGCCACCCAGACTCCCCTAAAGTTTTTCTTTTTAACCAAAGTTTACCTTAAAGAGATTAGGAAAGCTTCTAGTCTATGAAATGACTTACTCTAGGCTCATATAAACAGATTTTTTTTTCCCAGAATGGCCTAGAACACGCTGTTTAATGATATGTAATAGTGGGAAGAAACAAGGCTTTAATGACAAACTCTGGGCATGCCACTTATAAGCTGTTGTGACCTTAGGAAAACTATTCAGTCTTATTTTTCTCTTCTGAAAAATGGGGTAATAATAAATATCTACACTGCATGGTCACTGTGAAATCTTATGGGATAATGAGTATGTGTAAAATAAGTATCAGAATGCCTGATATATTGTAGATTACTATATGGTAACTGTTAGGATGTCCTTGGAACCACAGTAGAGGGGACGGCCATCTTGCCAGCGCAACCAATGAAAAGCCCCTAGTAGCTGCCAGAACGAATTGGAGGTCAACCAATCACCGATCGACAGCAAGACCTGACGCAAAAAAGGCCCACCCGGACCTAAACCCGGAACCGCTGCAGCTTAAAAACCCCACCCCACCACACCTGGGGGCGACTTCCCTGACTCCTCTCTCTCTCTCTCCCTGAGTCACGAACCTCACCGGAGACCTTAGTTCCCAAATAAAGCCTTTGACTGCTAAAATTTTTTAGCCTCTGACTCCTATCTTTACCCTGCCTGACGCCTGAATAAAACTACCACTGTTTTATTCCCAGTATGGTTTCCCATGTTTTATGCTCACAGCATCGCTAGGAGATTGATTATAATCTCCATTTTAAAACTCAGAGCTTAGAGGTTCAGTGACTTTCCTATTCTCTCATAAAATTCCTCTGCAAGTCTTTGGATTCTAAATCCAGAATCTATTTTCCCTGACTCATCCTGCATGGACTATGCCTTATACCAGGTATGTGTTAGCCAGGGACAATGATGTGCCTCTGTGTGACAAAGAAGCTGGCCCATGTTATTTGGCAACTAATTTCATGGAAAGACACCAATGAGGCATTGGCCATTGGGAACCCACAGTAGCCAGAGCTAAAGTCCAACTATAGACCTAGGTTGTCCTTGCTAGGCACATTTATAATATTAAGTGGTCTTTGCTTTACTAGCTATGGAGGAAAAGTAGGTTCATTACTCTGGATTCCAACTTTTATTCCTCAGATGCTGTCACACTAATCATTTAAATCTGAATAACTTGCTGCCCTAAAACAGCAGTGTTTGGCATTTTTGTCTCTCTGCTGATAATGAGAGAAAAAACTTGGATTTGAAGGAAAGGCAAAAAAAAAAAATTATGATACAAAATTTAAAAAATAAACCTGTGTCTCCTGAGAAAACAACATGAAGAGCAACTCCAGTCAATCACACAAGAATATTTTAGGAGACAAACGCAATCCATACAAATCTGAGAAAATATTAATCTTGAAATTGCCAGAAAATCGTTATAGGCCATAAATAATTTATAACAAAAGGCACAAACATTGACTTGCACAATCCAATGCTCTTTCCTTTACCTCCACATTCTTGAGTTTAATGAATCAATAAATGTGTTCTTTCTCCATCTAAACAAATCACAAAATCCAATTCCTTTTTACTCTAAAATCACTGTTCCAGGACAGAGCACCCAGACTAGACACATTGTCATGGAACTTTGCTGTCACTGTGAGCCCTTCTTATTTCTTTGGATGGGCTTCATAATTTTGAGTCTTCTAACAATTTGTTCAGTTACAAACAAAAGGCTATTTAGAGACATAAATCAGTTTTTAAATAGTCCAATCCTCATAAACAACTGTTGTTTGCCTGCCTGCATGTTGGGGTTGGAATTATGACCCCACCAAGATTCATGCATGTATGGAAGTCCTAATCTGCAACTCCAGAATGTGACCTTAATTGGAAACTGGAGTGCTGCACATGGATATTGGAGTATGGTAGACCCCTCATCCAGTATGACTGGTGTCCTTGTAGAAGGGAGAAATTTGGATGCACATACACAGGTAAAGGAATACCATGTGAACATGCATTCAGAGATCTTGGAGAGGCATCTGTAAGTCAAAGGACATGGAAAATTGACAGAAATCCACCAGAAGCTTGGGGAAAAGCATAAAACATATTCTCCTTCACAGCCTCAGACAGAGACAACCCCTCTGACGCATTGGTCTTGGACTTCCAGCCTCCAGCACTATGAGACAACAGGTTTCTGTTGTTTAAAACCCCAATCTATGGTACTTTGCATATGACAGCCCTCCTTGTAAACTAATACATGAAAAGTTGTCTTGGTCACAGGCTGCTGGGACTTGGTGTTCTGTTTTCCAGTTTAAAAAACTTAGGATATACATGGAAAACCAAGAGAAAGTCCAATGTAGTTTATTTCCTTTCAGGTCTGCGTAGATGATACAAACATGTTAAGAGGAAAATCAATGGGAAATTCCTGGGATGTACTTATTCTTCCTCTGTATCAGGAGCCAGTATAAGTCAATAGATTAATAAACTCATATACTAAACACTTTCTGGATCATATGCATCAAACCATCTTGCAAGTTGAGGGAAGCTCTCATAGCAAAGAAACAAAACAATGTAATTTGAGAACCATACTTCACTTGATTATACTGTAATCGTATAACCACTGACTTTTACAGATCACTGTAAACCTTGTAAAAATGCACCCGCACCTAGCACACTATAGACATTCAACAAACTGATATCCATTAGTGTACCTATATCTATTTTAGAAATAGATTGATATTTTTACTGATAATGGGGATTGGAAAATAAAACTGGTTGATAAATCCACTTAGTCTGTATCTTAAGAGGCAGTATATTAAACAGATCATGAAATTAAATGAAAATGAATTAATCTGTAAGCAACATATCATATTTTTTCAAAAAGGTATCATATGAAATGCTTCTTTTAAAGGTTAATTATAGAGTATTTTGAAAATTTTCTAGTCAAAACTTGGTTCAAATATTTTATCAATAGGTATCTGGTTCTCTTAAAAGTGAATAATTATTTAAAAATGAAATTTAGTGAATGATTATTTAAAAATCAAGTATACTCAAAGATGAAGCCATATGTTGTGATAGTTTAGATGACAGATCATCCCACAACCTGTGACATTAACTATTTTCCAATCAACCCTTATTTTTTTTTTTAAGTTTATTTGGAGAGAGAGAGAGCACATGAGCAGGTGAAGGACAGAGAGAGGGAGAGAGAGACTCCCAAGCAGGTTCAGTGCTGTCAGCACAGAGCCCGATGCAGGGCTCGATCCTACCAACTGTAAGATCAGAACCTGAGCCAAAATCAAGAGTCAGAAGCTTGATCGACTGAGCTACCCAGGCGCCCTGCAGCCCTTATTTTGATTGACAATGCTTTCAAGGAAACTTAGCACCTTGATGCTTCCTTTTTTACTTTCTATTAAACTATGGATGGTGGGACTCCAGTCTTATATTAGAAATTTTAACCTCCATTTGCTTTTGTACAACATAAGACTAAACAAACAAAAAACAGCTTTCAAAATTCATTTGTTTGGAAGGGTTATTTGTGGTACATAAATATGTAACTACCAGAATAGTACCTGTCAGGATCACCCTACATCTTTCTGAAAGTTTCACAATCCTATATCTACAATCAAAATCCTAAAATATCTGAAAACCAAAAGTTTTTTATTTTTTTAAATTTATATTCCAGTTAGTTAACATACAGTGTAGTCTTGGCCTCAGGAATAGAACTCAGTGATTCATCTCTTACATATGACATCCAGTGCTCATCCAGAAAAGTGCCCTCCTTAATGCCCGTCACCCATTTTGCCCATTCCCCACACACCCCCACCTCCAACAACCCTCAGTTTGTTCTCTGTATTTAAGAGCCTCTTATGGTTTGCCTCCCTCTCTGTCTGGTGGCAAAATCTGACCTGAACAGATGTGTTGCTCTTTACAGATCTTACTTATTCCACTTAGCACGAGCAATTATAGTTTTCCTGTGCATATATTAAAGTGTTGGGTTTTGGGGTGCTGACCAGATCCCACCAGTTATATATAGTCTATGGTACACTATCTGTAGCATATGGCAATATTTAGATACGATATGACAGGTACATCATTTTTTTAATCTCAATTTTAAAACATACCTTTCTGCCCCACGGTTTTTGGATAAGAGACTATGAATTTCATATTCTTTTAACACAGTCCTCTTCCCCCCAATAAAATAATCAAATTCTTCTTGGGTATCTATTTTGTACTAGATTCTTCAAATAAGACAGTCTTAATTTATTAACAGTTTACGATGTAATTGAGGTAATAAGACATAAAACCACTAAAAGAAAAGCTATGCTATAATAAATGTCATAGATTGTCCTCGACTAACTACCAAACCAGAGATGTAAAATCTGTTTTTCTGTTCCTCGTCCCTGGCAGCCATCATTCTTCCCTCTGAGAGAGAATTGCCAGAAAATACTCCTAAACTAGGCAATCTTACTTTGCACATAAGAAGAACCTATCTGTCACCCTTAGACAAATAAATGTAGAAAATAAGGTTATCAATTCAAAACACAATAAATGTATTAGGCTGACCTAAGTTTAACCAAGACCCATAAAGGTCCTATAGTGCTTAGCGCAAGCTTCCCCCACTCTGCCTCTCTCCCGTGAAGCAATATTTATTCTAACATTTTCTAAGTGCCAGATACTTGCTCAGTGCTTTATAAATGTTATATCATTTTAATCATAGATATAAATTATATTCATTTCCCAGAGGATAAATTCCAGAGAAATTAAACGTCGCATGCAAATGGCCTACAACTTGTTATCTGTAGAGTTGGGATTTGGAAATGGATTGATACATCTGGCTGAGAAGTTTATACTCTCTCTGCCACTTTCCTCCATAGATGACAGTCAAAGTGTATTACAGGGAAAAAGATAGAAAAGGTCCACCTTACATAATTATACTTTGAAACTCAGATCTTAAAAATACCCCACTTTACAACATCTCCCCTACTGTGACTTTACTCAATAGTTGTATCTTTACCTACATAAGTAAATAGAATTTCAGTTCTGTTTTTTGGTGCGTTCCATTTCCTTCGTTTTTACTAGATTGCAAATCACTTGAGAACAGAGGCTCCCCAACACTGAACACAGTGCCTGGCACACAGTACTCATTCAGCAAGTTTTAAATGAATGAATGAAGGAGGTTTCAGAGCTCAGGACCACAGACATGTGGACAACATGAACTTAGTGGCTGATGCTTATGTATCCACAGCTATGGACATTTACTCATGCTTTTTGCAGCATCCTTGGGAACAAGACAAGACAAAATGAACTAAATTTAAAGCAGTAAAAGCCAATCTGTTGTCACTTATGCAAGAGAATACTGAGTTACTTTTTTAAAATGTTAACTTGAAGTGTAAGATTTTGAGAAATAACAGTTAACTGTATTAGAGGTCTGCCAACCTTGACCACACGTTCATGGTATGAGCCATCATACTAGTAAGAATAATGCTTATTCTTACAAAAATAAAGTTTTAAAGATCGGTATACTTAGATATTTTCCCCTCCTGGGATTTTAGCATCCCGTTTATAATGGGCATCGTTTGTAGACTATACATTTAAACTACACTTAACTAAACACCAGCCATTTTGTAATGTGCGGGAGAGGCTGATGTATCTGTGCTTGACCGACTCCCCTGTCACATAAAGGATGAGACAAAGTGAGCTGCAAAATTACTCCCAGGATTAGAAAGTGTTCAGTTGCTTAATCTCCTCCCCTCAGATCATCCCTCATTGGTTAGTTTTAACCAGACATCTGTTCTTTGTCCTCTTCTTCGTCTTCTATCTTTGCCTGGATTTTCTCAGCCTCTTTGATGACATGAGCTGCTATCACTTCTGATGATTCCCCCAGATTTCTACATCCTTATCTTCAGTATCCTTCAGGACACTGCACCTGCAAGACAGCCACCACTATCACCAGATGCCACGTCTGGTATCCAAACCATTAGCTGCCATATTTCTCTCCACTTCCCACCACGGAACAAGATGTCGCTCCTTCTACATTCCCTACATAGTTATCGGAACAATGCCTCCTTTTAACACATGCTCAGCATGAAACCAGACAAATAATAAACCGAAAAATGAGACCTGGCCTTAACCACTGAAAGGTGCTGCCAGTCCCAATTTGCTTCTCACAGTCCAGTGCCCCAGACGTAGCATAGACCAGAGGGTTTTCTCATCTGATCTCCTCCCTTGCACACATGGAAGGTTTTTCTAGCCATTTTGAATTTTTTTAATCATCTCTAATATTTGCTACGCCTTTGCACATACTTTCCCCTGTGCCTGCAACACCTCTCCCTGCGTCAATGTCTGGCAAAACCCAACATATCCTTTGTGACCCAGATCACGTGTCATCTACTCTGAAAAGCTTATTGATTTCCCCTGGAAGAGCTAATCTCTATTCTTTTTTTTTTTTTCGTTCTGTGCTTTCACAGGACTTCATTTATTCCCTGAACAGCAGTCAGTGGGATCACTCTGAAATATAACCAAGATTATAACACATTCCTGTTGACACTCTGCAATGGCTCTTTAGCCTACCTAGAATCAAATCTAAACTCCTTTCCTTGCCCTACTGGAGAGCCTCCCTTAGAACTAGGCAGTGGGGCCTCTGCCCTGGCTCCACCATTCAGCACATCAAAAACATGCTCATGGTTCATTTATCAAGGGACACATGGGTGCCTCTGTCACTTGGATCTGGAGTCAGTGATGGCATAGCAGCCAATCCATTCATTTACATATTGTCAAAGCTGCTTTTGTACTACAACCACAGCAGTAACTAACTGGTACAAATTGTATGGCTCAAAAAGCCAAAAATATTTGGCACTTCACAGAAAAATTTGTCACCACCTGGTGGGGTCTGTAACCCTGTGACTACCAACCTGCAGGCCCTCAGAAACACTTCTCAGCTTCTGTTTACCTTTGCCCTCAAACGAAGGCTACTTTTTGTCCAAGTGGTGCAAAGAGCTGTAGGCTATGCGGCCACCATCATCAGCGATGAGCACTTATTTGGGGACCAGAGAGGATTTGAGTGCTTTGGCGAGAAGCCTCATTCATTATCCTATCAGATCCTTCCTCTAAGAGAATACAGATACAATAGATACTATTATATTATTTCCCCAAAGTGCTAAGTGTCCATTTACTTAACTTCTCTTCATGTTCTCATTTGTGATTCCAGAGGCACTCACGATTTGGCACATCATATGCAGCAGTCATACATGGCAGCCAAGAAACATTTTGTAATATTGAAGCATTCATTTTTGTCTTAAATTTATATATAAGTTGGCTCAGATGTAACATGCATGAAACATGATCCTGATCCTTACTCTTGCAGCCTTTCAACAGTGCATACCAGCATTGTATTATAATTATAAAAAATTATAAACATATTATAAAACTAAAATGAACATAATTTATATTTGTATAAAATATAATTACATTTTAAATAAATAATTTTGCTACACATGTATCATTATAATTAGTATTTTCCCTTTTCTTATAATAGGTAATTCTGAATATTTTAGAAAAACATTTTTGAAAATATATATAAACATTTTTCAACTTTTTAAATTTGCCTAGACTTGTATTTTTGGTGACATATTTAAATTTTGTACAGTTTGAATACAATTATATTTTATTTTTAATTCTTCAGATGATTGTTGCCAATAAAATATGTTATGTGACTGTTTTTTGTCTAAGCTTGCTTAATTAGTGATTCTGCTAAAATGAAAGCAAGAAAGATAAAATCGAAGGAACAACAGTATAATTGCTTAGAAATTAGGAATGTTTTTATTATCTTATGAAAACAAGATCACTGACTCATTTACAGACATCCAAAAATAATTAATAGTAATGAAATTTCATCATCTTGAATCTTTTGCTAATACTTAGTCTTATGAATCTTATAGTTTTAGGAATATTTTAAAATTTGTCTTTGTGAAGGCATATATGCCAAGGTAGAAGAGGAGAACAGTTCAGTCAACAGTTTGTGAGTCTGACCTGTAACATTGGCTCTTCAGACCTACAGCATGTGGGTCTCCATTTGTGCTCCTGGCCTGAACCCCATAGTTAGACAGGACTGGTCTGCCTCTGGGGCTCAGTGTGGCCCCTGATCACCTTTCACCCTTCTTCCTAGGTTCCTGTCACACTCCTAGCAGTTTCCGCCTTGGAGCATTTGCACCACTGTCCCCTCTACTGGAGGGGTAGATATTCAGGAGGCTGGCCTTGTTTGATATTCAGACCCCAGGTTAAGAGTCAGCCTCAGTTTTCTGGAACAAAAGGGAGTTCCCTAGACTCCATATCATATGTCTGTCTTATTTTCCTCGCAGCACCCATGGCAATCTGATATTTCCTTATTAATTTGTTAACTTAAAGTCTGCCTCCTCCAGATAGAACACAACAGGTATGAGAACAGGAATCTTATCTGTCTTGCCAAACTGTATTCACAGTAACCAATGCAGTATTTGAAATATACAAAGCATGTAATAAATATTTGTTGAGTAAATACCTATTTATAGCACGAAAACATAATTATCTGCGTCCATGAATTTCTCTTGATTGACACCAACTTCTGTCACTGACAACAACTCAGCATAATGCAGTGATGACTCAGAAATATGTCTTGAATGAATAAAGGAGTAAATAAATGGACTAATTATTGAATGGATTCATGAATTTGAAGGAGTATATTCCCAATTCAATTAAAGGAGCATTTTAGACTTGGATTAATTCTTTCAGCACCATAGTTTCTCCATGTGCTGAATCTCGGAATCATTCTCTCCAATCACCAAACATGTTTTTAACTTCATTTGTGCAAGCCCATGAAACTCCTCCACTGATAATCATATAACTTTATTATTGTTGTGTCTCAGCCACCAGCTCAGAACATGTCATTTGCCAAGAACATGTTCAAAGCAGATGGGCATGAAATCTGTGAAGCTTCTATTATTTTTATTCACACTTGTTATAAAGGACACGAGCCGCTGTAATCAAACATTGCTACAGAGAGGCTGTGGCTCCCTGACAGACGCAGCCACACCAACCCCCTGCCTGACTTTGGTTGCTACTCTCACAAGCAGAGAGTTTAGTTGAGTGCAGAAAAATAAGGACTATTCTATGAACAATTTCTTGGCTTTCTAAGAACTTCCTTGCCATGCATGTGGAAATTGTATAACATGAAAATAAAATCTAGACACACTTAGAGTTCATTGGTACTGATTTTCTCAGTAACTCTGACTCCTTTTCTATCAGATAATAGACCAAAGGTTTACACATCCTTCATCTTTCTTAGAGGAAAATTAGCTACTTAACTTTGCATCAAGAGGTTTCACATAATCCCACAAAGTTAAGAAAATAAATTCTTTCTTTTAAAAAATAACATCAATAGCTTATTTAAAAAGTAGTATATGTGCAATATAGAAGATGGACAGATATGGAAAATGTACAAACTGAAATTAACACCTTCTCTCCATTTGGAGATTGCCACTATCACGTCTCAGGGTACGATTCCCCATAAACACACAAGGGCGTATGTATTTTGCTTTTTTTTTTCAAAACAAGATAATACAGTACATAGATTTTGTAATTTTTTTTCAATTAAGGAAGTTGATATCTCCTTTTCATAAATTCTCACATAATCAATACTGAGCCTTTTTTAAACTTTCAATTTACTCCTAAATTTCTGCTAGTGCTCATTTGTTTGAATCAGGATCCAATGCAGGAACATGCTTCCTTTCTAGTTGTCATGTCTGTTAAGTGCTTTTAAATCTACCATAGTCGGGGCGCCTGGGTGGCTCAGTCGGTTAAGCGGCCGACTTCGGCTCAGGTCACGATCTCGCGGTCCGTGAGTTCAAGCTCTGCGTCAGGCTCTGTGCTGACAGCTCAGAGCCTGGAGCCTGTTTCAGATTCTGTGTCTCCCTCTCTCTGACCCTCCGCTGTTCATGCTCTGTCTCTCTCTGTCTCAAAAATAAATAAACGTTAAAAAAAATTTTTTTTAAATCTACCATAGTCACATTTCTTATGCTATTGAATTGCTAAGGAGACCAGAGATTTTTCCTCTCTTAACTCAGAAGAAAGTAGGGGATTATTAAGATAGACAACTATTTGACCACAAGCAGATAACTCCATCCCATCAAATTCCTGATGAAACAATCAACAGGATTTCCCAAAATGGAGATGAGGGCTCTATCTGTTCTGAAAACTTAATGATGAATGCTACGTTCCGTGCAAGAACCAATAAAGAAGGTCTTCTAGACATAATGTGGATTGAATGGGATCAAAAGAAGGCATGCCTGGCAAAAGTCTAGTATGTCTAGGAGGTAAACAGAAGATACTGTGGCCCCATAACCCTTTGGAGCTAGACATGGGAACAGTCCTCAGTATAGTAGGGCTCCCTGTTTGGCATCTCTTTTGTCTCTGTAGACCAGTAGCCTGTAGAGTACACTCGTCCCACTGGAGAACAGAGGACTCACTTCTGCTGTGAGTGCCCACATCAGGCAGAGGACAAGCCATGAATCTCTGAAAGGAAAATACCATGGTTCAAAAGCTACCCCAAAACTCAGTTATTGTATAGCAATGCAGAGAGCAACAATAAACACTCATGCAACACTTAGAAAATGCACCACCTAGGAATGCTTCCTAAATAATCCAAGTGATGATCTATGCCAGAACAATAAGAAATAAAGTCAAGTCAGTAAAGGAAGAAAGAAGAAATAAAGCTATTGAGAAGTCATGGGGAGCATGAAACAGTTTAGTGTAAAGAAACAAATCCTAACAAATGTCCTAAATGGTGTTACAAAATTAATGTTTCACAATGTTTTGACAGAGATCATTATTTTTAAAAAAGTTTCTATCACTCTATATTAAATTAATGCAAAATGAGAAATGAGCAAAAAAGTCAGGGAAAACCCCTAATCTTCCAAACAGGAGACAAAAAAATTAGTGGGTTTTAGTCACTTTTATAGATGGGTAATATATGTTTAAGAACTTTTCTTTAACCATTAGTTATTATCTAATGCCTATCGTGGCAGATAACATTTTCCAAAAATGGTCACAACAATATATTTCCTATCCCACATGCGCTTCTAGAACCTGGTGGGCCTTTTTGATTGCCTCAGCTAAAAGAATAAGATGAAAGTGACCCTAAGTGACTTCCAATGCTAGGTCACAAAAGGCAACACTCCATCGTTCGTCCTGCACTTGTTCTTGGACCCAGGCACCGTTCTGTGAAAAAGCCCAGGGCACAAAGAGAGGTCAGGCAGGTGTCTGGGCTGAAAGCCCTGATGTGGCCCAGCTAACATCCAGTATCAACTGCCAGAGAATGAGAGGAGAAACACTTGAGAACTCTCTAGCCTCAGCCACTATCTGACTGCAGCCTCCTGAATACCCAGAACAATAGCCACCTGGCTGAGAGAGTCAGCCCCCTAGGATCATGAGGCATAACGATAATCAGCAACTGCTATTGTTTCATTTCATTCTGTTTGTAGTGGTTTGTTATGCGGCAATAAATAATTGTATAACAGCTAACAAAGAGTCTGTGCATAAAATAAAATGGATAAGAAGCAACAGAGAATCTAAAGTACAGAAAGCATAAAAACTATAAGCCAAGACCCAACTAAATACAGTTTTTAAAATAAATGCAAATAGTATAAATATTCTTATCAATCAGAAAAGATACTCAGACTGAGGTAAAATAGGAAATCCACTTATCAGATGCTGTTAACCTGCCTCCCCTAAATTACAAAAAGATAAAAAAATAATAAAATAAGGGCATTTGGCTGGCTCAGTCAGTAGAGCATACAAATCTTGATCTGAAAGTCATGAATTCAAGCCCCATGTTGAGGGTAGAATTTACTTAAAATACTACTACTACTACTACTAAAATATGTATTAAACTCAAGAAGAAATAATTTGGGCTTTTGTTATCGAACTGAAGAACTTCTGAGTCTATAATACAATAATGTACATTATGAATGTATAGAAACCTGTGTCTTCCAAAACTTACTATAAAATGCTTTGCTCGCAGAATATTATCAATGTGTTATAAAACAGTGGAATGAAGGACCATAGGGCACAGTTTAGAAAATACTACTATAAACCAATTTTACTTTGATTTATATACTTTGAACTTAGATACAAAATATGTCAAAAAAAAGTTAACATTAAGGGCCGCCTGGGTGGCTCAATCAGTTAAGTGACCAACTTCGGCTCAGGTCATGATCTCGTGATTCCTGGGTTCGAGCCCCGCCTTGGGCTCTGCACTGACGGTGTGGAGCCTGCTTGGGATTCTCTCTCTTCCTCTCTCTCTGACCCTCCCCTACTTGCTCTCTCTCAAAATAAATAAATAAACTTAAAAAAAATTTAATGTTGATACATCCCTATTCATAACATCTAAAAATTATACCAGAAATAGATACTTCTCTTATAAACTGGCAACATCACTCTTAGTGCTAAAACATTACACACAATACCATTAAAATCATAAACAAAATAAGGATGTCTATTATCACTAACATTTTATTTTGATCTAGAGATCAAGGTAATGTAAGATTAGTAGATTATTAGAAAAGAGGGATAAACTGAACAGAATTTGCAGGTGATACATCTATATACTTCCCCCAAAGCAAGAAAATCAACTGAAAAATAGGGTAACGATATCGTGCCAACGATGAAGTTGGCATATCCATGTGACAGGCTACTATGCAGCCACTAGAAATAATGTTTTTGACATTCTCATTTAAGTGGGAAAAAAAGATTAGGAAACTATAATTGCTTAATTACAAGTTTCTTTTTCAAAGACAAATTAAAAAATCAAGGAAAATAAAATAGTGGTGTCAAGTTCATGAACTTATAGGTGATTTTAATTTTATTATTTATACTTTTCTGTATTTTTCATATTTTCTAAAGAATACACTACTAGTATAATCCATTTCTTAATTTTTATTAAAACAAATATTTTAATTTGGCTCTTTATTATATCCAATAACCCGTTAAGTGTAGTGTCATCTATGGATCTTTTCTTGATGTTCTATTTATCTCACTGTATGTATTAGGTGGCCTTTTTCAAATCCATAACTTCAACTACCCCATATCTACTGATGATCTACATCCAAATATACTTAACTACTTTTCAAACATCTTCACTTAGTTAATGTGGATATAAAAATAATGTATGTCCAAAATTGAAATAATTTTTCTTATAGAAGCCATTCTTCTTTTCTAAAGTTAACTATTTCAGCAAAGGACATTTAGTTTACCTAGACACCCAGGCTAGCAAAAGGATGTTGGGAAATCACTATATTATTTGAATGAAAGATGGATTTAGAGAAGAAATGACAGATCTGAAAAAATGACTAAGGTACCACCAGGTATAAAAGTGGGATGTGATTTGCTCATGAAAAAAAATGCTACACCTCATCAGAGGCCAAAGTAAAAACTGAAGTGAGGCATGAAGATAAAGCATCTTTAATTTGCGGTATCTAGAAGCAGAGATGATTGGCTTCAGAGGAGTTGCTACTTAGAGTATATTAAGCCAATCACCAACATCACTGAAAAATTACTGCTTATGCTCTTGAGTCACAGTGCAAAGTGAGCTCCTGCTGAGAGTGACCTGAAGACATCCTAAGCCTCACCTTTTCTTTCAGAGGTCTGAAGACCATGTGCTCCATGCAAAGACTGAGAAGGGGCTTAAATATCCCTTGAAATCTCAAAGGAGATTTATTGCTTAGGCTGATTTCAAGACGATTATACATAAACACTTGGATTCTGATATCAGAAAATATTCATCTTATATTGTCTTTGCTTGTATCACATTTAATACAAATTGAGGACCCTCTTCCAGACAGTTTTTAAGCAGGTCAAAAGAAAAAAATCTATTACCTCTATTATGCAAATTTCAAGAAACAAATATCATTATTATTGAAACAATTAATCAGTTTCAGCTCAGTCTACAGATTCATCATCACCCATTAGGCCTGGACAGACTTCATGTGAAGGAGAAAGAAAATTGGATTTCTAGATGTTTCTAGCATAGAAATACCCTTTCTTCTATCTATCTATCTATCTATCTATCTATCTATCATCACTGTGAAGGTTTACAGTGTCCAACTCACAGGTCAAGGGAAATCATTGGTATTTAACAGATAATGTTCTGTCACTAGAAACTGAAACTGAAGTCAAATGCAGCCCAGTACCCTTGGCTCCTCCTATCGTAACCTATTTCTTTTTTTTTTTTTTTATAAATGTTTATTTATTTTGAGAGAGAGAGAGAGCAAGCGGGGAAGGAGCAGAGAGAGAGAGGGAGGGAGGGAGAGAATCCCAAGCAGGCTCCATACTGTCTAGGCAAAACCTGATGAGGGGGCTTGGCCCCAAGAATCCTGAGATCATGACCTGAGCTGGAATCAAGAGCCAGTCACTTAACAGACTGAGCCATCCAGGTGCCCCCATAACTTATTTCAATCAACAGGGAGTTCTGAATATGTAGCAGCATAGCTTAAAACACTCCTCCAAAAGATTTCTTCTACATTAGCTTCTCTGCAATTATAAAAATTCATTACAAAGATAACAGAGCTTATTTTAAAACACATGAAAGAGCAATAAATAACACATTCCTGGATAAAAATAAATATACATAATAAAAGGGTCACTCTGATTTGACCAGGAATTTACCAAATCATCAAGTAACTTAATAACAAACTATCAATCATGTTAAATACTTATGTATGGATATCTAATCTAATAAAAGAGTACTCAGGTGGTTCTATGTTCAACACATTAAAAATCATTTTCCTGATGAAGATTTTGAGTAGAGGAATGTAGCTCTTGGCTCTATCTAACTATATATTAGATGTAGCTAGTTAGGAAAGCCAGCGCACAAGAATACACTTAAATAATACATTAATAACATTTGGCTTAAAATATACTCTAATTTTAAGCAGGGGATTATTAATGTATTATGAATCCATACTAATTATCATGGTAGAATGCCTAGAATTTTAAATAGGAGGCCAATTCATAATAGTAATTTTTATTTTTTTAAAAATTAAGCTTAGTTCAATGTCTAATAAGTACCTCACCATGTATTTAATGTTCATTATCATTGTTACTGTAGTACATGATTTGAGAACATCTTAAGAACCTACTGCTTATTCTGACATCTAATTTGCATCAGGTTCTTAATATTCAACTGGAAACCAATTAGGCACTCAAAAACAGAAGAACCAGTGAAATTATCAGCAATGATGCTATTTTACCAAAGACAGTAAGCACTAGACACCAACAGGCATGAGTTTTCCACCATCAAATACATTTTACTCTTATAAGTTTGTGTTTACAAAGCTCCCACCAAAAAGCTTATGGGGCCAAAAACAAAACAAAACAAAAAGAAACCGCTTATTCCCTCCAATATGTTTCTTAATTTCTAGAAGAAGAAACATTCAAACTGTGTTTCCAAAGTTTCCAGAGGGAAATATTTCTCTTCACACACATTTTTCTCCATATTCTATGAGTCCTAAGTCTCAGTGTCTTTCTCTAATTATAGGCTAATTATTATTGAATCCTAACTGTGCTGCCATTAAAATCTCTCTTGAATCTGCAGAAAACCTTGCAGAAAGCGCTTGGTCCAAGCGCCTATTACTTTGTACCTAGGCTATTGCAGGAACCTCCAGACCCCTGCTCCTGTCTTGTTCCTCCTCAACCACACCATCCCTTGGTTCATGCCTGGATCATGAAATACGCCTGCTCAAACTCTGCATGGATCCCCATGGCTTTCAGGGAGAATATGTACACTCAACGCTGTCCGTGGTCTGACACATACTTGTCTTCTGACCATATCCCCTACTGACTCCCTCTTCAATCTTTGAAGCCATGCCTCCAGAACCTATCTTGGCTTCTTCTGAAGCCACAAGCTTCTTCGGGCCTCTAACAGAAATTTGCTCAATATGTATGTGAAGTTTGGTTTTATTCCAAGTCATAGGATCATCACATTTCTACCTTGAAAAGCCCATATGAAATTGTCTGGTTCAATTCTCTCATTTTATAAATATGAAGACTGAACTGCAGTGTAAGATATGAAGTAACTTGTATATGGACACCCAGCCAGATATTGATAAATCAGACTCAGAATTCTGCCTTCCAGATAACTACCTTTTTTGGTTATTACATATCATGCGAAAGATTTAGAAACATTGCTAATGGTGATGGTTAAGACGTAATGACATGCTTTCACTGCCCATAGGAAAGTTGTTAAGACATTCTTATCTCAACTCTCAATCACTATATTTGAGCTATTACACAGAAAATGTTTCCACTTACACTGTAGGAGCAATATTTTGACACAGGAATTGTATTATACCAGTGAGTTTTCATGGAATATAAGACAACTATAAGGTATAAATTTAAACACAACGTGTTTTTTAAACAGGATTTAATTTTTGCTCTGTGGTGCATGATACAAAGACCTATTTTCATACCCTGTCTTCATGAATAATGCTATAAAGTCAAAACCTCATACAAATGTTAACTACAGTTGGTAACTGATTCTCTAAGAACTGCAAACTTGTTAGCCTTGGGGGGGGGGGCGGGGGGTGGTTGGAGACCAATGGAAAATTCTTTCAGCAAATCTGAGGAGAAAAGCACATGGATCAAATAACTTCCAACTGTAATGCCAAAATTAGTAAGAGATCACACTAACAACAAAAACAGTCAGCCTCATTCCTATCTAAGTCATAGGGAAACAATCACGGGAGGAGAAAAAGAAATCAAAAGGCAGGCGTTATTTCCTGCCCTTGGAAGCTTTTGTGTGTAGACAGTAAGTGGCAAAATAACAGCAAAACAACAGCAAGGAAACAAAACAAAACAAAATAAAATAAGAGAGAGAATGGTAGGGGTAGGTTTAAACATAGTGTCTTTGTAGATAAGTGAAGAAAAACTACCAAAGCAATTCTTCCATGACTCACATAAATCATAGTAAAATGTGTTTCAGGGAAGTTTGGGGTTGATGATCTGGTGCTCCAGTTATCTTCAGGAGATACTCAGTTTTAAATTAATGGCAGTAATTTATCTGATATATGACTTGCCTCCTTTTTACTTTCTCCTGGTCTCCCTCTGTTTACTATGCATCCCACTTTTCCTCTGTCTTTGTAACATTTTGTAGAAGCATCATGTCAAGAGTCAACTGCAAAGCACTCTCTCAAAAGCAACAGTAAACTGAGATTCATCATTGTCTTCCTTGTGTCGATCTGTGTGCACAGTTTTCTCAGATGTAATAAAAAAGGATCAATTTATTTTCCCCCTTTCTGCATCCCATCTTTGCATACCAATGGTAGGTCACTAGTTACAGATCCACCCTATCCACCCCTATTCTTTATCCCTCCTTAGACAGTACCTACTGGTATAATACAGTGGCGATAGTTTCCATTTTTTGTCATTGAAGGACAACTGGAATTCAAGAGATAGGAACAATAGGGAGAGAAAGAAGTCCAAGTTAGTCCTGAAAAATAACAATAAATGAAGGAAGTGTGGGAATGGCATGCTTGTAACAGACTTACTATTGGAAAAACATAATGGGGCTAAATCTACTCCCCTCTACATACACAATACAAATAGAAAATATAAATACAATGGTCACCATGCAAGCTAGGAGAAAATCCTGAAAACTGAGAGACAGAGCCCACAGCTGTGATACAGCCCTCTCATAAGGATGCAAGTAAATATAGTCTTTTGGAAAGAAGAACAGAAATCCATAAAGCAGGCAAAGGTGTACAATAAAGGCATTATAATAAGAAGCAGAGATCAGTGGTGAAGAGAGGGTTGAATTTCATGACACAGAACTGCCATCCTCGTTGAAAGCAGAAAAGAGTAGCATTAACCCTTGGGGCAAATTGAATCACTGATATAGAGGACAACCCACAGAACTATTCCTAGAAGTTACAGAAAACAGAAATTGATTTGTGAACAATACAGCAGAAGGGGTTGAAAAAATAAAGGATGGAGAGCAGAATCTCACCCTCAGGATTATAGGATTACTCAGTATCATCAAGAACAGAAGCAATAAGTGAAAGCCTAATGAAAGAAGTGTTTCCTAACTGATAGAAGTCCTTTGTATACAGGATTCTACGAGTTCTGAACAGAATTAATAACACTCCCCTCCCCAAATCCTTCCAGCATTGTCAACCAACTAATATGGAACAATGGAGCTTCGAGGCAAAGCTTTTACAACTCGGTAATCTTACACACAGTTGAGTTGCTTTACTGTGTGAGGAAAACAGAAAGACATTTTTAGGTAAGCAAGAACTGGACAGAATATCACTCATTTACACTTCTGGAAAAGATTACCTGAAACCTCACTCTGATGATAGAAATATAGAAACAAGACACTTATGGAATAGGGAAATAAAGTTGTAAATTGAGGTTTCAAAAGCAAATGTCTTACTGGAAGAGGGCCAGTAATATAAATGTGCAAATTGGCTGTTGCAAAGCCGAAGAAGTAGTGATATTTAGGCACACTGGAAATCTCATGCCCCACCTAAAGTCATGAAATGCTAATGCTGAAAATGCACCCACTGCGTTTTTCTAGTCAGAAGGGCATCATTGTTTGACCTCTGGTATGAAGACACAATGGAGTTTTCCCTCTGTGGGTCCCATTACTGAATGCAGCGGTCAGCCTGGATCATCTGGAGGATGTTTAAGGTCACCAGCAACCTTTGGCCCTGAAGCATTTCCTGTTTGCCCCAGTTCACCATCCACCCCTCACTCACCATCTGGTGTGCAGTTGAAGAAGACTTTAGTACCACCTTTGATGATGGTTAAAGTAATCACAGGTTTTGCTCTATTCCAGTACTAGCTAATAAAGCCCACCATTTATACATGATTGGGACACTCGGTCAGGAAATTTAAAGATACCTGACAAAACATATTGCCCCCTTTTAAAGCTGCATAGAGAGACACTATTGCCAATAACTGCAGAAAATTTTTGCAATACATTTAAAATCAGTGATTCATTGGTTCCTTAAAGCTGATATTGATTGGCTAATTCTTTTATGCTAATTGGGACAAGCAGTAATGATCAAGCAGAAGATCTCTCTGGTTGTATAATATCTTACACCAAAGGCCTGACTGTACCTGCATTAATCATGTTTAAAAACCTATGTTAACAATTAAATTTGAGCTATGTAAAAATTAATGGAAAAAGAAAGACTAAGAAAATATAGCAAAGTATCTATTTTATAAGATTCTGGGTTATTTTCTATATTAGTATTTCTGTGTTCAAAATTTCCTGCATATGTGTTTTATGTATAAGACAGATTAACATTTTTAAGTATTGTTCTAAAATTCTGGCAATGAATATGGATTCTCTTAAAATGGTGAAGTATCTTTTAATAACTTATTTATAATAATTTATCATGTAATAAAATAAGGTTCTAATCTAGTCATTGAACATGTAAACACACCATTTTCTTTTGGAATATGCTGACTTGAATTAATGGTATAACTGTGCATTCTGAATATCCCAAGCCCTAATTAACAGTCAATGTGTGACTGTTCAAAATTCTTTTCTTTTTTTTTTTAACAATTATTTATTTTTGAGAATGAAAGAGAATGAGCAGGGTAGGGACAAAGAGAGGGGAAGAGAGAATCCCAATCAGGCTCCAGATCTCCAGCACAGAGCCCGATGCGGGGCCAAAACCCACAAAACGTGAGATCATGACCTGAGCCAAAATCAAGAGTCAGCGCTTCGACTGAGCCACCTAGACACCCCTCAAAATTATTTTCTGAAACACCACCAGTGGAAAAGAAATGGTGAGGCATTGCCTCAAGCCTTTTGTGAAAATAAATTCTTAATTGTGAAAAAGTTAAGTGTTAAAATAAATTAATGTATGTAAGAAAAGGTGAATTGGTAAATATATGTATGCGACCACATTACACATTCTAAGTGTAAACCAAAGGAAAAGGACAGAGAGTGAAATATCAACATCAGATGTGACAAATTTTGCTATCATTATTAGATAAAAGTCTTTAAAGATCCTTAAGATACATATCACAATAGGAAAGCATACAAAAGACATAAAAACAAATTCAGATAGGCACCAGCTCAAGATTCAAATTAAACATCAATACAATGCCCTTTTAAACATTGTTTTGCCTATAATATTGGCAAAAGAATTTTAAAATCTTAATATTTTATTCTGGTAAGTACACAGAGAGTTTGATCAGTGTCTATTCTACTGATACAGAGTAAATTGTTATTTTATGAAAGCAACCTGGTGTGAAGAGTCTCAGATTCTCCTTATAGCTTTGGATGAGTAATTCTATATCAGGGAACTCATACTAAGGATACAGTCAGATCTGTACCTCTATTGCTATCTCTATCTCTCTCTCTATGAAAGAATGTTTATTGCAGCTTTTCATTTTGATATTTTAAAACAGTATATAGGCATCCAAATGTTTTCAAAATAATTGACTAATGATCATGGGAAAATCTTCATAATAAAATGTTAAGAAAAAAGGTGTATGTTTTTAATTACATAAGCAAATACACCAAAATTTCCATCATGGTTATCTCTAGGGAATGATTTGCTAGAAATTTTTTATTGTTTTTTTATATCCTTAAATATTCTATGATGAGCATCCCCAAGTTCTATAATTGTAGGCTTTGTGTGTGTGTGTGTGTGTGTGTGTGTGTGTGTGTGTAGGGTAGATCTTTCATTCATTCATTCATTCATTCACTTTATAAATAGTGTCTGAATGCTGGGTAGAATTTAACACCAAGTTCCAGGTTATAAAGTTCATTATTCTGTGTCTCTAAATTAAATATCACTAAAAGCAAACTCAACTATGACAGAATTAGTCCAAATTTAAAAGCATCAAACCTTTGTTATTATGATCCACTCATACAATCGAATACCGCTCAATGATAAAGGTGAGAGAGCACACCACTGGAACGTGCAACAACATGCATGAATCTAGCTCTGTGCATTTAAAAAAAATTTTTTTAAACGTTTATTTATTATTGAGATACAGACACAGAGTGTGAGCAGGGGAGGGGTAGAGAGAGGGGGAGACACAGAATCTGAAGCAGGCTCCAGGCTCTGAGCTGTCAGCACAGAGCCTGACGCAGAGCTCGAACTCACAAACTGTAAGATCATGACCTCAGCTGAAGTCAGTCACCCAACCAACTGAGCCACCCAGGTGCCCCTAGCTCTGTGCATTTTTAATATTTATTTCAATCAAAATTATCCTGACAGTAATATTAACACCATGAGAAAAACATATTTGGAATGAGCTGATTGTTAAAAAATAATGGATTACAGGAACTTTAAGTTTTAGTAGTTTTAAATTTTAAAATTTGTGCTTAGCCATGGAAGATGCTTACTAACAGAATCCCAGGGCTCGTAAAAATGACCAGGAAAACAGTTCCAGAGGATCTGGAAATAGATGAATCACATAGCTCTCCTCCTAGTCTTTTCTTCCATTAGATAAACTATCATAAAATACATGAAATACTGAAGAGAGGTGAGAACATCTTTTCCAAGTGCAGATTTGCTGGCTTTGCCTTGGTGAACCTTCAGGACATGGGGAAGCAATGCCTTAGGCCCTTGCCCTGCTCTTGGTCCAGGTGTGCTGGCCCAGATCAGGGCTTAGAAAGTAAACAGTGGTGGGCATATGGGAAGCCACAGGAGAAACTTTGGGTCTACTTCCCAGAGTGAGAATTTTACTCAGATATAAATAATTTTAGGGTATTTTAGAGTCATACCAAAATGGATATATTATAAAGTATAATTCAAAATCCATGCATGTTATTAGAATAGAATATAAGCTTTCAGGTACCACTTGGACTCTCTATCCTGATCCTGAAAAAATGAACAAACATTTCTTTCCTTTGCATCAGCCACTGGGGACCTTTGCAGAGGAAAAGGTATGAATCATACTCTCCGCAAGAAGGTGTCATCTATGATATGAGGGAACCCAAAGCCTTACCCACCACAATGTGATGTTCTGAATGGGGTACCGGGTCACTCTGGGGAAGCTACATGGGGTTGGCTCAGGTGCCCAAGCCAGCTGCAGGTCTCAGACTTTGTATGTGTGCAGGTGGTCTCAGACTTTGTGTGTGTGTGTGTGCGCACATGCATGCATGTTAATGTGCTGTGTGTGTGCCACATAGAAGCACTTTAACCAACAGGCTTTGCCAGTGGCAGTGTAGAGACTGCCAAATGATAAGGTTAGAGAAATTCCCAGGCACAACCAATTTCCCTTCTCCTTGATACTTGGCTTTCTGGAAACAAAAGGTCCGCCTGCTAGGGTTCAACAATGTGGCACACAAATGTAGCATGACTAAGACTGCTTTTGGGAGTGGGCACCAATTTATTAGACATGGTAGCACTTAGCACTTAAGAGTGTTTCAATGGATTTATTTTCCTCCTTGAAAAAATTACCATTTTTAAAAATCTCTCTTGAAATTTATTTCTTTATTTTGAGAGAAAGAGAGTAAGAGAAAGAGGGGGGGGGGTCAAGGGCAGAGAGAGGGAGAGAGAATCCCAAGTGGGCTCCCCAATGAAAGAACAGAGCCCAATGCAGGGCTTGAACTCACTGATCAGGAGATCATGACCTGAACTGACATCAAGAGTCAGATGCTTAAAGGACTGAGCCACCCAGGCACCCCAAATTACAATGTTTTACCTTATTAGAGAACATCAAAATTGCAACATATTTCAAAATTTAGGCAGCTGATTTTATGTAATTTTGACAAGTCAGTCACAATTCTGACAACTACAACCTTCTTACTGGAAGTTGCGTATTAGGGAGTTTTGGTGAAGTATCAGCAGTGCCTCATTCTTGTGGGTGTGTGGCCTACATGTGAGTCAGGAACTTTGAAGCCTTACACAGCATCACCCAAGGGACTGGTGTGACTTCATCTTTTGGGTCTCTCTTGACTGCTCCAGGCCAGTGCCTGTATGCACTCACATTGTAAGTTGTGTCTACCCCAGTAAGATGGCTAGATAAAATACAGGATGCCGGGGAAGATTTGGATAACAGATAAACAATGAATCATTCTCAGTGTAAGTATATCTCAAATGGTGTCCTGGTAACCCTATCAAGTGGCATCATCAAGACTGTAGAGGCATCACCAAGACTTCTCTTGCTGGTGAGAAGAATCACTGGTCCTCAGATCTGCAGGAAGAAGCCCACGTCTGAATTCTACCAGGTATACTCTACTGTGGATGGAGTGCTTGTATTGCAGGAAGCCGCCGTGGGTAGTGGATCCAGGACTATACCAACTCCTTGCTCACCTCCAGCCCCTGTAAAAATATGAATGGCCCAGAGGATAGGCAGAGGACCCAGCCTCTCTGAACACTGCCATTGGTCAGTGGGGTACAGTACCAACCTCTTTGCACATGAATCAGCTGTACCTTGCCAGTAGAGCTAGATGCTGACACACTGAAGAAATTGGGACTATGCTGTGGCTCTGAACAGGAATCGGGCAATATTCAGGGCAGTTAGCAAGGAGAGGCAAAGACGTTGGGAATGGGAAACTCAGAAAATGATAATCAAGTTGTTCTCTTGGTGTCCATTCAAGCCTGTGAATCTTCCCTGTGGGCTGAAGAGCAGGGAGCTAAGAGTTTTGAATAAAAAGCCAAGTGACTCTCCACTTGCCCACCCTCAACCTCATCCACTGTCCATCTCTGTTCTTCCTGCTCTTCCCTCTGCCCACATAATATATGCAGAGATCCCTGTGGATTGCAGCACCTGGCTTCCTTGGCCTCTGACTTCTAGCTTGGCTTGGCCATTGGCAGGCAGTTGAAGAAGACCAGAGTACAACAGGAGGGAAGACTAGGCTATTTCCTGCTCTGCTTTCTCCTGGCCATGGTCTTGGTAGAGGATGCTTTCCTCCAAGGCCTTTGCTTCTATAAATGGGCCCTCTGCACAGCTCAGGCTCTCACCAGCCCCTGGTCATGGGGCTGAACTCAGAGACAGAGGCTCTTTACCTTGCTGATTCCAGGGTGTTGGTCATCCCCTGCATGGAAGTTCCCTCAGCACCTCCACACCTCTGCAGACAGGATCTTCATCAGTGAACTTCGAAGTCCCAGCTGAGTGGGCTTCTGTTCCCTGTTCGGGGCATGAGCGATACACCATCCTGGTTGAGGCCTTGATCTGAAGGGGATGGAAGGTCTTCCAGAGTCAAGGAAAGACCCTGGTGAGAACTGTCTCCAAGGAAGGATGAATATTTGTATCCCTGTTTCATTTATCCTCCTTTCTGTTTCCCCAACAAGATTCAGGACAAAATTTCCCCAGAGAAGAGTCATTCTCTATTGGCCCCAAGTCTACAAATTTGTTTCCAACAGGGGAAGTCTTATTTTTTTTACCCATCTCCCTACCTGGTGATATTCTCCTAGACTGTGAATTGCAGATATTGACACGTGGGGAAACAAAATCATTCATTCAAGTCTTGAACACCTAATATGTGGCAAGCATTGTATTAAGCACTGGAAACAACTGTAAATAAGGCAAATTGAGTCCACACCTTCAAGAAACAGAGTACAGAGGAAACACCAAAATGTAAACATGCAATTATAATACCAGGTGATCTGTGCCCTCTGCATTGTAATGTATGATGCTAATGGACTCATAAAGACATCCAGCTCAGCTGAGTTTGTATTATGGAAGGTGTCTGATACCTTCAGATCAATATTCTGAGAGAATATGGCTCACCTGAAGAATGTGAAAGGCTCGAAGGACAGTGAGCCATGAAATTAGAAACCCCTGTAAAATGTGTTAAGAACTTGAACTTTATTCTCAGGTTACAGGGGGAGCTCTGAGTTGTAACCAAGGACATGATCTCATCACATTCACATTTTAGGAAGAGTTCTTCAGCCCTGGTAACAAGGAAATGAAGCAAATTTGAAATTTTGGAAATCTGGTGGTGAGAACCTAGACAAGAGATCTCATGGACAATGAGAAGTAACAGGGAGGATAAAAAAAATGAGAAAGGCCACAGAGAAGTAAACCTGACAGACTCAGAGCTTCTCATGACATCACTGGATCTGAGTGGTGGTCAGAGCTGTCCCTGCCCTTCTCCTGATCTGAGGCATTTGCTGACAGTTGCCGGGAGTGCTCTTGGGTAGCTCATCTCAGTGTTCTTTCTCCAGAGACAGACAGGGACTCTGCCACTGGCTCTTGTCTGTCATGCTCCCTTTTCTGTTAAAATTTCCCTTCATCAGCACTTATGGTCTCTCAAAAGTCACTGTTTATCATTTATGTTTTTTCGGCAGAATAAAATACAATTCAGTCTGAAACTTTCAAGGGTCAATAGAAAGAGGGAATTAACATGTTTTCATTCCCAGAGAGAATCATATTAAAGATGAAAGTAAGTTATTTATTGATCTATTCAATAAATAATTATTAAGAGTCTATCGTATGCCAGGCTCTGTTCTCAGTGCTGGAGCACAGCAGTGAACAAAACGGAAAGAGTTTGCTCCCATGGAGCTTCCATTCTCTAGAGGAGAAACAGACAATATAAATATGTGTGCATATATAATATGTATACATGTATAATTGTGTATATGTAATATACCAATATATAATGTGCCAGGTGGTGATAAGACAGGAGGTGTTGCTATAGAGAGCCAGAGAAAACCTGACTGTGAAGGTGACTTTTGAACAGAGACCTGAAGGAAGTGACAGCAGAAACACACAGATATCTGGGAGAAAAATAGTCTAGAAGCAGGATCAATAAAAGGTAGCCTGCCTGGCATGTGTGAAAAATGACCAGAGGATCATTACAGCTGGAGATGAGTGAGCAAGAGGGACAAGGCCAGGAGATGAATTTAGCAAGGCGGTGGATAGGGTGGAGAGAGTTGATCGTAAGGACTTTGGCTCTTGTTCTTATGGACTTAGGAAGCCATTGGAATGTTTTGAACAGAGACGTGATGCCATCTGAATTGGGTTTTAACAGGCTCCATCTGCTTTCTGGACAGAGAATAGATTATGGAAAGACAAGGGTGGAGGCAGAAAGACCACCTGGGAAGGTTTTGCAATAATCCAGGGGAAGATGGTGGCTTGAGCAAGAGTTCTCATGATGGTGGCAGTCAGAAATTGTCACAATCTGAATATGTTCTGAAGTGTTCACAGATGTTGCTGAAAAAGCCAAGGTGGGGTATAAGAGAGGGGAGTCAGGGATGATACCAAAGCTTGGTGCTGTAGTCATCTCACATAAGTCTTTATACAAGTATGCTAGGGCCTTCCTCATGTCCTCCAAACCTGCTTTCTCATCCTGTGTCTGCTGGTCCCCTACTCACCATTTTCACCCCTCTTTTAAGACTAGCAAATTTGAACACCATTCTCTCAATTATCTATCCCATCTTCTTCCAAAAATCAATGTCTACCATTCCAAATGCATACAATGTTTGGGAAGGCTAAGCTATCTTTAAAAGTATTATAATTGAATAAGACCTAAAAGGATAAACGTTGATGTTTCATCTGAAACATCATCTGAACAAACATCTGAAATGTTTCTCCCCTCCAGAACTAATTCTCACTGTAGAGACAACAGAATAAGGAATAGCTTGGCTCCAGAGGAGTTTATCATGTTCTAAAGGTAAGGATCTAATTTACCCACATTTTTTAAAAAGTTCATTTATTAGATACATCATATTGTGCCATCAAATCAAAGACCAGATCAAATAAAACTTGCCTCCCAGCAAAAATCTAGGAAAGCAGAAAGCATCAGAAGACCACCTGAGGGAAAGCACTAAGCAATCAAAGTCAGAGAGGACCTGGTTGTCCTTCCATCTCAGAGGCAATGACCCATTCCTTTGGATGAGGATGCTCTGATGAATTTATTCTGCCTGGAACCTTCTTCTCTCCAGGACCATTGAAAACATTTTAAAGAGCAGACTAAAGTAGCAGGAGGGAAAATGGTAAAAAACAAACCATTGAAACAAAACCCTGAATTAATGTACATGAGGATGAGAAAGATCCCTCATGTATTTAGCCAAAATTCAGGTGTTCTTTCTCTCCCATCATTCAGTCAAACATAACCCTTCAACTAGGCAAAAAAGAGAATTGATTTTTGGTACCTTTAGAGGTCCACAGATTCCTTGAAGCTCTTAGTAGAGGCCTTATATGCTTTAAATATGTATCAAAGGCTTCAGAGAAAGCAATGAAACTCTGATTACAGAATTTAGTCATCAACCAATATGGGAGATTTCTAGGGGATCCCAAGGAATGTCCAAAACATTTTACATTTTACTTTGCCTTCACTCAGATTGCAATGTTTTACTCAGATCAACTCAACATTATTCAGCTCTGTGCAACTGCTCATCCCAGTGACCCCACTAACATTTGCTGAAATATTCCCATTGATATTTCCTACCACCTTTCACAACCTTTGATCAAATGCAACCTTGCATCCTTTTAATCCTTGTCCATTACAACCTAATTATTAATTTCAATAGATGCTCATGTTCCAACATTTATGATCATAGCAGCGTCACACAGTTATCATTTAAGTATCATACAAATTTTTTCTTACTTAAATTACTATGAATACAGTCCTTGACTTCCTTGTGAAGCCACAAATTTTTTGTATGTAGGGACAATATCTGATTGCTAATATGTGTCAAAACTGAGGTAGTGCTATATAGATCTACATATTAATTGCAAACAGGAATGGTAAAAATTGCAAAAGCAAAAACTAGAATGAGTCTCCAAGTGTAAAATTATAATGTTTTGGACTTAGTATCTATAAATGTAATCCTATAGCAATGCTGTGTTTCAACTGAAATCTCTAAAATAACAATTGCTTTTTAAATTAGCTATAATTGTTCAGGCAAACAAAACAAACAAGGAAACCAGATATTCCATTGAAAAGGTTTGAATTTACTCATTCTGTTATTACTATACAGGGACCACAATTAAAATTATGGTCTGAATCTAAAATGGAAAAAGGAAGAAACAAAATTAAGACCATCACATCTTGTCAACAGTATTCTAAACAGATCATGATACAGATAAATGTGAAAAATTATTGTGAAATGCTATTGTCTGATAGCAGGGACTTAAAAAAAACACTAATAGAGTATACTTCAGTTCAGTTGGAATTCAGCAAGTCCTGATACAAAGCTAACCCTTAGTGTTATTAAAAACAAAACAAAACAAAACAAAAACCACACACACAAAACCCAGAACCCACGTCTTCTCTTGTTGGCTTGTGTTCACTGCAGAAGAGAAAGCC
Source organism: Panthera uncia (assembly GCF_023721935.1). NCBI lineage: Eukaryota > Metazoa > Chordata > Mammalia > Carnivora > Felidae > Panthera > Panthera uncia. The sequence goes on from NW_026057576.1 coordinate 70,152,283, forward strand.
GTGATAAGAGACAGAATAGAACTGGAATTTGCCAAATGACTGTTATCCATCTTTCCAAAGAACAGTTCCCATTCATTTAAGGAACGGAATCACAACCAGAATATCAACAACAGAATCAAAACTCAATAAACAGCTACTTAAATGATGGGCTCCGAACCCTGTTCAATCCCAAACTGAGAGATGGGGAAACATTAAATACAAAAACTTATGTGTAAATTCTTGTGCTTTGATAAGTAAAATATTCTACACTCAAATTACTAGTTAATTTCTTGGAATACTCCCCAGCAATTTAGGTAATAATTTAAGTGAACCCATTTTCCTATAAATTCACTGGATGCATCAGTTCCTTTATCCAGTTTCAATAACCTTGCATGTATGGAAGCCAAGAAACCTGGATTCAACCTTGATGACTTCTTATCTCTCAACGCTTACACCTAATGCATCAACAATTTTGTCTACTCTACCCTTGAATATATCAGAACTACTTAATCATCACCTTCGTGGCTACCCCTCTGGTCCTAACTTCTACCGTCTTTGATCTGGATTGCTAAAGAAGGTTACTATTTTCACCTTATTCTCCTTTAGTCTTTTCTCCACCCTGCAGCCTTTCAACAGCTGAGAAGATTGTCAGTCTTTTGTTGGAAACCATGAAATGGACAAAATAGTTTTCTATTTCACTCAGTGTAAAAGCCAGTTCCTATAATGGCCTTAAAGGCTTCTTAAGATCAGTGTGTCCTACTCTCATAGTTCAAATCCTACTTTTCTACCTCTCTTTTCTCCAGTAACGGTCCTCATTGTTCATATAACTCATATCACATCTTGAAGCCATTGCTCAGAACATTCTCTCATTCAAGACTGTTCCTTCCACTTGCCCACAAGGTGAACTCCTTCATGACTTTCAAATGTTCACTCAAATATCATCTTCCCAGTGAGGCTTACCATATTGAAAACCGCAACTTTCCCACATTCCCCAACTGCTTGCTCTGTTCCATTCTTTTCCCTTTCCACTCATCATCTTCAAATATATTCTATACTTTTCTTATTTATTGTGACTGTCCTTGCCCCATTAGACTATAAACTCCATGTTGATAGGATTTTTTGGTCTACTTGGGTTCACAGATATATCTTTAGCACCAAGAATTATTTGTCAGGAAGTGTTTGTTGACAAAAAAAAATTAGTAAGTGAAGGAATATCGTTTTTCTTTCTTTTTTCCATTTAACTTTCCTACTAACAAGCATTTTTAGTTTCATACTTTCATGTTCTAATAGGCATTCAGGAAGAAAAAAATTATAGACTAGTAATTAAAATGACTTGTGTTACCTGCTGATTATTTCAAGAGAGGGCATGAAATTAAGGCTGGCTCAAACACTGAGTGGAAAATATCATCATAATAATGGTGTGAGTTATATATAGTCAAAAGAAGCAGGAAGTTTTTGAGGCAATCACAGAAAGAAAAATGGCACAGGAAGGGCTTTGAAGATGTATTCCCCAGATAGCTTACAATCAAAATCAGCACAAGAGAAATGCATTCTGAAGGAGAGCCTCCTTGCCCAGGTGTGAATTCTCTCATTAGCATGTTAGTTGGATTGCTTTTTAAGTGAAATGATTATGACAGTCCTTACTACATACAATGAGCTGGGCTTTCAGAAATGGCTTCCCAAAACATTCATTGACATTGATTCCCGATGCCTCGTACTATAACAATTTCTGGCCTTAATTCTTTAAGTGGAAAGTTCCCACAAATCTCCCAACATTTATCCTTTAACTGCATTTGAAATTCTTACAGGAAATACCACTGACCGAATATGAGACAAAAACAAAGTTAAACATAAGAAGTAGTGTGATTGGCCTTATTTAACCTCCCCTGCCTTTTCCTCAGCACACTTCGGCATGCACTCTCTATACATTTTTTAATCAGGTAAATGCATTCTATTTGAATTAAAGCTAAGTTTCTCTCTCTCTTTCCCCCCCATCCTCCCCACCCCACACACGTGTTTGTGTATGCTTGTGTGTGTGAGTCTGTGTGTGTGTGTGTGTGTGTTTGTGTGTTTAGTGTATGTGATCTAGCAAGGTAGACCTGAGCTACCATTTATCAACCTCTTTGTATGTTGTATGTCATACTTTGTATGTCATACTTAATCCAAGTTTACTTCATCTGAAAATAATCCTAAAACAGAGGTTCCTTTGGCCATAATCCTTCAACTGATAAGTGCTGGAGAAGTTGTTTGATCTGTTTTCCAATTTACAATTTTATGTGATTTTTCTAAACCGCCTTACTGTTTTGTTTAAAACAAAAGGGGTGATACGAGTCTATTTGCTTGTTAATTATTAAGAAGAGAACTCTGAGGGAATAAACAGTGACTATGACAATATGTAGGGATGGAAGAAATGGGCAGAATAATTGATCTCCAGGACAATAAAAGTGAGTTCACTAGTTTCCTTGACAATGTATATTCCTAGGGAGCTAACTTATATTTATTAAGGTGAGAGTAAATGTCATCAGGTGGGTAGAACAGCTTGGGCATCCAGTGTGTAATGAAACCAACAACCTATCTTCTTTGGCCATTGGAAGACCAGAGGTGCTACAATAGACTTTTTTCAACTGAACCTTAAGATAGTTGTAGGTTGAAATTTTTGAATGAAAAATCACTCTACCTCATATAGAGGGGAGAAGCCAAAGACATGGTAAAAACAGAGATAAGAAAGCACTTTTAATTTCTAGTCCTGGAATTCTATTCTAGGACCTATCTCCATAATTGAGCCTCTGATATTTTCACAGCTCTGTTAACTCAAAGCTAAAAACAAATGGTAGTTTCATATGCATTTACTATCCAGGGTCCCTCGAGCAGTTAGGACAGGCTACTATTTGGAAACCCCACATAGAGATTAATCAATAGTCAGAAGGGCTCTTACTACTGAGCTGTGCTGAATGATAAGTCTTGATTAAAAGTTAAAGAAAATGCTTTTCTTAAACTTAATTTTCATGGGCTGTGGTTAATCTTAACTTTAAATGCAATTTGCTAGTTAATTTCAACTCAAATTAAATATAATGTCTTAGGAGTTGAGAGGTACCTCAGGCCTTATTTTATCAAATCTCTTTATTTTACAATGAGGATGTAAATAATTTTTTAAAGAAAATTACAAAACAACAACAAAAAATAAGCAAATATGTATTTTTCAAAATCAGACTTGGAAGATCACAAATACTAGGATTTTTGGATATTAGATAAAGAACTGGTTCCTTTATTTCTTCCTTTTCTGGTTCCAGGTCAAATAATCTACCCAATTTGGTTGAAATTCAACAAGTACAACTGTAACCATCTTTGAAGTTAGGTTGACATACATAATTCTGTGCATTATGTTTTTTTTTATTTTTTATTGTTTTTTAGTTTTTATTTTTGAGAGAGAGAAAGAGAGAGAGAGAGAGAGAGAGAGAGAGAGAGAGAGAACATGAGCAGGGGAAGAGAAGAGAGAGAGGGAGACACAGAATTTGAAAAAGGTTCCAGTCTCTGAGCTATCAGCACAGAGCCTGATGCAGGGCTCAAACTCGTGAACCATAAGATCACGACCTCAGTCGAAGTCAGACACTCAACCAACTGAACCACCCAAGCAGCCCTCTGTGCATTAAGTTTTTAAGACTTTCCAGAATTATGTAGGCTGAACAAAGGCCTAGGCAGGAGGTAATCTAATGATGTGGGGTGAGTTGTCAGCCAGAGCAACCCCAGAGGTTACTGCTGCTGACCTTCTGTATTACCTGGAAACTCCTCTACAAACCAGACTTATAACATCTAAGGCAGAAGGAACCAGTCTTTAGGAAACAGATGTGTCATTTGTCAGGAGCACATGCATTCAAAAATAGCCCTGCCATAATTTAGTTCATGGGAGTAGCTGGATCAGGAAATAGGACACAGGACCAGCAAAAGTTAACAGGATTGGAATTACAGAAGGTCAGGGTGCATTTCTAGCAATGATTTACTGGGTGGGTCCTGAAGTGTAAAGATGGGTGCAACCCAGGGGCACCTGGGTGGCTCAGTCAGTTAAGCCTCCGACTTCGGCTCAGGTCATGATCCCCTGGTTCAGGAGTTCGAGCTCTGCACTGGGCTCTGTGCTGACAGCTCAGAACCTGGAGCCTGCTTAAAATTCTGTGTGTTTCTCTCTCTCTGCCCCTTCCCCACTCTCTCTCTCTTTCTCTTTCTCTCAAAACTAATTTAAAAAAAAAGGATAGATGCAACCCAAAGTAGATGCAGTGCTGAGAAGGTGACACTCCAAAGGAAGAAAAGAACTCAAACAAGGAGGGCTTCCCAGCAGCGTGAACTGGGGCGAGTCTCCACATGTTGACCTTGCCCAAATGTAGTGAGAATTAAAGATTGTAAAGGTTGTAACTCTGAGCACAAGGCCTGGCACAAAGCAGGCAGGTTGTGAAAACCACATTAGAAGGTGTCGGGTTTTTGCACCTTCTCTGCTCCAGACACAACACTGAGCATTTTGCACACAACTCATTTACGACAACCATCTTACAGATGGAAATGTAAATTTCAGAAACAAGTATAGAAGACAGTATTTATACAGATGTTTGCCTGATTCAAAACCCCATAGCTTTGCTACTTCTCCATATGTGTGTACAAATAGTATTGAGAATTAACTTACACTATGCACTTACTTTGCCTTAGATCTCTCATTAACACCTCTAACTGATAACTTTGAAACTATTATTTCCATTTTACATAGGAGAAACTAAGGTGTGCAGAGGCTGGGTCACATGCCCAAAGTCACACTTTAGTGAGTGGGTTAGTTTTCCATTCTTATTTGGGTTCATTTCTCCATGACATTCAGCTAACACAGGTATCAATCTGTCAACCTGAAATGAGCCAGACACCAAGTTTCCCCTCACATTTTGTCAAGTTTTAGAAATGCTATATTTTAATAAAAGCTCCTTTAAGAACAATCACCTCTGAGTGGGGAGATTTAATGGTAAACATTAAACACACATGGTAAATTTAATAATCAGAGAGATTCCTTTATTTAGTATTAATAAAAATGGATGTCAAGTGTAGCATATATATGTACCATGACTTAAAAAAAAGTTGGTGGTAAAATGTACAACGTACAATACTAAGAAGTTTAATGAAATTAAGTCACCAATGGAGTGTTCTTTTATTCCTCAAAGTACAAAGCGCCACTTGTAAGTGTTGTATATTGTCAAGCTTTATGATAAAGATTCTCTACTGTAATATCTCCTTCTTGAGAAATCAGTCAGTCCATAAGATAGTTGATATATACAAATTGGAAAATATAAATATGGCTTAATTGGACACATCTAAAGATGTGAAATCCTGAAGTCTAACATTTAGAAACACACATATCTTAATTAAAATGATTGTTTTCATATTTGAACACTTAATATTAAAAGACAAACTTGTTTATGTCATAAAACTCTTACCATAGCAGACATGGTAGAAAAATGCTTACCATAGGTCAAGTACAAAGATAAACACTTCATGCATATATACATTTAATCCTCATAATTACCATTTAAAGTAGATAAGGTTTTTTATTTATATTTCCAGCCTAAGAAACTAAGATCCTAAACCAGAATTTGGATCCAAGTCAGTATGATGTGAAAGGCTGTGCTTCCATAAAAAGCCAATGGTCAAACCTCTTTTGATTCAACGTTGGCTATGTATATTTGAAATATTTGTTCACATTTGTTTGAGCATAATGGGTAAAGTGTACCTTGTATGCTCACAACAAAACCAAATTATATTCTCTTATCAAGTATTTCCACTTTCAGAGGTGAAGAAGAAATTGTTTAGTCCATATGTAAAAACAGCAGATAATTTCTGTAAATGTATTATATTCTATCCAGAAGAGGGCACTGGCAGACATTCAACCCAATATCTGATATTTCAGAGAGAGGAAAGCAAAGCTCAAATAAAATAAGTGCCTATTTCAGCAAGATGTGCATACTTTTATGCCCTGCAATGCGACTGTAAGGAACATTAATACATCTGGGTAAAATGATGTTTTGAAAACCGACGCTAGTATTTTTAGCGGCAAGTTAATTTTAACAGCCAGCAAAACAGTGTGATTCTAGCCAGTGTTACTGCCTAAGGGTTCCACATTTTCCCCAAGCTTTACTTTCCAGGAAGTTTACATTTAGCATTCAGTTACAAAAGTCCTTTCTATTCATAACAACACAGTATTATGTAAGGTAGCTATAATAAAATGTTCATCATGATATCAAGGCTTCAGAAATGATTCTGCTTCATCAAAGCTTAGAAGACACAGAAACAGAAAACAATGGTAGTTTTCATAGGTCTGATTTCCTGAGTGGCTGAGACAAGTGATTTATCAATCACATAATTGCCTCAGTTCATTTTAATTAATGCCTTTGTCTTCTAAGTAATTCTTTTCTGTGCTGTATAGAGATGAAAGAACTCATTATTTTATGTCCAAGGTTTATACTTGGAAACTCTCTGGGAATAACTGTCATTTTTAGGGCCTTGTCTCTTTTTCTCTTGCATTGCAAAATTCCACTTGCCATATGTGAGGTTCATATGAGGGGAGACCATATTAGAAGTGTCTTCTAGTGTTGGGTGGTTAGCTTTACTAGGTATGTCTGGCCTTTTAGAAAAGTTAGAGAGCTAATTCACTGAAGGTCAAAATGGATCAACTTGAAAACTATCATCATGACAAACATTTTTATCAATATATTAATATATATTCAGCATAAAATAAAACCTTGGATTGCAAGTAACTTGTTCTGTGAGTGTTCTGCAAGACAAGCAAACATTTCTAATAAATTTTAACTTGATAAATGAGTGAGGTCTTGCAATGTGAGTAGTATGTGATGCCAAATGTCACATGATCACAACTGAGCCAATGGTTCTTCTCCCTCTCTCTCTCTCTCTCTCTCTTTTTCTCTGCGGGATTGTGGGTGATCACCTCCCATGCTGGGATGCTTGGTCTCAGGCTGCAGTGTTTGGCAGAAAGCAGTGATTTTTCAGAACGTTGGAAGGTGCCCACAACTGGCCCACATAGTGTATTTTTTGTCCCTTCAAAGCACCTATGGACAGTCCTTTGCTTTTCAGTACAAGAGTGGGCTTAGGAATGCTTTGCTTCATTCTAGGTCAGGCTGCCTGCAGATACAGACCCTTTCTTCTGCCTTATTGCCAGTTACATTCAATACAGTCTATGACTAGAGTTTATTAATACTGTAGACAACATCCACTTCAGTGTAAACAATGGCCCCCATGCAGGGAAGATTCCACTGAGTCAAGAGACAGCAGTGATTCCATTAGTGATAGTGAAAGTTGTCCTATACAATAACCCTCTTCTCTCCTGTCTCCCTCACAACAGCCACGAAGGATTTCAAAAGTAAGTGCAGGTTAATTTGTTTATTTTTCTTTACATTTTGTATTTTCTTTATTACTTTATATTATATGACAGTATTGTAATCAATTTTATATGAATTTTTTGGGGTTGTGGAATGAATTATCTGAGTTTCCATTATTTCTTATGGGGAAATTCACTTTGATATATAAACGCTTTGGATTATAAGTGTGTTTCCAGAATGAATTATCCTCGCAAACTAAGGTTTTACTGTATATCTACTGAGATTCTTATATGTACCAGGCATTTATATTATGGGTTTACTGAATCTTTCAGTTGAATAGTGTCAACTAATCTGTCAAGTAATTATACTGTTTGCAAAAATAACCCCTCGCATATAGCTAGTTTGTGTCTTGTGTTAGACTCGGGAGGCAGAGTGGAAAGGGGTTATAAGTTCTAGGAAACAGTCAGAGTGGAGCTGGGTTCTCTCACTTACTAGCTGTGCCGTCTTAGGCAAGCCCCAAGGCCTCTGCAGTCAATTACCACATCTATAAAATGGACATGATATTTCTTTCTTAGAAATTGTTGTGGGTAAACATGCTGTGTGTGTGACCCCTACCATAGAATTAACCGCTGTCGAAGCTCAACAATTGTTAGCTATTGTTATTAGACACAGTGTTCCTAAGAAGCTCAGGCCCTGACTTCAATGAGCACTCAGAATACTGTCACTGAAATAGCAGAGGTGGGAGCAGTGGAGAATGTCACTTCCCCCACGTGCCCTCATAGCATTGAAAAGTAGCACTGAAAAGCTAAGGACAACCAGGATGATGGCTAGGATTCCCATTCCCGTTAACACATGCCCACTCCAAAAAACAAAAGAAAAAGAAAAAGAAAAAGATCAGTGTATGGGAACTGGGAGCTAGTGTGTTCAGTGTGATGAGAATCTAAAAGCATGTGAAGTCCTTCTCATATCCAAGCCTTGTAGCTGAGATCAGATGGCACCGTCACTGAGTTGGTGAGGAGCCAACAGTCTAAACTCTAAATGTGTATTATACCATCTGAACCAAGATGAGGGGGTGTCAATACTGCCAGAGTCAATAGCCATTTTTTCCAACAAATAGTTATAATGTCTCCTTTGTTACCTGAAATGAAATTATTAACTCACTCTAAACATAACTTTAAATCAAGTTAATGGGCTTATTGTAATATAAAAGAATAAGAAACTGGGGCGCCTAGATGGCTCAGTCAGTTAAGCATCCGGCTTCCGCTCGGGTCATGATCTAACGGTTGGAGCCCCGCGTCGGGCTCTGTGCTGACAGCTCAGTGACTGGAGCCTGCTTCAGATTCTGTGTCTCCCTCTCTCTCTGACCCTCCCCTGCTCTCTCTCTGTCTCTCTGTCTCTCTCCAGAATAAACAAACATTTTTTAAAAATAAAAAAAAGAAACTAACACATGAAAGTTTAGTATATATGTAATATGCAAATGCCTAGCTACAGTGATACTAGGTGATGGGGTTATGAGTAAGTCTGGATTTAGGAAATGTATGCCAATAGCCATACGTGCCAATTGTTCACTCGTTGTCTCTCAGCTCCGATGTTCCTCTCCCATCCTCTGCTTCCCGAGGCACAGCCTGGAACCCTGCAAACCACATTTCTGCCTTTGCCCAGTGTTTCCCTGCCAGGATCTGCCACTAGAGGCGCTGCCGGAGGACGAAGCAGCCGGCTCCTTCCCATCTACCTCCGGAGCCTCTTGGCCTCTCGCGGCTCCTGTGAGCATCACCCCACGATGCTTCATCACCCCAGAAGCAGCGGATCCTTCTCGTGGCAGCTCCTGAGCACAGTTCCGGGTTTTGTGGGACACTTGGAGAAGCAGCTTCATCGGCCCGCCTCCCTCAGACACCAGGGCGCCTTTGCTCAGCCATCTGGATCTCAGCTCTGAGGCCCCTCCTTTAAGCTCAGACACACCAGCAGAAGCTCAGACACACCAGCACCAGCCCAGCAGCCCTACCCCCGAGGGGTCTGTGTTTAAGATTCAGGAGGTCATGCTTCCAAGTTTCTAAGTTTTTCCCTTTCCCCCCTCAACTTTAGTAGTGGTAGCTGCTTCCTGAAACTGCTATTTGCATGATACCTTCGAGTTTCTTTTTTACCTTTTAAATTACCAGCTGACAGCTTTTTAGCAATTAAGAATTCTTTGTATTACATTTCATCTGTTCACATAACTGGTGTCATTTCTCTCTCCTGGCCAGACCGTGACTGCCACATCTACTGAAGACTGTCAAGATTATTTCTTTTTACTTGAACATTTGAAATAAACACCAACAAATATGTTTATACGTACACATAAAATGATCATAAATACCAAGTGCAACCCATGTGGACTGATACGGGGGTGACACGCTGGCGATTGATAAGCCACTGTCTCTTTCAAAGGTGACGAAGGGCTCTTGACAATGTGCTGAACCAATCTCCCCAATCACAGTGAACTTTCATTCCAGGGAAATTGAGCACATTTATTAAAACAGTGAAAAAATGCTTTGTATTTATATGTAAAACACAGTCATGTGAGATACAGGCAAATTCGTTGTGTGGGACAGTCATGAACTGCTCTGCATCTGTAACGATTCTTACTCCGGGACACTGAGTGCCCGTGTACTCCCAGCCGTGAGCGACCATCGTGGTCCCCACAACCTCTGGAAACACCCCTAGGAGTAAGACCACATCTGCTGAGAATCCAAATGGCAATAAGAGGCAGGTGAGAAAATCCCCTTTATGAACTGACTTGCGGGGCAACTCACCCCAAAGTCCCTCCACAAGGACAGATGCCCTCTTATGTTTCTTTCCATGTGACAAGAGTCTGAAAGTGTGACTTAAAATGAAGTTGTTTTTCTAGGAGGGATAACATACTAAAATAAATCATTAGCTATCTATAAACAATTTAAAAATCATTTCTCACGTGTTAATTTCAATAGGAGAGAAATGAAACTACTACCAAAATACAATATTAATAATATTGCATTAATATTATTATGAATGTAGTATTGGTAATATGAATGAATATTTGTGTTAATGCATAATAATAGTATAACATGCAAATACTTCGGCACAACTACATCCGATCCTGAGAGTGAATATGCGGATCAATGTAGCTGTCCTGGAGGGCAGGACACAGGACACCAGAACGGTACTGATGGATTGAGAAGGGAAAGGAAAAAGACAAATAATAATACTTCACAACCATGGCAAAAACTATGATTACACAGCCAAAGTGTTATGCATAGGAGGCAACATGGAAGCATACAGTTGGGTTAGGGGGCCCTAAAAATGAAGGTCGAGTTGAGTGAGAGCACATACATGCATGTGTATATCAATATATGTGTGTAGTTTAACTCTGGAAATCTAATGCGGACACAGATATATGCATGTCGAATACAAATTGCACACATACCTTTACTTCTCTGGCATACACAGGATTTCAGTTTTTGTATCTTATTCAAAATTGTCAGAGTTGGGATATAACACTTTGTATATCCAGTATATTAAATACATGAAAGAGGAGTTATTAGGGCAGAATAGAAACAAAGATGGGTTTTAGCAAAGCCCAGATCATGAAATTGTAAAATCAGGAATAAATGACAAGTTATAGATGAATGGTAGTGAAATGAAAAGAAACAAAATTGTGAATGCTGAGGTTCAAGTCAAACTGCTGCCCAGATGATCAGCAAGAGATAGTTAATGGTGAAGCGCTAATCTCACTTAGACACTAGAATTGGAGTTTAGACTCCATGAAGAATGGTGACCAATCTTCTGGTATGCCAAGGACAATGCTGATTTATGCCTGTCCTCCTGGTATCTATTAATTTTTTTCTAAAACAAAACAATACAAAACCAAAAAAACCCTGAAAGATGGTCTCCCTTGCTTGAAAACTTAAGTTTAACACAAACAAGTAACATTCACTGAAAACCTAAGATGAGCCAGGGACTATACTTTCAGGTTTTCACCTGTGATCTTATTTACTCATTGGCACAACTAAGCCGAGAGGGGTGTTTTACCCTGTTTTACATCTCAGGACCCTGAGAGACTCAGAGAGGGTAGCCGACTTTTCCAAGGAGTAGTTTCCAACTATGAGAGGCAGCGTTCCAACCCACAGCCATTGGACTCCAAGCTGCCACTTGATGTGCCTGGATTATTCTTTCTGCACAAAGGGTGGGTGCCAAAGACAACTGACCAAGAAATGCAGACTTTTAGGTGGGCAGAAAGGCAAGAAACTGAACCTCAAGAGTGAATGTGCTTATTAATCTAGTTGTCTTGCAGGGCTTACCATAGGACACCAGAAAGGTAGTTACGATTTGAGAAGAGAAAGAGAAAAACCAAGACCTTGTTTGAATAATGACAAATTAAAAAAAAAAATTAGGAAATCATCCACGAGATACATTTTAAGCCAGGCTACTTTATGCCACTGCCAGCACCCGTAATCCCTATTTAAATTCATAGCTCCCCCTTATCCGTGGAGGATACGTTCCAAGACCCAGTGAATGCCTGAAACCCCAGATAGTACCAAACCCTATACAGACATTTTCCTATACGTACATACCTATGATAACACTTAATTTATAAATTAGGTACAGTAGGAGATTAACAATAACTAACAATAAAATAGAATAATTATACTGTAATAAAAGTTCTGGGAATGCGGTCTCTTTCTCTCTCTCAAAATATCTAATTGTAGGATATTCACCCTTCTCCCTGTGATGACGTGAGATGATAAAATGCCTATGTGAGGAGCTGAGGTGGGGGAATGATGTCAGCACTGTGATGCACCTTCCGGCTACAATTCACATTCCAAGATTGGCCAGGAGGATCATCTGCTTCTGACCCCTGCTGAGGGCAGGCAACTGAACCCCAGAAAGGGGAACCAGGGAGGGGGACTCCAGTACAGGCAACTGCATATGAGTACAAGAGTACCTAGAGTACATACTTGTAGTAAAACGGCTTCTGTCTGCCTCAGGCAAACAACCAGAGAGCATGTTTTCACCTTCATGGGATTGGGTCATAAAAAAAAAAAAAAAAAAAAAAAAAGCTATGTTCTTGAATGTTCTTCCCAGGTAGAACTCCAAAATCCCAGAAAGTTGCAGCAAAATGCCTATGACAAACTTCCATTGCTTTGCAGTTTTGACTCTGTCAAACTCGTAGGTGGTCGGCATGTTCCTTTCAAAATACAGTCATGCATTGCCTGTTCTAAAATGGCCAATGCTTTTCGAGCAGAAAGATTCAGAATCAAGCATTTTCCCAAATCTCCATATAGTAACAGACAAGTGTTGGAAATCTACTATCATTTGGTGAATCTGTTTAGGAGAAATAGTTTTCCAATAAGCTTCTGGACAAATTTATGGTGAGTTTAATGAATGCTTTTGTCTACTTGATCAAAGTGTCAAATCAGATATATTTACCATGTCTCCTTTCAGTAAGCAGCAAAACAGACATGGCTGACACTGGGCCATATTCTTTATGATACAAGTTACTCCAAGCCCAATATCTTAGACCAAACCAATAGCATTCAGATGCACAGAAGCAACTTTGGAGCCTAGGGCCAAACTGTTGACATCAAAAACTCCCTGGGATATAAAATGATTGAAAGAGTTGGCCACCTTCCCCTTTCCAAATTACCAACCTCATCTCCTTCACAGGAGAACTGTTTCTGTCCCAGAGCACATCTGTCAAACATATCCCCATGGAATGTTTGAAGCCACTCAGTGTGAGACGAGCAGAAGCCAGTGGAAAAGATGGACTGCTGGTGTGTAAAGCTCACACTGACTGAAGTCAGTGTCCAAACCGTGAGCTAAGAGCCCTGCCTCCACTCATCACCATGAGCAACCAACTGAAAGAAAGCCCAAGTCTGGGAGACCAGCCGCTTACTGGAAAGCTTTACGGTTCCCAACGCAGCCCAAGCTGCATCTTTAGAGTCATGTGTTGCTCTCTCCCTTTTCAGGTGAGGACTGAGTCCCATCCCCAGCATGACCTGGGCTTTTCTGCACATTTTTAAAAAATGTTTATTACTTTTATTTTTGAGAAAGAGAGAACACAAGCAGGGAAGAGACAGAGAGAGAGAGGGAGACACAGAATCTGAAGTGGGCTCTAGGCTCGGAGCTGTCAGCACAGAGCCTGACGTGGGGCTCACACTCATGAACCATGAGATCGTGACCTGAACCGAAGTGCGACGCTTAGCCAACTGAGCCACCCAGGTGCCCCCCTGACTCTGCACATTTAATGAAAGTGCCTTGAAACCTAACTAGCTAGCTCTGTGTACCATCATCAGGAACAAGTAAGAACTTCCTTCTTTCTGCCTCACACACCTTGAGTATGCAGAAAACAAGCAGGCATTCTGTCACCAGTTTGCTTTTTTTATTTAATATCCTATTTCCAAAAAGGCATGTCCTTGGACATTCATACTTAGCATGAAAATATGGTTGATATCTAGGTAACACCTAGATAATCTTCTAAGATTTGTTTCTCACAAAGGAGATATTGGGGTTTTTTCTGAGCAAATTGCAGAATTATGTGTGGACTTTTTCAGCAATTTACATATAACTTTCATGTTCTTATGCTGAGGAGATATGTGACAGTTTAGAAATATGTTCTATTTATAGTATTTAATAATTTACCCTTGCTACATTTATTGCAATATTTATACAAATACATTGTGCATAATTAGTTTGATTAGGTTTAGATATTGAACTGTGAAACAAGCAAGAATGTATTCAGAAAGCAGGAGATGTTAAAAATGTTGCTGCAAACTGGTAGAGGTCAGAAGCAGCATATGAGCTGAATGCTGTGGTCTGAGTGCTCAAGGCAGGCCCTTCGCCCCTGCATTCAAGCTGACCTATCATTGGACATCAATTAGCATGCTTTTAGGACAGAAAAGACTACCTTGATGCCCAGGTGACCTCCAATGGACCAAATGTGCCTAAAATTATTTCACCAAGGGCAAGGCCTTTTATACCAAATTAAACTAGACTTCAAAATATAAATAACCTGAGAAGAAACATACTGACTGGAATCCACATTAAGATGTAAAGGGCAAAAAACAAAAATCGTTTCCTTCAGTTCTTTTTAACATTTTTTAGTTTATGAATTTTTTTTTTGAGAGAGAGGAACAGAGACAGAGGGAGAGAGAGAATCCTAAGCAGGCTCCACACCACCATCAGCACAGAGCCTGATGTGGGGCTTGATCTCAGAAACCCGTGAGATCATGACCTGAGCCAAAGCAAAGAATCTGTTGCTTAACTCACTGAGCCACCCAGGTACCCCATCCTCTCCCTCAGTTTTGATTGAATTGGGGTGGGAAGTATAAGCTACCAACTATAAACCTGGTAGAAAGGGGACCTCTAGAAAAAGATAAGAACATGACCCTAAGTGGCAAGACTCCTCAGAGCAGAGAAGCAGCCACCTCAGAGTTTAGCCAAGGAGTAAGGGATTCAAACTCAGCTTTCTCTAGCTCCAAAGCCAAAGTTCTTTCCCATCTGTCATACATACTTCCATGATCCAATCTCTTATTTGTTAATAAAATGTTCTATTTGCTATTAAATCATTTGTTAAATACAGTGGGATATTACTCAGCCATCAAAAAGAATGAAATCTTGCCATTTGCAATGACGTGGATGAATCATACACTTATGATTTCACTCATGTGTGGAATTTAAGAAACAGAACAAACCAGTAAAGGGGAAAAGAGAGAGGGAGTCAAATCAAGAAACAGACTCAACTACAGAGAACAAACTGATGGTTACCAGAGGGAAGGGCGGGCAGGGTGGGGTGAGGGGGGTGGTGGGAATGGACGAAATAGGTGATGGGGACTCAGGAGGGCACTTGCCATGATCAGCACCAGGTGTTGTGTGGACGTGTTGAATCACTACATTGTACACCTGAAACTAATATAACACTGAATATTAACTGGAATTAAAATAAAAAGTTTTAAAAAAGATTTAAAAATTATTTGTTAATAAATGCATGTGTTTATCAGTATTTCATTTGCTGATAAGTTGTTTAATAAATAATATTTGTTTATAAAAGTATCAACAAAATAATGATGATGATGATGATGATAATGATGATGATGATGACAATACATGTAATTATTTGTCATAGGATCCTACTGGTGTGAGATTTGATATTCAGATATGTGCAGGTAAATTCCTCTGCCTAGAATATTTATTCATATCCACAGATTTATATAGAAGCTGAGGAGCCTTTTGAAGAAAGAAAAACTGTAACTCATATCTTTAATTGAAGCTTAGGTGTACATAGACATGCTTGATGTATCAAGATGAGCAAGGTTTTACATATCCTGGGGAAAATAATTCATCCTAAGAGAAAAGCGTGGTACAAGTCAGATGCAACACCAGAGCCTAAGAATCAAAGGAAGTGGTGAGTCAGGTAGAAAATGGTAGATGCCATGCACCACCCATGACCAAGTCATGAAGGCAAGCTGTGTATCCCAGGAGACAAAGGATTCTATGTGCAAACTAAAAGCCTGTCTTTCTAAAATCTGCATATTGGGTCACAAGCAACGCTGCTGTGGGACCCTCCCTTCAACAGGGTAACACAAGGGTAGAGCCATTTCTTTCCCAACCTTCAACACACTGCCAAGCCACCCCCTTCGCCCACCATGTTGTAGAAAAGATGCTTGATTGCTCTAGGCCACAACAGATCTCTGGCTTTGTAGAGCTGAAGGTGGTGCTTCTAAACTTACCATCCAGCTAACATTGTCAAGTGGAGAGAGAGGGCTTATCAGTGGTAGCAATGATATCAGAGACCCAAGACGAGCCCTAAGTGTCTGAGCACAAGGAGCTCACTACTCAGGAAGTCCAATATTTTGGTGAGACTCAACAAGAGACAAATTGGGTCTTGGAGCCCCAACAATTTAGCTTCCAGTTTAGAGAGTCTTCCTCTATACCTCACAGGAGGTGCTACACTGGATTATGTACGTACATTAGCTCATTAAATTATGCAACAATATTTTAATGACATCAGATCATCCATATCCTGAGTAAGCTGCAGCTGAAGAAGATAAATTGACTTGCCTAAATTCACACAGCTTCTCCTCTTATTGCTGTATCATATGACCTCCCATGACCCTTCCACTTAGACCCTGACCTTCTAGCAATAACCTTTTATACAGAAAACGATTATTTGGGATCATGTCCTTTCCCTATAATTATATTTGAAATCAATAGAATATAATATGGTAAATAGAAAACCAAAGGTCAAGATGAGCAAACAGACACATCATGGATACACTGACAAAAGGGAATGGAGCACAAACTCACTATTTACATCCTTTTTAACTGTCAAATATGAGAATGGTGGCATAGTTTTCGGGCGCCTAGGTGGCTCAGTTGGTTAAGTGCCTGACTCTTGTTTTTGGCTCAGGTCATGATCTCACAGTTTTGTGGGTTCGAACCCCGAGTCTCTCCCTCTCTCTCTATGCCCCTCCCCCACTCACCCTGTCTCTGTTTCTCTCGAAATAAATAAGTAAACTTAAAAATCTTTTAAATAATTTTTTTTAAGTTTTTTAAATATTTTTTAAAAAATTATCTTTGAGAGACAGAGAGACAGCACGAGTTGGGGAGGGACAGAAAGCGAGGGAGACACAGAATTCGAAGCAGGCTCCAGGCTCTGAGCTGTCAGCACAGAGCCCAACATGGGACTGGGACACACGAACCTTGAGATCATGACCTGAGCTGAAGTCGGATGCTTTAATGACTGAGCCACCCAGGCACTCAAAAATTTTTTTCAAAAACAGGATTATGGTAGAGTTTTAGAAAGACAATAGGGCATGCTCACTCTTAATCTCAGACAAGCTTTGTGTTTTTTCCAAAGAAAAGTGCACTTCCAGGGGCACCCGGGTGGCTCAGTTGGTTGAGCGTCTGACTTCGGCTCAGGTCATGATCTCACGGTTTGTGAGTTCAAGCTCCACGTCGGGCTCTGTGCTGACAGCTCAGAGCCTAGAGCCTGCTTCGGATTCTGTGTCTCCCTCTCTCTGCCCCTAACCCACTCACATTCTGTCTCTGTCTCTCTCCAAGATAAATAAACATTAAAAAAATTTTAAAGAAAAGTGCACTTCCAGACAGTATGAAAACTGTAGATGAATAAGAATCAGGTGTACAATACACATTCCTTAGGAACAGTAACTATGGATGTTCTTCCAGTTTCCTTTGTGACAGACAACCGCCAACAGAATTAAGTTGTCAAATACTTATTGTACGGAGCATCCTTTCAAAGGACAAAAGACAAACTCTACTGAAAACAGCTCATAAACTGAGCGGGAGTGATTGATTTTGTGCAAACGATAACATATGTTTCAGCTATTTTCTAAGTGCTCCCAGTTAAACCATTTTAAGGGAACTCTAGACCAATAGTAGCAGAACAAGTGTAAGAAGAAATGGCAGGAAAGTGTTTTCTTGCCCAAAGCCTTCAAGACATTTAATGGAGTTAGAAGTGTCCTCCTTACCTTCTGGATGGCTGCCGGGCTGACGCCTGACAAACTACCCATGGTATCTGACAAGCACTGGTAATGGAGGTGCTCTTTGTCCGGAGCCAGATCAGCTTGGTCCTCAAGGTAGGGAAACGTTGTGCTTATTTGCGTGAAGAAGCACGGTTAGGGGGAGCTTTTTTCTCAGGGGTTGGGGACAGAGGCCAGCTTGCAACCTTGCAAGTCCTCATTCTAGTGCACTGGCAGGAGGAAAGAGATGCAGGAAAAGAGCTAAATCACAGGGGACTCGCTTTGAAGTCTTGCCAGGCAAACTGTCATTTCTGCAAAAAGTCCATTTTTCAGAGATGATACTGAAGGTCTATTTGCCATCCTTAAAAATCAGGTGCACTTTGCTGAGGGGGGGAAGGAACAGTGAGGCGGTGGCAGTTAAAGAGTCCCCGATTCCACTCTCTGTAAAGGATCCACGCGAGAGACTGAACAGCGATGGTGAATCATGGGCTCACAGTTCAAGAACTGCTAAAAATATCTCTTCTGTGAAAGAAAATGAAAGTTCTTGAAGCAAAGAAACGTCAACTTTCTCACGGCGTAATGCAAATAACCGCATCGTCTTAGATCACAAGCCTCACAGGGTAGAAGGGAAAAGCTTACCCGATGACAGACACGTAAGTATTTTGACTATTTACATGAGACCAACATGCTGGCACTCTAACGCTCTGTGAGGACATTTGTAAGGTTTTATTTGTTACGAACTGAATCCATACTCTTTTTGACTCAAGAGCCTCCATTTTCAAGTAAAAACATGTTTCTGTACCCTCCCAGATTTGATTGGCTTCTGTTAACAAATCATCAGTGTTTTAGGGGTGGCTGCCACTCAGTGTGGTCCTCATTAGCATCACCTAGGAACTGGCTAGAAATGCCAATCATAGGCCCCCACCCAGACCTGCTCAATGAGAATTTGCATGTTAAACATCTTCAGGTGGTCTGGATGCACCTTACGTTGGAAACACACTGTTTCAGAGATCCTTTACCTGGGTAGGCAGGTCCTCACCTGCCTTGCTGGAGACTTCCCCATTGTCAGTCATGGAATAATGCAGAAGTCACCACCCATCTAGGAATCAAGGATTACTAGCTATGCAAAAGTCCTTCTGCATTATCAGGGTCCAGGGACATTTACCCTGACTGTACAGAAAGTTAGTGATAGAGGCGGAAGTTCACTCTTAGTTCTCTAGCTCCCTAATTCAGGGATCTTCCCATTTATCACTTCATTGTTTGCCCTTTCTGTAATACCCATCCCCCCACTACTGTTTCATAGCCCAAACTGTAAAACAGTACATTTATTTTCAGTATACTCAAGGGCTAAGGATCCTTCTGGTACCATTCTTTCCCTAAACCAGTCATCAGCGCCATTGTCACGATCCTGCTCACCAACAAGATTCTATCAAGCTGTGAAGAAGTTCCAGTAAGAATGAAAGTAAGAGCAACCAACATCTAGTAAACACAGTGTTTGTCCTGGCACTCACTGAGTTAAGCTCCTTCCTGACTTAATCCTCATGATATCTCCATTAATGAGTGCTCACAATAACAGTTAATTATCTCATTATATTTTATAGGTGGGAAAACTGAAGGTAAAAAACTAAAGTCACTTGCACTAGGTCACACAATCAGTGACATTTATTCATTTATCCCTAGCTGGAAGTGACTGGTAATTTAGGTGCTCTCTCCCAAAGGCATTTGCATTTGAACAACATTAAAAACCTTAACAGAAATGTTGAGACTCCAGCAGCTACCAGCACGAGGACCTTCTTTTACCCCTGACGTCACAAGCCCTACAACAGGGCCTGAAGTACAAACACAAAGGGAATAAATCAAGAATAAAACCCATTTCCCAGCAAGGATTGTGTCCAAAACCCACCTCCAGGGTGTATGGCAAGAGAGAACGTATGCAGGGAAAATATCAATTTTCCAATCTAAGGAGGTACTGCTCTACCACAACACCATTGCCACGTGGCTTTGCTTGAGAGGACATTTGCTAAGGAGCTCAGAAAAAACAAGGCAAGTGGCTCATTTCTCATTGTCGGTAAACTAATGATTATGTCCTGAAGGCAGTCCGTGTATGATGACCTGCTGCTAGAAGTGAGAATTCTACATTTTGACTGAGAAAGGAGTATTTTTCCATTGTTTCAGGCAGTCTTTATTCTTTTTCCAAGAGAAAAGAAGAAAATTGCTGCCAGTATTAAGTAGGTCTAGAGGAATAATTAGGTATTTCCCCTGATCATTTAATTGACCATGGTTGACCTCTATTGGAGCCAATTAAATTTCTTTCATGAGGAACCACTGACCTATTTTATCCCATTTTCATGTATCCCAATATTTGACAAGATGGTGAAAAAGTCTGATTTGTTTCTAAATGTTTATTAATCTTTAATTGCTAGAAATTCTAATACATCTCTAGGCATTTTTATCATTGATAATCACTAGCTTTGATGGAGAGTTTTCTGCATTATTGGAGAGTAGGTTTCTAAAAGCATGAAATATTACAATGTTAAATATAGCTAACTGGGACATTTATTTTGTTTTTCCAACAGGGCTTGGCTGACACATTGTTCGTACAATACACTCAGCGATCCAGAACCAGTAGTTTTTTAAGTGGAAAAAATTAAATGGGAAGTGCTCATCATTTTGCAAACTCAATTTTCAGAGCATTTCAGTGCGCTCAACCAGATGTGTTAGGTGGTCAGAATATCATGGGCGATTGGATTAAACACAGAATGTGTTTAATTTGAAATGATCAATGTCATCATTTGTTAAGAATGCTCAAGTGCCAACATATATTGCCATATATGATAATTAATATTTTGCATATTCAATGAACATTCCCTGAAGATGGTGATGAATCCCAGGTTGTAGTAAATACATTGATTACAGGGCCTATACTGATATCATGTTACATTCAAACAGATCAGTGGCTTTTTGCATTGGATCACAAAACTGCTGAGAAGCACTTTAAAAAATGGTTCCACTTCAAAAATTTTTTCTAGAGAAATAAAAACCTCCTTTACATAAAAACACTTAACCTGAATATTTTTATTCAGTGAACCCACGTAGTACAGAGTGATTGATGCCAAGATACACAAACAGCTAAGAATTAAAAAAAAGATCTAATGTTAAGTCACTCTTAATAACTGAAAAAGCTTTACCCCTAAAGAAAATGATCACAAGGTAAATAGCTGTGTGCAAACATTTCTATTTGTGTTTATAAATAGAAGCCTTACATATTTCCAACAGGGCTGGCTTAAGAGAAAATATGCTTACATGCTTTCTAAAAATATAGGGGAAATATATTATGCTTTTGGTTAATAAATAAAATAGTTACTTGCATGCTCAGTTTATCTTTATTTATACAAAAATCATATACCATTAAAGTACATATTAGTTGTGAATCAGAAAAATAATTCAGGTGGTCCATGCCTATACTGAAGATGATCTGAATAGCTTGTAGAACCATTTTTTAAAATGCATCCATGGTGTGGACTGTTCCAGGATATAAGCAAGACAACAACAACAAAAGAATATAAGCAAGACACAATATTCTGTTCCTTTCTCTCTTGATTAGGCCTTGTAACAAATAATTTGAAACTTTGGCAGATTTTACCCTCTCTTGAACTTCATTTTGATAACTACTAGTTGTATTTTGTATAAGAGACACAATTTAGGGACAACATTCATAAAAATTGGTCTGAAACAAAGTTGGATATAGAACTTTGTCAAAGTCCTAGGTGCTGACCCTTTTGAAATCTGGTTCCCTGGTATTGTTGAAAAGTTGTGGTAAAATTTACGTGAATGGCACAATATTTAAGTTTCAGGTCAAAACTGATAAAATCATGATGAAAAAGTAGGCTTGAATTCTACGGAAAAATAGCTGGAAATTTGCCAACTCTCTTTTGGTTTGATTTATGCAATTGCATCTTGACAGGAACATTTTTAATAGTGAGCAAATTCAATTCAATACACATTTTAAGCACTGTGGGGTATTCAAAGATGAGGAAAGCACAATGATCTCTAAGAAAGAGAATAAGAGAATGAAGCTAAGGAAAGTGCTATATTTATTGAGCACTTACTATGCCTTAGACACTTCCAAGCATTTGTTCTGATTTAATGTATAAAAAGAGATGTAATGAGTGCCTGGGTGGCTCAGTGAGTTAAGTGTCTGACTCCTGATCATGGCTCACATCATGATCTCACAGTTTGTGGGATCAAGCACCAAGTCAGGATATGCGCTGACAGTGCAGAGCCTGCTTGGGATTCTCGCTCTCCCTCCCTCTCTCTCTGCTCCTCCCTTCCTTGTTCTCTTTCTCCCTCTCTTTCTCCATCCCCCCAAAATAAATAAATAAACTTTAAAAAAGAGAGAAGTAACTGTTGACGAATGTTTGTATATGGTTGGTGCAAGAGGAAAGGAACACTGATGTCTTACGAAGTAGCTAGTATTTAGACTTACTTTAAAGATGAGGTGTGATTTCAGAAGTAGAGAAAAGGATGGCATTCCAGGAGACTAAAACTACATGAGTAAAGGCATATACACAGCAAAAATTACAGAACATACTTAGGAAACAGTCTTCTGGTTTGACTGTGTGGTTGGCATGCTGGGGCAAAGAGAGAATTTTTGCCTTCTTTACCACCATAGAGTTATGGTGTGTAGTAAACAAAAAGATATCTCATTTGGGAATTCAGTATATATAAAATATTCCCAATGGCTTTAATAGATTAAGTGAATATATTTTTATAGCATTTCTTTGGGACATTTATAAGTTATTTAGACTAAATAATGATAAAAAGTTGAATTACATTAATAGTAATGCATTATTCAAAATGAATTCATTAAATATGAATTACAGTTTATGTGATGATCTCTGAAAATGATCAAAATGATTTTTGTGCTCTAAATTGATTTTCTTTTTAATTTTACCTATTGCATCAATTTGGGGGAAAGCCAATATGCTTTTCCCTATTTTCTTTCCATACCCTAAACTTTGTGTTACGCATGTAATTTCCTTCTTTATGAACCACCCAAATGTTCCTACTTTCATACAACAGGAGATGTGGTTTGTCTACTATTAAGTTGTCATCTGTTTGCTTCTGAGTAGTTTGCCCAAGAAAACTGTGTCTCACACATATTTGTATTCCTAACACTGTATCTGGAAGACACAGACCTTTGTAGTAGTAGATCCTGGCCAAAAGAGCAAAGGATTAGGAATATTTGCCGGATAGGAAATATTTGCTAAGAAGAGAATTGTGTTCAAAAAGCCAAATCTGGGATCAGATTGGCTAAACCATGCTAAGACACCATATCAGCTCAGCACATACATGTCTATTCTGTTCTCTCGTCCACCATGTTTAAGTTTCTCAGAGCAGAAATTGCATCGTATGCCGCTTCACATCCTCAAATCTTAGCACAGTGCTTTGGGCAGAGTTAAGTGGGAAATATATATTTTACTTGTGGTGAATATTAACAATAATAATAGCAATTATTGAATACTTAACTATACACCAAGACTGTATAATAGAGAATGGATTTAATAGGCTCAACAAAAAATAATTAAAACAAAACCAAACAAACAGAAAAAGACCCAAATCTCCAGAAGCTTATCATCAGTCATTTGGGAACAGAAAAGTAACCATAAATTAAATTGAAACCAGTATGAAGAAATATATCAACAAGCTCAAACTGCTTTGGACTTCATGTTTTGAGAAGAAAGAATGAGCGATCAGAGTGAGATGAATTTAGTCAGCACAGATTTCTGTGGAAAAAGCAAAAAGGGTGAGCAACATGGATTGGGGAGAAATTAAATGAAAACATCCTTAGTAAAAAGGGGAGGGTGGATTCCAATGAACCCCCATATCAAGAAGGAATGGTCAACAGCTAATTACATCAGTCAGTGTGTCCTTACCAAAACCCTACCTCTGCATAAACCAAAATGCGTGAAATCACAATGTATTATGCATTTTATCATCTACTTCATCTCCCAGGTCTACAGAGCCCTGCCTTACCCCAAACAGTGGCTTGGACCATTTCCCTTGGAATCGTCACCTCAGCCCCCAGGCAACACCTCATGGTTCCAAGCACCTAAATTTGATACAGGAATGTTCAACCCAGCTTTGCAATAGACTCCTTGGGGAGCTTTTAAACATACTGATACTAAGGGTAGAAATCTACTTCGCAGATATAGTTCTAAAAGCAATGTGAAGAACAGTATATGTCATTTTTTGTAAAAACGGAGAATTTTGACTTTAAGTCATGTAGAGGTATTATCCATCTTCAAGATATAAATTGTAATAAATGACAATAACCCAAATTGGTAACTAATCACAAGAGAAAATAATTATTTCAAGTGACTTTTTAACACAGAAGTCTGAACATATATTCAAGACAAAAGAAAACCTAGTGTGAAATTTTAACGTTTTTATTGTTAGTAGTAACACTGAAATTGCAATTTTGAAATTACAGTATTTATACTTATATAAAGAATATATATATATTTATATATGGAATAATTATGTAAGTATCTTGTTATTAGGAACCAAGATTATAAATATTAAAGAGAAAGTTAAGAAAAAACTTGTAGTTTTAAAGTATCAACTTTTTATTTAAAAATAAAGTTTTCTAACCTGACAACTAAACGGGCCTAGATGATTAGGATTTAAACATGTCTGTATCATGAGTAGTTTTATAGGGAGGAGATCTATCAGAGGAATTCAGGAGCTGGAATTCAGGGGAACGGACAGAAAAAGTGGATATACTTAGTCCAATAACAGTGCTTTCACCAGAAGAAAAAATAATTTTGGAAGTAGCACAGATGCATGGTGTGTGTTTCCAGATAATCTTCTGCCTCAACCACATCCCACAAAGCCTTCGTCCAGAACCCTGGTGAAATGAGGCTTCTCAAATAATTGGTTAATAGCTCAAAACCCATAAAAGATTGGACAGTGCAACATGGTGTTGCCTTATGGCTTATGTACCATAGAGAAGTGATCTTTAAATTATGGGATGTGTACCCCGGGGCATACACAAACACTTCTTAAGTTACTCCGGGCATGGATGGTGTAAGGAAATCAGATTCTGAATCCTTAGCCGCCACAGGAACGCTTTTCTAAAATTCTCTGCCTGAGACAGCACCTGCCTTGGAGGTCTCACACTATTCTTCAACTGCTTGCCCACTGCCCCCTCCCACGAATGGGCTTCCCCCACTGCACAGAGGAGAAGCACATCTTTCCCTGACCAGGAGCCTTCTGTGGCACATCACCTAGAGGTAAAACTCTGGTGAAGGTGCAATTCAACATAGCGGTGTCCTCCAAGTTTCTTTCACCATGTCCACACCCTCCATCCTAGGAAAATCCGCATACCTAAAACTTTCAGGTTTTCTATTTAGTAATTATCAATTTTTAAAATTAAAAAAAAGACTCAATTTTGAGTCATTATTTATTATTAATAATTGTAATGGGAACTCAGTACAGATGATTTAATCTGTGGAACCTTATTTCCCAAGAAAATGTTTAAATTCGGTTGTCATTCGTAATCATATTTTGTTGCTCAGAACTGTATGCTATAGGCTGTTAAGTATTTGGGTGGGAATGTTTGCTTACATTAATCTATACACCCTTGTATTTTACCCTGAAAATATTCTTAATTAAGTGTATAAATTGTGCATACCCAAATACTCCTCAGAATTTGTTAGATTCAGAAATGCCTTTGATTTGACAGTGGGAATGTAATGGGACCACTTTTGCTTTATAAAGCATATTGAGAACATAGCTAATGGGGTGTCAGTATCATTGAGGTCCTAATCAAAGGTCTGTCTTGTCTGGCTTAAAGGCAACTAAATATCAAATTGGAGACGTCTAACGTAAGCAAAACTATCAGTACAGCTTGCTTGGGGGGGGGGGGGTGGCAAAGAAAATTGTTCTCTGCCATGGGAACCTTATTTTGGCATTTAAGAGTTATGTTTCAATTGGGAGAAGTGAAATGTAAATTGACCAGGACAGAATGAGAAGTCACTAATGACTGAAATATTGTTCGTAGTCACAACAAATCCACAGGCTGTATTAGAGTCACAAGTTTTGTTCTGCTGGGCTGTTTTTTTGCATTTAAAAACAACAGATTAAAAAGCAACTTATTTTATTCACAAGCTTACCAGAGCAAAATGTCATCCAACACGGTGAGGATGTCTAAATATTCTGGAATTTTTTTAGTTTTCCAGTATTCTATCAGCCTGCTATTTCTATATCAGCTCACACTGACATGTGTAGTAGGATTTCTTTTTTTTTTTTTATGCTTATTTATTTTTGAGAGAGAGAGAGAGAGAGCACAAGTAGGGGAGGGACAGAGAGAGAGGGAGACAGAGAATCCCAAGCAGGTTCTGGGCTGTCAGCGCAGAGTCTGATGTGGGGTTCGAACTCACAAAGGGTGAGATTATGACCTGAGCCAAAATCAAGAGTCAGATGCTTAACCGACTGAGCCAGCCACGTGACCCTAGGATTTCTGATCTTTGCTGGCATCGCTCTTATTATCCTTTACGCCTCTTCCACCTTTCCTCCCCTCACCACCTGGACCTTCAGACTCTCAACAGGCACCTTCACCTTCTACCTCATGACTTCCTGACATTAAGCCCCCAGAATTCATTTGTCCACATCTACCACTTCCTCATCTACAAATACAATGATAGCACGAGCCCCTCACTATAAACGGTGATTCTTTTCCTAGGTTTCCTGGGAAAACCCCTTTTAACGTCTTAAGAGACCACCCCTCCAAGGTTTGCAGTCTTTACCTTAGTGTGAAATCCAGTGGATATTTTTCAGTCTTTATGAACCCTGATTATTTGGTAGCATCTCATACTGCTAAAAATCAAAATGCAACTTCTTATAAGCATTCTGATCATTATGGAAAGGTTTAGTTATTTCCCCTAGATTGTATCTATTCTGGCAGGAAAGTGAACAATTTGGTTTTTGAAAGATTATTGAAAATAATTTTGCAATAAATATTTTCAACAAAATAATAATAATAATAATAATAATGACAAATATTAAGGACCTAAATGTCCCAAGGCACATTTTTTAAAAATATTTATGTATTTATTTGGGGAGAAAGAGAGAGTAGGGGAGGGGCAGGGAGAGAGAGAATCCCAAGCAGGCTCCATGTTGTCGGCACAGAACCTGATGCAGGGCTCGATCTCACGATGGTGAGATTATGACCTGAGCGGAAATCAAGAGTCAGACACTTAACCAACTGAGCCACCCAGGTGCCCCTCAAGGCCTATTTTAAATGCTTCATATTTAATAATGCATTTGACCCCAAAATAACTCTATGAGATAGGTCCTCATATTTTCTCCATTTCACAGGAGCTAAAGAGAAATCTTAATTAAATTGCTCAAGGCCATAGAAGTGGCATGTATATGAACTCAAACTGCTTGACTCCAGAACCTGCTCTCCCACCCACCAAATGATGTTGTAACCAATAAAATTCCCTTGACCAGATGCCTCATGCCCAAGAAAGCACATTAATTGGGATTTGGTTATAAGGTATAGCATCTAAAAAACTGACATAAAGACGATGATGAAGAGAAAGGAGGAGGAGGAGGAGAGGAGGAAAAAGAGAGAAGGGAGGAAGGAAAGAAGGAAAGAAGGAAGGAAGGAAGGAAGGAAGGAAGGAAGGAAGGAAGGAAGCTTGGTAACAATGAGCTAATAAAGAAGCACCTCCATGTCAGGTAGCTTCCAGTAAGTAGAGCAAAACCAAAGCACAGAAAGAGTAAAGAATTTGTTCAAGGTCATAAAATTAAGTCTGCAACAGAGTTTTCTAGGTCATATGCAGCCGACCATGCCTGCTACCTAGATTGAGAAGAACCAACATTTTCTTTTAAGCACGTTGCTAAGTAAAATTACAAAGATGGTAGAAGGAAAAATGAAAAGTTAATCAATAATTTGATTAAGTTAGAAAATGAACTTTTGCTTAAGAATAAGATACTTGAGAAAAGCATTAGGGCAATTAATTAAAATGCATATAATGTTGCTGCTATAGGAATTTAGCTCAGAGAGGAGGATTAAGTAAAAATAGATTTTTCTTCACAGACAGAACATCGAGGGGGTACACAACAAAGAAATGGTAATAATTTTTTTAAAACCAGATGATCAAAGTTTTGCTCAATTTTCCAAATTCAAACAATGGGCAGGTTTCAAAGTCCCTATGCAAGGTCCTTCCGTTTTCACATGGTCCCCATTACTTTTCTTTCATATTACTCTACATCTTTAAAGCAGCTTTTGCATCATGTGGCTGATGTCACCAACTGTTTTAAAGGTGAATGATCTTTGTTGAATCTCATTCTCCTACCCCCACCCCCAACCAGATTTTAAGCTCTTTACATGCTGAGACTCGGTTTGGATTCATTTTCAAAGACCTACTGCAAGGCTCTGCACCAAATAGGCAAGAAACAAGAAGGGCAACAGTCCTTTGTATGAATTTAATATTTTAAAGTGGAAGTGTTTGGACCTAGAAATAAGTGACCTTAGTTCATGGAAACACCGCCATGCTTCAGATCATTCATCATTTCTCTAGAATGCAAAGTACATTTTAGACACAGATAGTACCAATGAGACACAGCTTTACATAGGGATAAAGGATACTCTCCAGCCTATTCTCTAAAACCCAGGGAGTAGCAGTAGGGCAGGGATAAGAAAGAATGGTGACCAAAAAAGGATTTGAAGGTAAAAAGCAAGAATGAAAACTGTTCATGGCCAGGTAAATTCTGGGGAACAAGGTCTGTGCTATAAAAGGAGAGAAGAATAGAAAGTAGTATTAATTAACAGCGACTAAAAATTAAAAAGCTGCCCCATTTGAAAGTATTAACTGGGTTACTAAAAGAAACCTGGAAAAATTACTGTGGGCTGTGAAGTGTGGATCTGGGACAACAGAGAGTATAGGAAAATGCAATTTATAGAGTGGAAAGTTAGATGGGATTTTTTAAAAAGAACATTCAGTTTGACCACCATGATGGAGATATTTATGCTCTCAAGAAGAGAGAAATGTTGAGGTATAGCCATGTTGGGGTTCTGTCACAGCAAAAGTAGAAGACAATGGAATATTCAGCAGTTAAATTAGGGGAGAAAGGCCCATTTTCTTTACCAACAGATTTATTTGATATTTACTGAAATTAAAGAGATTTAAAGCAAAAGGGAAATCAGGCTCCTCTTACACTTACGCATGGAATCAGATCTAGAGATACTCTGTACTGCTCATCTGTTCAAACCTCTAATATGCTGGACAGATTTTGCTTCTTCTCACCCAAGAGCAGGAGGGCTGGTACCTTCCTTACTTATACTAATCTGATGTTGCCAGTATTTCCTTTTGTTTTTTCTACCACGACTAGCTTTCTCTTGAGTCTACTTCCTTTTGCTCCATTTTCTATGTTTATGTCTGTTCATCAAAAAGTCCTTTTTAAGAATGAAAAGTTTATGCTGGTAAATAATAATGTTACCTTTAGCTTCCTTTTCTCTATATTTAAAAGTAATAATTCCTTTACCCTTTACACTTAGAAATAGTACTTTACACTTACACTTAGAAATAGTACTACTTTAATGTTGAGAACATGTCTCAATTTCTCCACATTGTTTCTGAAGGTCAACAAACCATATGAAATTCCAATAATTCAATGTAAAATGTAATAACCATATAGTTCCATAGATGTTGTTATTGTTTTTAGTTTATCTCTTTATTGGAGTTATAAAACACTGCCTACTTCTTTTACTAAATAAAACCTTCAGATATTACTGTTTAATATGTAAACTTGATCAAATTTGCCCCATATTATTGCATCTCATCGATAACTTTTTTTCCCTAAGTTTGTCAAGCTAGTTCTCCAATTCACTAGTCAATTAGAATTCTTTGTTGTTGCAAAATTGGAAAGTTTTATCAACTTTTCTTATTATGTATGTGTTTATATTATAAAACAAAACAGGGGCACCCGGGTGGCTCAGTCGGTTAAGCGTCCGACTTTAGCTCAGGTCACGATCTCACGGTCCGTGAGTTCGAGCCCCGCATCGGGCTCTGGGCCGATGGCGCAGAGCCTGGAGCCTGCTTCCGATTCTGTGTCTCCCTCTCTCTCTGCCCCTCCCCCGTTCATGCTCTGTCTCTCTCTGTCTCAAAAATAAATAAACGTTAAAAAAAAAAAAAACATACTCATAGTAAAACTGATAGGAAATATATAAAAGTATTAAAAAGTCACTTATAGTGCCTTAACCTATAGGTAGCCAGTGTTGATATTCTGCTGGGCATCACGTAGAATCATAGCGTTACTTCACAAAGACTAATAAACAAAACACTTGCTGATATACGAAGACCAGTCCATGAATTAGGAAGATGTTGGTTCATGGTAACTGTTGATGCAAGTGCATCCTGACCAGCCATTGGATACTAGCCACTCTGGCTTGGGAGATCTTCCCTCAGGAAGATGGCAAGACGAGAAAGCCATTTTGCAGTTGGCTGTTTTGACCAATAAAGCAATAAACACTTGAAAAACTATTTGTGGGGCGCCTGGGTGGCTCAGTCGGTTAAGTGTCCGACTTCAGCGCAGGTCATGATCTCATGGTTCATGGGTTCGAGCCCTGTGTCAGGGCCTGTGTTGACAGCTCAGAGTCTAGAGCCTGCTTCGGATTCTGTGTCTCCCTCTCTCTCTACCCCTCTCCTGCCTGTGTGTGTCTCTCTCTCCTTCTCTCAAAAATAAACATTTAAGGGGCGCCTGGGTGGCGCAGTCGGTTAAGCGTCCGACTTCAGCCAGGTCACGATCTCGCAGTCCGTGAGTTCGAGCCCCGCGTCAGGCTCTGGGCTGACAGCTCGGAGCCTGGAGCCTGTTTCCGATTCTGTGTCTCCCTCTCTCTCTGCCCCTCCCCCGTTCATGCTCTGTCTCTCTCTGTCCCAAAAATAAATAAAAAAACGTTGAAAAAAAAAATAAAAAAATAAACATTTAAGAAAAATTTAAAAAAAAAGAAAAACTATTTGCTTGTTTGCTCTTAGTTTTTATTATAGATTGCAATGGATTGGAATTATTTCTTTTTAGAATAGATTTTGCGTAATATAACATGGTATAATACACCCAAAAGTATTTCAACAGCTATTTATTGTCTAACTTTCCTTTGGGCAACTGTTGATGTGGCTATGAAATGGGTTAATATAAAAGTTTTACCTTATTATCAAGAGCTTAGAAGTTATGAGATTTCATTACTGTTCTCAGCTCTCGGGGAAAGCTTGCATGGGGATTAGGCTGTTGGTTTCTCACCCAAACTTGCTCTTCTCCCTCAATTCCCACCTGGATTGTTAGCACCACCATTCAGATGGTGACCCACGCCAGAGAGGTCTTGACATTTTCTTCTCCCTCATTCTGACATCTGTCTCATGCACTTGCTTCACATCTTTAGATCATATCCACTTCTCTCTTACAATGTCTGGGCACTGTGTTTGAGTGACAATCATCTCTCACCCAAAAGTCCTCACTGCTGCCTCTCTGTCTCACTCTGTTCTTTCTCCAAAAAAGTATCCAGAAACAGATTTTATGATCTGCACCCACTCTGATCATGTCACTGTGGCTTAATGCTTGTCACTGATTCCTCATTCTTTGCTCTGTTCAAGATAAATTCCAAACTCCTTAGCAAGACACCCTGGGCCTTTTAATATATGACCTCTGTTCAACCCCCACGTTTTTCTCCTTCTACCCTCTAGCCTTGCCTGTCATGCTCCAGCCTTACTAAACAAGCTTGGGTCCTTGGAATGCAGGCTTTTTTTCATGATGTTGCCTCTGCCTTAAGCACTTCCCCTTTCTTCATGGCCCCCCTCTCTCCATGTGTGTCCTGCTTTGCTTTGCTTTGCTAATTCAGTATCAACCTCAAGCTCTGTATTTAGACATCATTCCTCTGGGAAGGCTGCTCTGATTCCCCACCACCACCACCACCACTGTAACCTGGAGACCTGTGCCCTCATAGTCCCCTGACTCTGTCCCTACTGCTATTTACCTGACCATCTCCTCCCAGAAGGAGCTCCCTGGAAACACAGAGAGAAATGTTACCTCCCTGTGTCCTTTCACCCAGCACGATGTTGTGCTAATAGTAAGAGCTTAATACGTATAAATAAGTTAATTAAAATTATTGCATTTCAATCCAATACCACTTTCATTATTAATCAGGATCACAATCCCATATCCTGATTCGTATCAACCAGCAGTCATTTCAGGGGGATGCAAAAGAGATGGGTTTTGTGATCAAAAACACAGCTCTTCCATCACCATGGTGAGTGATTAATGGCTCATTACTCAACCTCTCCAAATTGCATTTTCTGTAAAATGGAGGAAACTAATACCTACCTCATAGGACCAGCTGGCAAATCAGACAGTGAAGTAGAGCCCCCACTTCTGGTCTGGATTATTATTTAGACACAAACTATATTGTCCACAGCACCCCCACCCCCACCCCCACCCCAGTCATGTGCATCCATGGGATGAAAATCTGCCATTTCTTCAGTCAAATGCTCTACCCCTGGGCTATACCCCCAAGAATCTGCTGCTTCTGAGTGTTAGATGGTTGGTGTTTATTATTCTACTTTCTATAGTTTTCTGTATATTTGAAGTTTTCAATAAATAAAATAAATAGGTTTTTTTTAAACCGAAAAAATGAAATGGTAACAATTCTTCCTTTCCGTTGATGGGATTGAAAATAAAACCACCAACACTGAGCCTGTTAGGTCAAACATACAGTTGAAGTCTCTGTCCTACCATGTTAAGTGTAGTTTCTGTGCCCTTCATGCACTAATATTTTTCAGAGATTAAAATAGAATAAACAAGCAGCTGGATTAATATATTTTATATTTGTATCAATTTAAATAAAATAGGTATTGAAAGTTCTGGTACATGCTAGGTAGTGGTATAGGAATAACTTGTGTTATATACCTTTATAATTCACATACTGTATATTTCATGATATATTGTCATGATTTCATTTAAATCAAAGATAAATGTCTTAGAATATTCATATATCTTAATATAATCCATTTTTAATATATTATCACTCTTATTTTTATTGTAGTAAGATACATAGAATATAAAAGTCGCCACTTAAACCATTTTTAAGTGTACAATTCAGTGGTATTAATTACATCTAAATCCTATGCAATCATCACCACTATCTATTTTCAAAATGTTTTCATCATCTCAAATATAAACTCTGTACCCATTAAACTCCCAATCCCTCTCTCCTGTCTGGCCCTGGTAACTAACCTCTCATCTGCTTGAGGTCTCTATGACTCTCCTATGCTAGTGACCTCATCTATGTATGGAATCATAAAATATTCGTCCTTTTGTGTCTGGCTAAGGTATATGCATGTTGTAGCCTGTGTATTTTTACTTCATATATTTTTACTTTACCTCACTTTTTTACAACTTGGATAAAATTCCATTGTACATACATAACACATTTTCTTTGTCCACTCATCTGCTGGTGGACACTTGTTTCCATCTTTTGGCTGTTGTGAACAATTCTGCAGTGAACTCTGGCATACCAGTATCTGCTCAAGTCTTTGGGTATACGCCTCAGAGTGGAATTGCAGATCGTATGGTAATTCTATACCTAATTTCTTGAGGAACTGTCAAACTGGTATCAAGCATAGTCACAACCATATTCCAATTTTATGTGACAACAAATTTAATAATAGTAGTAGCAACACGAATCATGTTACTAAAAATGCCAAACTTTTATAGAGCACCTCCTCTATGCCAGCATTGCATCTAATTTTTTCAACAACTCTGTATTATAGTTATTAGGAATAACCCCATTTTACCATAGTTATTAGGATTAAGCCCATTTTACCAAAGAGGGAACGGGGTTAACAAATGAAGCCATTTGTTTACATGGTGCTGAAGATGGAATGAAATCTCCTTCTCTATGAAACCCCTAAAGAAGATCTGACCGTTGATATCGTGTGGGTAGACTCAGAGTCCCAGTGACTAGAACAACCTGCTCAAGGTCACAAGCTGAGTACTGCAGGGTCTACACTATGACTCACCGATCGATGACCTGTCCAGTGCTTTTCACTGCACCTGGCTACCTGCCCCAAACTCCTCAAATGTATAACATTATCATCCTTTTATATCTATAAATTTATATTCTCTTTTAAATGAAGCTCTGTGTATCTCATCAGGAGAAAATAAGGACCAAATTTAATAAAATAACAAATACCTATTTATTGAGCAATGTCTTTGTACTAAGCATTAGACCAAGTTTTTCACACCTATTTTCTCATTTTAACTTCACAACAAACCTATGAGCGATGTATCATCAATTTTTACTTTTCAGGTAATGTGTAAACTAAGTCTCAGAAAAGTCAAAGAACTTGCCCAAGGTCACACAGCTACTAACCTGTAAAGCAAGACTTTGACTCCTGGTTTGCTTAAATTCGAAGTCCATTATGTTAACTCTTATTCTGTAATACCTCTCCATCATAAAGAAAATCAGATCAAGCATCATGAGTATAAATGTTTACGTTCAGAACAAGAAACCATGAATCAGAACCACCAATGCTTATGGCTTTATTAATAAAAATCACTTGATTTCTTAAAGTTCTACTCTTTTTGTTACAATTGTCAAATTCGTGGAATGTTGGTTGATCCTAGATTCCTTCTGGGCAAGGCAAAACGGGAGAAATTTCCACATCACTGAGCAGTGCCAATGACTTGCATGAAGGACAGACTAAAGAAACAAATGAATGAGGTTTACAATGAGATTGTTAACAGAGCTACAGGTAAATAGTAATAACTATTTTCCTGTCCTGTTATATTAAATGGTCTCTGTTTTCAGCTGTCATGTGTCTCTCACTGTGAGTGACAGAACAAACAAGCATGGCTAAGCTGTTAGCTGTTCTAGTGCTTTATTCCTCTATCCCCCCTCTTGCAATGAACTTGCTTCCCTCACCAAGACAGAAGGACCGTTTTGGGAACACTGCCCACCTTAGCTGTCCTAGAGAGGCCATGTAGTGATCAATAGTGTGGTTGTTACTTCACACCGCCCAATATCAAATCCTGGCTCCATTGCTTACTAACAAGTGAAACTAGACAAGTTGCTTGACTTCTCTGCGCCTTGGTTTCCTCATCTGTAAAAAGGATAATTATAGGATTGTTTAACTCATCTAGTTGTTAAGAGGGAGATCTTTGGGGGGATGCGTCGGTGGCCCACTCTGTTTAGTGTCTGACTTCAGCTCAGGTCATGATCTCATGGTTCATGAGTTTGAGCCCAGCATTGGGCTCTGTGCTGACAACATAGAGCCAGCTTGGGATTCTCTGTCTCTGTCTCTGTCTCTCTCTCTCTGTCCCTCCCCTGCTCGTGCTCTTTCTCTCTCTATATCCCATAAATTAATTAAATAAACAAACAAACAAACAAACAAACATTAAAAATAAAGAGGGAGATCCTTGGAAGAGTAGCCTATACTAGGAGCTCAATAGTTGTAAGCTATTATTACTATTATTATTATTATTATTATTATTATTACTATTACTATTATCCCTTACTACCTTACAGAGAAAAATCAGTCTTTCCTGAACTCTGGCTTCTGTGAGAAGCTGGCCAAATATGACCATGTCTGACAAGAAGGTTGGCCAAGTAGGAGGCAGAAGGCCCCTTAGTCCCCAGAGCTTGCTGTTAACAGAAAACTAAGCAGGAATTCTATAATCCCCATTTGACTCTGAACATAAGTTCCACAGAAAGGAAGTTTGAATTAGTTCTAGTAAATCAAACTTACTAGATTTATTAACAAAGATGGGCCACATGGCTCACTCTAATGTGACTGTTGATTTGGTAAAAGCCCATTCTCACCCTCCCATAAACACTTGTTAACACCTCCATGTCACAGAGCTGAAGGCAAAAACAGAAAATTTGAATCTCATTCTCAGGATCACTGGTCAATGTGTGGGGGGTCAATGCGTGGTCAATAGGTGCTTATTTCTACAGAGAAGTGGCTTAGGGTGGGAGATATTAATGGCATTCTCCCCGGCCATAGGCAGGCTTTTATTAATGCTGAGTTCTCTTACAATTTGAAAATTACAACTCTCCTTTAAGGAATCTTTTCAATCTGTATTGAACCAATTTCTGAATACTGAGGTTCATTAATAATGTCATTGTGATATAGTTTTGTATCTACTTAGAAGAACTCCACAGAGTTGGGAAACTATTGACCAGGTGCAAATTCATCTAATTTTACCAAAACATGGAGGAATCCCATCACAAGTAGAATAGATTTCTATTTGTTACCAATCAAGAATTGTATATTACATGAATATTTCCATTCCCCAATTCCTTATAATATATACATGCTAACCATTCTTTTTGGGAAGACAACAGCACAATGAGTATAGTAACACATTACTCTTACTATGAGTTCTTACTAACAAAGGATTAAAGGACAAACTGAAGTTTCCCATTTCAGATCTATTCTATTGGGTTATAACACACGATTTCTTTGACCTCCCCAAAAGCAATAAAGTATTATATTAGTTTTCTGTTCCTCCTGTACCAAATTACCACAAACACAGCAGCTTGAAACCACACAAATTTATTACCTTATAGTTCTGGAGGGAAGAAATACAAAATAGGTCTCATTGAATATTGTCAGGGTATCAGTAGAGCTGTGTTCATTTTGGTGCTCTAGAAAAGAATGGGTGTCCTTGGCTTTTCAAGCTTCTAGAAGCTGCCTGAATTCTTTGGCTTTTAGCCCCTCCTCTATCTTAATCAGAAATGATGAGCTGAATTGTGTATACATCACATCACTCTGACCTCCTCCTCTGCCTCTGTCTCCCACTTTCAGGACACTTGTGATTACTTCAGGCCCACCTAGATAACCCAGAATAATTTCCCTATTTTAACGTCAGCAGGTTAGCAACTTTAATTCTATCTGCATATTTAATCCCCATTTTGCCATGTAGTATTACATAGTTATAGGTTTGGGGGAATTAGGATGAGGACATATTTGGAAACATTACTCTATGTACTACCAGTATAAAGGAAATTGGAAGTGAATACAGGGGAAAATCAAATGCCCTTAAATGACACTTACAAACATCCCATCAACCTGTCTTGATCTAAACTGTTAAAGCACACAAAAAGCTGAGTGCATGATATGCTCCTAAACTTCTTAAGGGAAGGTCACGCTCTGGTTAGCCTCAAGGATGAAATCCACTATACCTGCAAACTATAATTACAGAGCAAATGCTTAGGGACTTTACTCGGAAAGGTTGTAGAAAAGGTCGATGTTGTCCCAGAACAATGAAACATGTTCGCCCCTGCTTCCTGCTTGCTTAGATAGAATTTACACAAAATGAATACATGCATAACAATACTAGGTGCATTCTTGCATTGTGGAGAGTCAACACATTCAAAGAGAGCAATTTAGAAATAATTTAAATTAAAAGCAAAAATCTCTAACTGATGTGTTTCTGATGGCCTCATTTAGACATGCATTCCTTCCTTTGCCCTCTTATGTTTCTGCCTGGAAGGCTAAGTCCTCTCTGCAAGTGAGCAGTTGACAAATTGGTATATGTTTCTGGTGTCCTTGCCACTTGTAAAACATCCCCCCTTGTCTTTTCAAACCGTGGAGGAAAAGCTAATTTTTATTAAATCAATGCCCTCACGTGAAGAAACCACGATAGCTTCCACCGTTTAACAAACATAGTTGAAAACAAAGCTTTCAGTTCCCTCAATCACATGGCTTCTTCCTTCCTGCTTCAGGTTCTCTCCTGCTGCCTTCTACCCTAGTCCTTTTCTCTCCCTGGTCTGTCTGCTCACCTTTCCACACACACTCACCTCATCCTCACCTCCTTGATCTCGCTCATGTTATCTGGCCTGTAATTGGTTCCTTTTCTCAAAACCATTGCAACGTCCAGACTCCAATTACTTTAATCAAATAATACAACACAGATTAATCTCATATTCTGAAACCCAAAGTAGTTAAAGACATCGAGATTCCTAATTTGTTTCTATGTATTTTCGCTGATCTTCAAGCATGTCCTAGGTTTAATTACATTACATCCCACATCTTGTTTTATATTTCTCCCAGTACTTAAGACAGAACTAAATGCTCTAACTCATTAGTAGTCACAGAACCACAAATTACAACAGTGAAAAATAATGACACTTTAGATTCATCAAAATAATAGAAGTTAGAAAAGTTGATAGTATCAACTATAGATATGAAGAGTCTAGAACGCTTATGCCTGTGTGGATATAAAGTTGCACAGCCATTTGGGCAACCAAATTGGCAGGATGTATGAAATTAAGAATTTGTTTGCTTTAAAGTACGTCAATCTTACTCCTGGGTGTGTATTCCAGAGACCCCACAAATGTCATCAGGGACACAGATGAAAATATTTGCCGTGGACTTTAAAGTGGGAATGGGGAGCTGCAGGTGGCCCTGAGGTCCATCGTGAGGGGGCTGAACAGTAGGCTGTACTGAAAACATACTTTATAATAGTATGTAGCATAGAGAAGCAATATGGCAAGATAGTAAACACATAACGTTGCGGCAGAGGGGGTGGCAAAACCTTACAGCATAATGTGGTAGAACCCCTCCCTAATGAATATGATGGAGGCCTTCTCAGAACAAAGGAAGGCAATGAGCAACGTGGCCCAATCAACTCCTATACACGTATGTATAACTGTGACACAACTCTGTAACTCGGACCGTGTCCAATCAGACTATATGTGTCACATATGTGGAAGACAAAGAAGTAGAAATTGCATAAAGGGCTACACCCCGCTGCACTCGGGGCTCAGCCTTTTGGGGTCATAGCCTGCTGAGCCCGTGTGAGCATGAATAGAGCTGCTTCCTGGATAGAAGAGCTTCAGTGTCCTGTCTCTCTGTGCGAGAATCCTGCTACAATAACATTACTCCTTTAAATTTAAAACATATACACACTTATGCTAGGCAAAATAAGTCAGAGAAAGACAAATATCACATGATTTCACTTATATGTAGAATTGAAGAAACAAAATGAACATAGGTGAAGGGAAGGAAACATAAGATAAAAACAGAGAGGGAGGCAAACCATAAGAGACTCTTAAATACAGAGAACAAACGGAGGGTTGCTGGAGGGGAGGTAGGTGGGGGGATGGGTTAGATGGGTGAGTGGCATTAAGGAGGGCACTTGTGATGAGCACTGGGTGTTGTATGTAAGTGATGGATCACTGGGTTCTACTCTTGAAACCAATGCTACACTGTATGTTAACTAACTTAAATTTAAATAAATAGTTTTTTAAAAAATCAGAAAAAAAAACATATACACACCAAAACATTACATATTGGTATATTTTATATTTAAAGACAATGAATGTGTGCATTAGGAGAAAATAATAAGTAAGCAGATAGATGGTGCTGGATCAGATAAATAAGATAGATGAGTGACCTTGCAAAGACAATTTTTAATATACAGCTATCAAGCTCGGGCATGATTAACTAAATCTGAGGTCAGAACTAAAAAAGCAGATGAGACACAGACAGGTGCAGATACACAGACTCCAGAAATCCTTTATTTAAAAGTTACAAGCGGTTTTCTGTCTTTTAGAGGGTTTATTTTTGGCCAAAGGTACCATTATTTACCCTTCATATAAATCTAAAAGTGACCAATGAAACATTTTGTAGAACTGTTAAAAAAAGGCTTTCAGGTGTTTTGTTGACCTAAATATATTTCCATTTGAGCAGCTGCATTAACTTCTGAAAACATAGCCAGCAGGGAGCTTTGAAGCATCTGCTATCAAAACCATCAGAACAGAAGGCCTTTCTCTTCTATCTCCTACAATTACATTGAAATGAATTCCTGACCATTATTTCCTACCCTCAACACATTTAAATTTCATCAATAGTCTCCCACAAGTATAGCGCTATAATATTTTAATGGAAGTGTTATTTTAAAATAATTATTTTTAACTGCAATTCTATGTCTGCACTGCTTTTAATCCAACAAACTGTTACAAATAGCTCCTTGTTCATAGTTATTATGCAAAATTTAGAGTAACATGACCAGTATGGAATTGCTTCTCTTAATTAAACAAGTGTGCAGAGAAAAGGGGCATAGGAAGGTTTGCTTATACTTTAATAAAAAAGAATCATGGACTTACAAAAGTCTTATCAAAATGGACTATAATTTAGGCCAGGCCAAATCAGTTCTCTGTAATATTTATATATAGATAGATAGATACATAGATAGATAGATATAGATA
Organism: Panthera uncia; assembly: GCF_023721935.1. NCBI lineage: Eukaryota > Metazoa > Chordata > Mammalia > Carnivora > Felidae > Panthera > Panthera uncia. The sequence goes on from NW_026057576.1 coordinate 70,192,389, forward strand.
TCTCAGTTCTCTATAATATTTATATATATTATATATATTTTTCTCCCAATGCAGTGTTGATTACATTAATATATATATATATTATTTATATATATTATTATATATTATACTCCTAAAATATATATATATATACCACTATATATCTATATGCCTACATTTACTATAGAAGACTATGTATATGTTAGAAGACTTCTCTATAGAATAACATATAAATTAAAAGAAACACAAGAAATGGAAATTGAGAAGGCAGCATTTCCAAAGGAAAATTCATTCTAATCTACCAATCATGATTCACTGATTTGAAAATCTCATGACAACAGTCCTGACATTTTTTGAGGAGTTAACTGACAACTGATGTAAACAGGAGGCAGGGTTAACTAGTTAAAAGTTTGACTTGGTTTCACTGAAAGTACTTTTTTGGTTCTGTTTGTCACACAGCAGTGTTGACCAGGGGCTGCCTTGTTTGGAACTCCCTGATTTCTGCATGTGGGGGTTATATCCACATCATGTGCGTGGGGAATAGGCTGTGTACATGTTTCTTAACTAGTATAAGAAATCGGACACACTTCACTTTCCTTGATTTCTTTCTGAAAAAAAGCACAAATTGAGCAAATGTCTGAAGCTTCAAAAAACAAAAGCCACGAACAATAAATTTCAGTTTCTTTTGTCAACTTTTTTCTCCCAATGCAGTGTTGATTACATTAAAACACTCCATTGTCTGTGCTCTTGAACAAGGCACTGGGCTAGACATTGTGTATCAAACACAAATAAGATACAGCCCTGCCTGGGGAAGATTAAAATCTCATCAGAAAAATGCAAATCTGATGCATTCCAGAGAGGGCCATGCAGAGAGGAGGCTGTATACAGGAAGGGCGTTAAGTCAAGCTCTGGATTGTTTCAGTCTTGTCTTGCATGCCTCCTTAGTCTTTCCAGTGCTTAGGAAAGAAGATCCCCAACCAGCATCATCTGACCAGATCTGTAAGCGTTTCCTGAATGTGCTCAATGGCACAGGCATACATCTGCCACTTCAAGAAAATCAAGTCTAGTGGGTGGAAAACAGTACTTATGACTGGCATCTCCATAAGGCACACATCTATGCTCCATAGTACTCAGTGATTAAAGTAATTATGGGCATCAGGTATTATTTAGCCTGTTTAGGACTTATGCCTTTGCACACAGCATAGTTAATAATCTTAATCACTTTAGAGTAGAAATTGTGAGAACCCACTAACAGTATAAGCTGGCAAAGAGGTCTCTTCTCCAGGGACAAGTGGGCTAATTGGTGGTGGCTGTTTGGAGCACCATGCTGAAACTCAACAATATAAAGTCATGAATGTTCCTTAATAATGATTGAAATGGCATCTGAAATGGAGTAACTCAAAATCAACAATTTGTGGTTAGCCTTTACGAAGTTGCTTCAATTAAGAATTTTTAACATTAGAGGCACCTGAGTGGCCCAGTCAGTTAAGTGTCCGACTCTTGATTTTGGTTCCAGTCATGATCTCACAGTTTGTGAGATTGAGCCCTGCATTGATCAAGCCCTAACAGAGCAGAGCCTGCTTGGAATTCTCTCTCTCCCTCTCTCTCTCTGCCCTTCCCATGTCTCTCTCTTTCTCTCAGAATAAATAAACTTTTTAAAAAAGTATTTTTAACATAAGTAAAACAAATGTCTCTGTTGGTACAAATGTTTCCTGGCCATATCTAAATCCTTAAACTCAAACCTCTTCAATGTATCCTTAGGCCAGTTTCTCTGAACTAACAAATCACAGAAGAAAATTCCTAGAAACTGCACATATGCTAAGAACAACAACAACAACAACAACAACAACAACAACAAAACGATAGTTGTCTCCTCTTAGAGTCCTCATTCCCATCTGACCCAAGTGAGATCTGGTATTAAGTCACTCATTTAAAACTAAGTCCACTTGCACCACGAAAAAGCTCAACAACATTTAGTTTCTATATGTCACACGGACACAGATCACATTTGAAGGAAAGTGATTACAAGAACACTTTATCTGAGCTATATTCTGAATTCTCTTAAAAAACCCCTTTAACTGGCTGTTTTTATTACAAGTAGCATAAAGAGAAATAAAAATGAGTAAGATACTAGGACTTTGGATGGCAGCTCTATAATGGAGTCTAGGATATTTGGAAAACTGCCTGTAAACAGTACTTTTCTACATGTGGGATTTGAAGCTCAATTTCAGTGGAATTTTAAATAAGACTAGCTATAATTCTTTTCTCTTATTTCACATGTCTCAATGCATTTGCATTGCAGAGCTGTGTTCCTCCCAAAAAATAGGATCTCCAAAAGTGAAATAGATCTTAACCTAGAACTCTTTAGTCAATGATAGTCTTTTTTTTTTTAATTCAACACTCCATCCCATATCATTTTACATCTTAACAACAAATATTACTCATCTGGAATGCAAACACTGGTAACTGATATTTATCATGTATTGATTAGACTTGAAACATTGCATTAACCATTATATGTCTTTCATAACATGCAATCCTCACAGCAATCCTATGAAGTAGGTATTACCATCACTATCATGATGTCTATTTTATAGATGAGGAAACTGAGAAACAGAAAGTTCAAGTAGCATGTCCGCGGCCATTATGTGGCAGGACTGAAGGCTGAATTCAGGTAGTCTCATTACAAGTTTGAGCTCGTGACTATTACATATTAATCACAATGACAAAAATTCACAAAAATAATCGGTTCCAATACACCCACAGCATTGCTTTGAAAACAGACCCCCACCCTTATTCAAAAAGCTTTAATTGCTAAAAGCACTATAGCAACCAGAGTGGTCCCGCGGGAAGAATTAGTTCTCCCAGGATCAATATAGTCAGCAAGCCTAACTCTAAGGCAGCCCACAGATTAAATAAATAAATTCTAAGAAAATAAGCTGAGATTCATAAAGTGAGTTCACAGGCTTGAACACATGAAATAATCCCAAGAAGGATGACTGATATTAATATGAAAATTTACTGTGTCCAGTGAGCGACCCCCCCATACATAAAAAATACCCAAAAAGTAACTTAGTTTTCTCCATGATTGTTATCTTAACTAGCTCATATATATTTGATTTATTCTAGATAAAAATAAAGTAATGATCCAATGACATTCTCTTCTTTTCTCCCATACTTGGCAAATAGACCGGCGGCTGTGGAGTCTTTATCAAGGCAAGGATAAATGCATGGACATTAGATTCCAGTGGTCCCCCCCACTCCCTCATCAATGGGGATATGTTCCAAGACCCCCAGGAGATGCCCAAAACTGCAACCAGTACTGCACCCTACATATGCTCTTTGTTCCTGTACACACACACCTCTGCTAAAGTTTCTTTTAAAGAGATTAATAACTAATAATAAAATAGGGCAATTATAACAATATACCATAATAAAAGTTATGTGAATGTGATCTCCCACTCTCGAAATACCTTATTGCACTGTACTCTCCATCTTCTTGTGATGAGGTGAGATGATCAAATGCCTATGTGAGGAGATGAAGTAAAGTGAATAATGTAGACATTGTGACATAGCGTTAGCTTACTATTGACTTTCTGATAGGTCAGAAGGAGGATCATCTGATTCCAGACCATGAAAAGTGAAACCACAGATAAGAGGAAGTACTATACCTATGCAGACAATATTTATAAAATTTGTGACAATGAGAAGAATCTGAAACTAGGCCACTCTCCCCATTATATTTTAGAAACAGCAATGAGGTCACTTCTAAACTCTGCTAGGTTTTGGATGCTAATATGGTGCCATTGCTTCACTGTGTGGTTTATACAGCCATACAATCATTCCTTCAGTATCTGCTCTCTGCCACTTTTTAATAAACTTAATTTTTAATTGTTTTTCCAGTGGTTGCCATGTATTTGTGTTGAAGGCAACTCATCTCAGACATCTATTTCTCTTAACAACCAAATCAAAATAATTGACAAAGGTTAAAAGCCAAATTTTACAACCAAGTAATGCTTACTATCTTCACAAATTAACTAAACTTTATCCTCTGAAAATATAGTCTGCATAAATAAAATTATTTGAGCAAGAAAATCTGGAGGCTGCAATTAGACTTTGGATTATTCCATCATAATAAAATAATATGCAGCCAAAATATTTGTTCATATGTTTGATGTGTCCTGGATAAGACTGGACTCCAGTATTTTTTAACACTGGATGAGGAGTTCTTCGGAAGGAACTGCTTTAGGCTTGGTGCAACCCAGTTTTCTGGACTGGCACCCCAAATCTGTAGGCTGATGCATACATTCCAGTTTTTGTTTGCTGTCCTGGCATAGCTAGTAATATCCCTCATTTCACTCTCAAACATCTTGATTTGGGGGATAAATTGTATAGTCATCATACATCAGTACCCTACAGATCTGATAACCAAACTTTGACAATTGTACAGATGTTGTACTATTGTTTTTTGTCTTAGTAAAGCCAGAGGTCAGGTCCCATCCATCAGGTGGAGTGAGACTGTCTGAAAGGAATGGACGGTCTCATTGTCCATCAATGAAAGGTGTGAGTCCTGGGATAAGATGGGGTGGCACAGGAGGTGGGCCTTAGGCTAGGGTGACAAGGGAGAAAAGTACCAGACCTAGAATTGAGACTTCAGCCTGGCTGGACACCAAAGTACTGGGAACCTCTTATGGTAGAAAGTGGACTACCATGTGGAATAAGTCCCAAGTTGAGAATGGAGGCATGGCAAGACAAAAGCTGTGCATTATTCCTTTGGTGATCCTTCTGTCCCTATTATCAAGAGACTCTTCCATAATTTCTCATTGTTGGTTTCAATGTGGGAATTCAGGAAAAGAGCCTAGATATTTACATGGAAAACCATGTTAAGGTGGATGCCTGCCACCCACGGCTAGAGCAGCAACGGTGGGAATGGTCACCAATTCTGGGTACATCAATGCCTCCAGCAGCTCATTAACTGAGGCAGCCCTCCAGTGGAAGGACACAGGAGAAGGATGCCAGACATTAGTTCCTGAATACAGTGGCAGGCACACTTCAAAGGAAGCTAATTTCTAGCAATAAATCCAAGTCCCTTGCTCCCTTAATCAGTTCTACTTTCAGAAACTCCAGGGGAGGATTCCAGTTGGTTTGGCTTGGTTTAGATAAAAAGCCCATTTATGCACCAATCAGCTTTGGCCATGTAAGAAAATGGACATCTCCAATGAAGGCAGTGGAATTTCAGGAAGAGAAAAAAGAACTGGGCATTAATCCAGTAGAAGTCTACGAGAGCCATGAGGCCAGGATCTACTGCTATCTGGGTATTTTCTATCAGAGTCAATTCTTGCTATGTTAAACAGGACCGTTTCTTTTTTCATCTAGTTCTTTAAGGGTACTCATCAATACAAAAATAAGAAATAATTTATGGCCTAATGCATCAATTTAAAGAGTTTTCATAAAGTGGATTTTAAAACAAGAAAATGCATTTGTGAAAAATGTGCTTGCTTTTTTTTTTCAAAGAATCACAGCATTTTGCTGGACAAATGGATCATAAAAAACATAAGGAAATAGACTTTTGTGATCTAAGAACTTCCTCTGGCCAGATGAGTGGTGGGTCTATTTTATAAATATGTACTTTTGATACATTTTAAAAACATATCAAGCTCAGTCACATAAGATTTTTCTCTAAGTATGTGTATGGGTTAACATTATTATTTAGCTGTTTGGATGCTGAATCATTATGCACCGAAAGGAAGAAAAAAAAGCTTTCTCTAACTTCTTGCATAAATTTGTGTATCCACCACTAGAGGGCACAAATAAGGCTGCTTTCTGGGGAAAAAAAGGTTTTGAAAATGACAAAATTCCAAATTTGGAACAGTGACTGAGTAAGATATAAAGATATTGCATGTTTTCTTTAAATCTGAGAAGAAAAATCAAAACATACTCACATTTAAACATAGACCATTTAGTTCTGTTCTCTCCCTCTCTTTCTCAAAAAAAAAAGTATTTATATGTGAGGAGAGTAAGAAATATCAATGGCTCACAAAAATATAGACATCCATAAAATTATTGAATTGAAATGGCTATCAAAAAATAGACTAAGATAAAATTACTGCTACAGCAATATGGCAAAATGCCACAAATTGACAAAAGTACTCATATTTGTCCAAACCACACTTTGAACCTTTGGGGTAATTCTCTCCTAAAATCATCAAGCACAATACAGTTCACAAAATTGATTCTAAACCTTATAAATATCAGGTATACATTGCATGTCTTCTTAGTAAACATGATACGGTGGTAAAAATAGGGTATGATTTGCTTGCTGTCTTCACACAATAATGTGCTTGAGTCATGCTTGTAGAATACCTCCATCTTCAACAGCTGTTTTACTCCTTTAAAAAAAAAGGAGGAAAAAAAACAAACAAAAAACAAAACCCAGCCTCACCAGAAAAAAGCAAACACTCCCTAATCTTGTCACCCTAGATGTTTGACAAGTACTAATCACTATGGTTAGATATGATGTCTCTCTTGATTTGTTTTCAGGTATTTTGAAGAAAATCTTTCTAGAACCAGTGATTCTACTGGAAATAAAAGCAAAGGAAAGTTTGCTGAGATGTCTTTAGGTGGAGAGAGGGTGGTGAGGTGAATGGCACAATGATTTGACCTTAGTGACAAAAGTGAAAATGCTCCAGTGTTTCGGATAAAAGTGATGGGTGGGCAGTTTCTATGCCTTTTACATCTTGAATTTCCACCTGATACATTTCAAATCACTAATTTTCAGATAGCATCAAGAATGTATCAAAATACAGGTTACCTTCGCTTGATTGAAATTTCTCTAAAACACAAAATTTTAAACATTATAAACAATGACTTATTGATTTTCATGAAATTGCTCAGCTTAGTCTCTCCCAATGTCCTTTTTAAAAAACACACTTTTAATTATTTTTTTAAAGGTCCCATTCCACAAGCAACAAATCCAATACCTTCCTTCAAATGTTTTCCTCTGCTCAAACCCTGCTTCCTTTCCTATAGGAGGACACAAACTAAATACACACACACACACACGTATACATACACACTAGAAGACACATTATATATATATATATGTATATATATATGTATATATATATATATATACATATATATATACACACACACACACAATAATGTTAATAATAATGTGTTATATATACATGACATATATGTTAGCATGTATTAGTAAGTTATATATAAGTAGGTGTGTGTGTATATATATGTATATATATACACACATACAAAGGCAGTGGGGCAGCATGGTTTCCTCTAGACCTTTAAGTATCTAGCCTGAAGGATGTTTGTACTTCCTGTCTTTACTGTCAAACCTGGAGTATCTAAGTTTATGTATCCCATAGGATTACCTAGGTCTTATAAGATAACTATAATTATTATTAAATAGTTTCCTACAAAGTAGTAGTGGGTCAGATTATCAGTAAAATGCCCTCAAGTCTTAAAACCAAGACATTATGCATCATGCATTTTATGATTAAGGAACAAAATAATCATATGTTACAATTTAGTTTCTGATAGGGTCTATTGTATCCATCATTACCCATGATTTTGTTCCTAAAACACACTTGGTTAAATCACTATATATAAATATAAGTGTAAGTATAAGAATATATATAAATATAAATATACAATCACTATATATATAATCACTATATATATAAAATCACTATATATGTGTGTGTATATATATGTATGTATATATATGTATATGTATATATGTATGTATACATATGTATATATGTGTATACACACACACACACACACACACATATATAGTGTTTATTCAAAGGAAAACATAAGTAGAGATCCAGGAAATAAAATTATTAAAGTGGTATTTGATTAATATAAATTAATTTTGTGTATACATACTTATGATGGCTCTTTACAGAATAAGTAAATTAAAACAGGATCCATATTTACAAGAAAATTTTAAATACCTACAGTTTTCCTTATGTCTATTCCTCTAGTTTATTTCTGGATTGTACCTTAGTCGTAGAGAGTCAGAAAAAAGCCCTGAATTATTCAAGTAAGTGCTTGTAAATGGCAATAGTTTTTTTTTTAGCATTTTGCCTTATAATTGGAAAATTCTTCAATTATACTGATCCAGGGGGCTCTCAGAAGAATATCAAGAAATGTTCTGTCTAAAAATTGAATCATTACAGTGTCTATCATCTAGTGTAATTCCGTATCATCTGCTATGGCGTGAATGTTTGTGTCACCGCAAAACTTATGTTGAAGCCCTAACCTCTGACACAATGGTATTTCAAGGCTTTGGGGAAGCAATTAGGATTAGGTGAAGTCACGAGGGTGAGGCTCTCATGATGGGATTAGTGACCTTATAAGAAGAGGCACCAGAAGCTCTTGCTCCCATGCTCACTCTCTCTTTCTCCCTCTCTTCCTCTTTCTCTCTCCTCACCACGTGAGCACACAGCAAGAGTTGGCCATGTACAAGCAGGAAAAGAGCCCTCACCAGAACTCAACCACACTGGTTCCCTGACATCAGACTTCCAGCCTCCAAAACTGTGAGAAAATAAGTTTCTGGTGTTGAGGCCACTCAGTCTATGGTATTTTGTCATAGAAGCCCCAGGAGACTACTACATCACCATTAACACAAAAGACTACTAGTACTCAACACCTTAAATAAGCACATAGCCACCAAAATTACAACAGTTCCATGATGTATGCATGGGTATGTGCATGGGCTATGACACAGAGTGCCCAAGGCTTGCCTGGCATCCGATTAAGCAAGGTGTACATAAATTGTAGTAGCAAACTGTACCATTTTACACACATGACAAGGGGAAGCCCAAATGAAGAAAAGTGAGACCAGTGTAAACTCACAACTTTTGCAATTAATGCCAGTACAAGAAAATCAATTATATGCAGTTATGTCTGAAGTCATGTATTAATAGGTTTGCCCACCAAAATAATTTAACCGGCAGCATGAGCTGATGGTCTCCAGCATGTTACCATTTGATATGTTATACATTACTGTGTGGCATTTATTATGGTTTTAAATACATTTTAAGATGTGCTTCAAAATAAGTTCAAATACAGTGTTAGCAGAATCTCTGAAGCATTTCTTCAGAATTGTATTATTTTTTGAAGTACAATTTGAAAACCCCTCAGTGAGATGATAAGTGTGGCCTTTCATGGCCATCGGATGGTCAACATGGAATGATACCAGTTTCTATTTCCATTATTCTCTGTCCACTCAGGCCCCCTAGGTGAACCACATGTATTCATAAATACAGTATTCATCAGTAAGTCCCAATAACACTTTCTAACTTAAGTGCCTTACCCAATCCAGCACACTTTGTCCTCTACTTCGATCTTATGCAACTCAAAGCTTAAGTCACCAATACCAAAGATACAGGTGCTTTAAACATTTTTCATCTGAATGAGCATCATGCAAACAAAGAAGGAAAAAGGATTCTAAAATTATGACCTAAATCAGAAAAAGTTAAATCATTTGAGCAATGAATATCTATCATCTACCTGTCTATTCAAATGAATACATGACTACAAAGTAATTTTCCAGTAATATCTTATACAAAAATTCCAAAATAAACATTTCTGGATTTTGTTATGCTATTTGACCAGTGAGACAGATGATCTTGATTGCCAAGAGCTACTGTGACCTTTTTTTGGTTCTAACAGAACCTCAATTTTGGTCAAGGTATTGTGAATAAGGATATGAATTGTGCCACTCAGAGGAGACTGAACCCCTTTTTAGTGCTATTATGTGAATTATGACTAAGTTAAGGCAATGACTGATTTAGGAATTGGCTTAGGACCCACTTCTGATGAATGAGCTATGTGAGAAGCTCTACTGGGGATGGAGGGTGTTAGGTGATGACATCAGGGGATGCTGCATCCATCCTGCAGTCATGAGGGGAGAAGCCAACCCACCCATGTAACCGAGTAGCAAGATGGAAAAAATAGATCCTAGTGAATGTCATTTTGCTGCTGAATTAACTAATTCCAGAACTTCCCTACCTCCTGACTTCTTATTTATATTTAAGCAAATTTTAATTGGGTTTTCTAATTTTTCATTTTGAAAGTACATTAAGTCATACGACCCACATCTATTATACATATGTACTCCCTTCAATGGACAGTTAAAATGGCTAACAGTCTTTATGCTCCAAAGTTACTGTCGTGTGCATGGTACTCATGAATAGGAGATGTGATAAACTTCTCCCCAGAGCTACATAGGCCCCAAAATCACCTCAGGAATTACTGCCACATTAATAAAATTAACCATTATGCTTTTACCCTAATACATTTTTGGAACAGAAAATCCTGCCAAAAGGGAAAAAGAGTATTTAGAGAAGTATATAAACATTATTTTATTTGCGTACAAGAGATATGAAATCCATTTACTGCAAAAGAAACACACAAGAAAACATCCTTGCAAAATCATTCCTATTTATTTTTCAGAAATGTTCTACTTAGGCCCCAAAGATTGTGCATCAGGGAAAAACAGCAAGTATGTCATAAAAGACCAAGTCCAACCTAACACTTCCAGAAGCAAAGCAAATTACTGAATTCAATTACACCAGAGCTTTTATATTCTGCAAGCCTTGTTCTTGTGAGTCATAAAAGTCTTCCTGGTTGCATATCCAAAGTCACTTCATGTTGACTATCAATGTCAGTGGGGGAAAGGGGGTTCTGTTCTGTTTTATTTTATCCTTTACAGTGCAACATGTAATTTATGTGCAGCACATGGTAGTTTAGATTGATTCTAGTAGCTCTTGTTGGGGCCTTGAAGCATTAACTAGCTAATGAAGGGGATTTTGGTGGTTAACAAGGCATTTTGTGGGATGGCCACCAAAGTCATATTCGTTCTAACAGAAGCATAAATAGGGCATGAGAGCACTATTTTCCCACTAGCACATTTTAAAAGGTGGCCCTTTGTCTCTGTTTGACATGTGCTAGAGAACCCATATACAGAAATGTTTCATTAATTCCCTAATTCATTCAATGAATATTTTGAAATTGCCTCTATGACAGGACTATAGAGGGAAAAAATATGATAGTTAGAAAATACTCTTTTCCAAGTCCATTATAAGTGGGAAAATGGAGGCCCAATGAGGTGAAGTAATTTACATCAGTAACATCAATACAGCTATTTAGTGGCAGCATCAGGGCTGGATTCTAGATCTCTTACCTCCCAGGCCACTGTTCTTTCAACCACACCATGCTGCTTAATCAATAATAAAAATCCTTCAAATGGTGGTCTATACTCAACTACAATGAAGAAAAACATGAGCTTTGAAGAAAAAGAATAAAATATTTTTTTCAAACTGGTCCTAATGACCTGATTCATTCATTAAGAATGTTAATGAAAATGAATTGTAGGAGGCACAGGGAAGACCATCACATAAAATAACAGTGGCCGGAAGGGAAAAGAGCAATATCCAAAGTGCTGATAGAAACTTAATTCTCACTCCTTGCTTCCATTTTCACTTCTGCCAGTGGGTTGTGTCTTAATCTCTGACACCACAAGAGTTACCAATGATGCTCATTGACCAAAGCCGAGTGATGAATAAATAGCATCCATTGTGACCCCCAAGAATGAATTACCTAAGCTATAAAGTATTTTGTTGAATTATTTTAGATCACATTTAGACAAATATTTATTGTAAAGCATCTTCCTCATGTCTAGTCAAGACTCTTTATTAGCAGATGGAGAAAATGAGAATCAGAGTGAAGCAACTGACCAAAAGTGAGCCAAGAAGTAGACTATAGAATTCCAGTTTGGGTTTTCTGAATTCCAAGTTCACATTTCCTTCTGTCCTGAGTTTGAACAGGTAAGATTCATGGGCTTATTGCAAAGGCAGGCGAGGCCTTATCAAAATATGCAGGGATGTACATTTACAGCGCAAACCATTTATCCTGCATTTCCATGTGCCAGACATTCACTCCTCAGGGCATGTGATATAGGGAGGAATAAAGCACAGTGTACTTTCAAGGAGCTTATGTGACAGAAAGGAAAAGAGACATATAAACAGGCACTTCATTATCATGTGATAAACATTACAACAGTGGAGCTAAAAGATTATCGAAAGGACAACTTTTAAAAGCCACCTGTCCTGCACATGTCAAAAATATTATCATCAAAAATATCACTCTTTTGTACCAATCATTGGCATACACATTGAGACCTTTAAAATGCAAATAGTCCTGGGGCATCTGGGTGGCTTAGTCAGTTAAGCCTCTAACTTCACTCAGGTCAGGATCTTACAATTCTCATGAGTTCGAGCCCCACTTTGGGCTCTCTGCTGTCAGCACAGAGCCTGCTTCAGATCCTTTGTCCCCCTCTTCCTCTGCCCCTCCCTTGCTCACAGATTCTCTCTCTCTCTCTCAAAAATAACTAAACATTAAAAATAAAATAAAATAAAATAAAATAAAATAAAATAAAATAAAATAAAAACAATATAAAATAAAATACTCTGCATAGAGCCCAGAGTCTTTGGGGCTGAGGGTAGCTGGTCTGCCTGGCTCCCTGGAAAGGCAGGAGTCAGGAAAAGGCAGAAAGGAATAAGGGAGTCAAAGGTCACTTAATTCACCTTTCTGTCTGATCTCACACTTTCCCTGTGGAAAAGCTGTACATGTCAAAACTGGTTCTCTTGTTTAATTTTAGAGGGAAAAAACATGTGGGTTTTAGCCTATTTTGTATGCCACACCATGCTTTTCAAGAATTGCTGTGCTCACTCACAATGTAAGTAATAATCACTCTTCAAAATTTGGCAAATGCCCAAAACATAACAATTCTCACAGACTGGAAGGTGTGTGATTGTTAGCAAAATCTTTATCTAATAAATTGGAATTAAAATGTTTTACCAAACGTAGCACCTCCAAGGCTATGATGGATAATGTGTCAATGGTCCCTGCATCGAAATTGTAAGTTTCACCATACATAAAAATGTTCATTTATCTTCCATTCAGTTACTTTCTAAAATCTTATGTTAAGATTCAACATAATTTCTGGAGAAGAACAAGTTATTTCAGAACTTGCAAATGAGAATTTGGTTGAATGATCATAATTATTTAAAAAAAAATACATACACATATATATATATACATACACACACACACACACACACACACACACATATATATAATCACATTAGTTCTCTTATTGACTTGCACACAAGAATTTTTGAACCTGATTTTTTCAATTATACTTTCTTATGTGTTTTTAATTTGATTATAATTTGGGCCAATATTGCTCTTTATAAAAAATAATGAAAAAATTATAATGACATGTAGAGTGGGGACTCAAGTATGTGTTAGGAGTAGAGTTTTTAAGAAAAGTGTCACAAGACACAATTTGCTTTGTATGCCCTCCATTCCATTTTCATGATAATATTTTGAACAAATAAATATTTACTGGTTATCTGGACTAGATTCTAAATCGGAATCTAGATGGCGGTGTTCTTTGTGGCACTAACCAGCATATACCTTGAATATGTGATTGGTATTGCGCAATCACAAGCAAAGTGAGCATGCGCACGCATGCACATACACACACACACACACACACACACACACACACACACACATTAGGATGTGATAAATTGATCATGGAAATAGAGAAAGCTGCAGTATTATAAGTAATATTTCACATTCTTCAAGTACCAACTCCATGTCAGGTTGGCTGCTAAATCCTTGTCCTGGATTATCTCATTCCTTATAAGAATGTAATTTGGTCAAAATAAAAGTTCTAAGGCCACATGTCACTAATAAAAATAATTGATTTCCAAATGGATGTTTGAAACATTTATTGACATAAAATGATGTCTCCTCGGCTAGATCCTGTAAAACACTAGTTTCTTTGACTACTACTAAATGTGACTTAAAAAAAAATGTTGTGATGGTTAATTTTATGTGTCAACTTGACTGGGCTAAGAGAAGCCCACATAGCTGGTAAAACATTATTTCTGGGGGTGTCTGTGAGGGTGTTTCTGGAAGAGATTAGCATTCAAATCAGTAGATTGAATAAAGAAGATCCACCCTCACCAATGTGAGCAAGCATTATCCAAAATCCATTGAGGGCCCAAATAGAAGAATAAACAGAAGGATGAATTCTCTCTCTCTCTCTCCCTCTCTCTCTCTCTCTCTCTCTCTCTCTCGGGTTGGGCCTTGCTTCTTCTCACATTTTTGGACATCAGATTTCCTAGTTCCCAGATCTTTGGACTCCAGGACTTAAACCAGGGGTCACCTCCCTCCCCATGCCACACCATCCATGCCCCTGGTTCTCAAGTCTTCTGACTCAGGTTAAATTACACCACCAGCTTTCCTGGTTCTTCAGCTTGTAGACAGCATATGGTAAAATCTCTCAGCATCCATAATCACATGGGCCAATTCCCATAAAAAGTCTGGTCCCCTATATATCTATATATTTACAGATATACCTATTATATATATACATATATATATAGTATATATATTGTATATCTTCATATCTATATCTATAGATATAGAGAGATATCCTAATGGTTCCATTCCTCTGAAGAACTCTGGCTAATACAGATGGCAAAAAAATAAGGTAAAGCAAGTCAGAGACTGCTCTGTACCATAGCACAACTGCATATGGAATTCTATGGGGGAGAGGGACTGCACACTCTGATGTGCACACTCACGCCAAGGTACACACTCCATCCCAGAGCATGTCTCCAACCTAGTGCCACAGAGCACACTTTTGGGAAACATTAATACACAAACTCAAAATGTAATAATCGTGTCAGTGTCCAGTGGGCAGGGCATGTTCAGGAAGGAGATTAAATATGCAATCTGTTTGAAAGGAGACGTTCAGTCTGATTGATGGAAGGAAAGGGGAATGACAAGGACAAAGGCACAATGGCGGGCAGGACAAGGCAGATAAATGGAGGCAAGACAGCAAAAGCAGACCAGGTCAGATCCAGCAAGGCCTTATAAATCAAATTAAGGAGTGAAGTAATAAAGAAATCCTATTCTTATACACTCCTTCAAACCATCTCCTTTCCTTTACTGGAGACAACAGAAAATTACAGGACCCTGTTCAGCGGTCTCTATTCAGTTGTGATAAAAAGCACAGGACTTTTAATCAAAAAGTTCATAAACCAACTCAGAGACAAAAATCGCCATTGATTTATACACTTACAGAAGAACCAGTGTTGTTGAATTGCAGGTGTTGCTATTACCTTAGAATGGGAATTGAAGGGAAAGGCTAACTTAGTTTAAACAGTATAAGACAGCAGAAAGAGCATCGACCAGGAATGGAGAAATTTGCTGTGGTCCTGGTTCAATCATCTGGGTGACCCCCCAGCAAGTCCCTTCATCACTGAACCTCACAGGCCTCACCAAAAAAGGCAGACATTGTGGCTGGATGGTCTACAGTTTGATGGGGTCCGAATAATCTATGCTTCCTAGAGCTTGTTTTGTTTATTTTTTAAATAGCAGCAGTGTTGTGATATGAAATGAGAAAGATAATACCTACCTGGAAGAAGTGCTACAAGTGCTATTTAATGTAGAAGATGAAAACCATCACGTAATTTGCTCCATTATTTCTTTAAGGCAATCAACTTTTGCTTTGGCTTTTCCATGTACCTGCCACATGCCACTTACAGACTTCCAAGTCACAACTCTCCCTCCATGCCCTGGGGTCACACCCGCCCCATATGTCCCCATTCCTCTTGCCTCCTTTAAACATGACAAGTTGAGGAATAAGGCATTAGGGAAGAGAGACAGCACTGGATGGAGAGGACAACTAAAGGGGCAAATACAGAGTGTTTCTCATCTTGGAATTAGCCTGTTCTTCTCTAGGATTCCTCAAAGCATCATTTCCTTGATCGAGCCCAATGGTTCTCAATTGTGGGTGATTTTTTTTCCCTCCAGGGGACCATTCGGCAATGTCTGCAGACATTTTTGGTTGTCACAGCAGTGTGTGTGTGGGGGGGGGGCGGGTGTTCTAGTACCTTGTGGGTGGAGACAAGGGATGCTGCTAAACACCCTGCAAAGCACAGAACCACCCCCACACCTGGGCACCTGGGTGGCTCAGTAAGTTAAGCATCCAACCCTTGGTTTCAGCTCAGGTCATGATCTCACAGGTCATGAGTTTGAGCCCCATGTTGGGCTCTGTGCTGACAGCGCAGAGCCTGCTTAGGATTCTCTCTCTTCCTCTCTTTTTCTCTCCTCTCTCTCCCTCTCTCTCTGCCCCTCCCCCTCACATGTTCTCTCTCGCTCTCTCTCTCTCTCAAAGAATAAATAAATAAACTTTAAAAAACAAAAACAAAAAAGGAACTGTCCAGCCCCAAATGCAGCAAAGCCAAAGCTGAGAAATTCTGCCTAGTTGAAGTGAGTTCAGCAAAGCAAAGACTGTGTTGAGGATGTAAAGGAAAAGGAAACACTAGCAGTAGGTAGCAGACTTGTGAGGAGGATACCTTTTTTTTCTACTTAGCTCTTTTACACTTTAAAAAGTTTTTTCATGAGCTCATTTTAATTTTTTCCCCTCCTATATGGTGGAGCAGAGAAAGAAATACTGTTCAAAAGTTTCATGCCTTTTGTGATTTTTATGTTAGAGCACCAGGAGACAGATCACCAGACACGGATTTTCAAACTCTTTCATTCTTTTCCACTGTAATGAGCTAGAATCCATGGAATAACCTCTAAATCCAAATGGAAGTGGTAGCTGCAGGCCATGTTGATTATGTGATGTGGAGGGGGGAAGCCCAGCACATCTGGAGTGAGGTTGTGAACCCCATGTTCTCTCACATTTGCTGGGACCTTCCCACCATCTTAAGCCTTTCTTAAAAAGTTAAAAAAAAAAAAAGATGAGAGAATGTAACATCCATACTAACGTTAGATCATATGCTGAAGATAAGCTGAGTTTCAGATGCCTCCAGTTCTACTTTCACTGTAAAGCAAAGGGTCCACGTGAAATAATGACTCACATTATTATATAACACTTATATAACATTTACATTTATATAACTTTATCATTTACATGGTGCAGTTTTCATAGCCATTAGCTCACTTATTTCTCACAACAGCCTTACAATACATTATTAGCCCATATTCCTAAGGAGAAAACATCTAGGAAGTTCAAGCTCACACAGCTCATGGGGTCTTTAAGCAAATCCTGATTCCCAAGGAAGTGGCTACTTTTTCACACTGCCCAACATAAAGCACAGACGGGCTGATACATAAGATATTCTATCACACTCCACACTCAGGGACACAAATTGGTTTTCTACCCTGGAAAATGGGTAGAAATTCTGATTTTCTACCCTTGAAAATGAAAATGGTGGTTTTCTTCAGCAAAGTTAGGTGAGTGCTACTGCTAACAAGCTTTCATCTCACGTCACTGAAATGTAAGACCTAGAAAAACTCCTAAGCACCATGACCAAGGCTTCTGGTCATTAGCTGCCTTAGTTTGCTGGGACTCCCATAACAAAGTATCACAACTAGGGGCCTTAAAGAACAGAAATTTATTTCTCACAGTTCCCGAGGCTGGAAGTCCAAGATCAAGGTGTTGGCAGATTTGGTGTCTCCTCCCTCCTTGGCTTGTAAATGGCCGTATTCTTCCTGTGTCTTTACATCATCTTCCCTCTGTGTGTGCCTGTGTCTTCTTCTCTTCTTAGAAGGACACCAATCATATTGGATTAGGGTTGAAGCCAATGACCTCATTTTAACTCAATTATCTTTTTAAAAATTCTCTCTCCAATACAGTCACACTCTGAGTCACTGGGGGTTAGGACTTCAACATATGAATGTGCCAGGGACACAAATCTTCCTGTAACACCGGTGTCAGAAGATTTTTTAGAGCTCAGATCTGGGTCCCATGCATGAATAGCTAAAACCTCAATTCCAAAATAGAAAGATCTTTTTAGAATTATGCCATGTTCTGCTTTCACCTATAATTTTTTTAATCTGTTAAAAAATACCTAAACAGTGCATTTTATTCTTAGAGCTTAGCTTTGTGCAGTGATGTAGAAAATGTATTGACATGTTAATCTACTAATGTTTCAAGTTCTGCTGAACATTTAATTTTAAAAGATGTGAGGGGGTTGTTCAAGAGGTCTGTTTTTGGCTGGTGGGAAACCACTTTTGACTTTCTATGTGACTTCTCTCTCCCTCCTACATCTATCTACACCGTGGCAGCCCTGGGTCCTTGCTAAAGTCAGGCAGTGCATAGCTTCAGTGGGAGCTGCTGGAAGCAGAGAGGTTCCTGCTCTCCTTTCTTCTAGGTACATTAACCGAGGTTCTCCGACATAATTCAGAATTATCTCAAATAAAACAAAGCTTTTCTAAACACACCTGACATTTTCCCAAATTTTGGGAGGCTGGAGGAGAGAGAAAGAACATCACAGAAAAGGGTACAGCTGAGGTTAGGGCTGCTCTGTTGATGGAGAATGAAAAAGAACTAGAATTTTACATGTATATATCTCCTGATATACACATGAATGTTTCTATGAACTAAAGATGGTAATTGATCTATAGAATAACTGTAGAATAACAGCATAGAACAACAGTAATTGTAGAAATAGAAGGAACTTAATTTGTGGATCATAAAGTCTGAATTATATCCCCAAATCTGCCATTTGTTTCTTTCATGCCCTTGGGCAAATTACTATCCCTCTTTGAGGTTTGCTTTTTCATATACAATTGGGTGGGTAATAATCTCAGTACTGCCTATTTTATTGGTTTCATATGGATCAAATGAGGTACAGTATGTGAAATGCTAATGCAAACTACCACCACTTTAAGAATGTTAGTTAGCAATGTATTTCTGGAAAGAGTAAATTCATTTTCTACAGCTTTTTCTCATTTTCTTGAAGACAAATTCTGTCTTAAGTAGCTAAACATATACCGTAAGATTTTAAGCATAAGCTCAACCCCAAATGTAGGGTAGAGTTTAAATGAAGCTTGTGTTTTCAAAATAGAATGGTAGGAATATTTGGTGCTCTTTTAAGGAACAAATTTACCACTACGGAGATTAGGGTTTTCAATCTTGCAATGGCTTCCATTTTTCTTTTCAACTGCGGGTACTGGGAGTGTGGCAGAGGGGGAAGGGCATTAACACAAGGTTGCACACCAAGCACACCAATGAACTTCTTCTTCCTCTAGTTGGAGATCCATAAAATCTCAAAGAATGAGAGAAAAGAAGGAATTATATATACTCTTAAAGGAGATTATAACAACTGATACTTAATAACTTCTTACTATGTCCAAGCACTGTATTAAGCAATTTATAAACATTGTCTTATCTAATCCTCACAAAAATCTTTTGAGGTAGGCATTGCTCTTCTTTTCTAGCTCTGAGGAAACTAAACTGATGTTTAAAGAGGTAACAAACACAGGATCTGTCGACCTCAGCATCCCTGCTTTTAGATCCTACTAAAAGTAGATGTCCATGAAGAATGACACCTTTGAGAATGTAAACATAGTTAAACCTTTGAGATCAAACAGTGACTCTATTTTAAGGATTCCAATATGGATGTGAGGATCTACAAATTGATTAATAACTTTATATTCTGAGTCAGAGTGAATACATACGGAAACTACAATAAATTATTTAATACCAATCAAAATTGTATTTTTCCCATTATTAACAAAATTCAAACTCACATTTGTTTCCATATGACATGTAAAACGCTAGCCACACTAGAATATGGCAAATTTAATAATTAGTGATATGAACAAAATATTATAAAGGCAAAGAGAAGGCATTAATTGAATCTGACACTGTCAAGAAAAAATTCATAGTAGTGGCACTTTGAGGCCCTCAAAGGAGAAATAGGTCTTCTCCAAATGGGGAAAGGGTACAGTAGCAAGAAATTAACATCAGTTCAGAGTCCAGAACTAAGAGATGGATGGCATAATGCCTTATTAATTATAGCTTAAATTGTTCCCCAAAGAAGATGACAGCTATTCTCCATTATTCTTCAGTGGGTTTGCAGGAAATCATGTCTACAATGGAATCTTAGATCTTCTATCAGCAATAAAATCAGGGATACATCTCATTGTTCACTTGTTATAGCACCCATCAAACTGTAGCATAATTATGTGCTTACTGCTTTATGAGATCCTGTCCTATTTATATTTGTATGCCAAGCACCCTGCATGGTACCTGACCCACAGTGGAATTTAACATACATTTGATTAATTAAGTGCCAATTGCAATCTACAGTCAATATTGGCTGAATTTCTCTTCAGGCTTTACTTTCTCTTTTGAATTTGTACTGTAAAACATCTTACAATTAAAAGCTTTCTCTGTCAGATACCAAGAAAATTAGCATCTGCCACCAGTTTACTGAAGTGCCTCATCTCAATGAGGTATACCCTTGAGCTTTGTATTTTCCTAATTAATATTCCTAGAAATGCAGTGTCAACCCTCCTTCTGTGCTGGGCGGAGTATTCGGTTATTAAAACTTCATCCAGGTAAGTTTAAAACTTCAGTGTCCTTGATTCAAAGTTTTCCCTCCCCCTGAGCAGGACCACTGTGCTCTTGGCATACCTACTTCCTCTTCAGTTTTCTAGGCTTCACTGCTGAGACTCCAAAAAGGGAAGGAAGAATGGCACACATTGGGTCCTTTTTTTGTTGGTCCTTGCAGGCAAGGGAAGGCAATGCATGTGAGGCCCCCCTGTACAGTTCCTGGATGTGGGAGGTGTGGTGTATCCCCACTCTTAAGCCTCCACCATGTAGGGTCCACCCACTGTTTCTTGATATTAAAGTCTCTCCTCCCAGGGACAGTTCCCTAGATAGTCTCATAGTGAGATTGTTCTAGCCCAGCTACAGTCCACACCATCCAGCTCATGCCCAGGAGACTCAGCATCCTTGCCATGCCACATGTAGCAGGAGAGAGCTGGCTTCACCATACAGCACCTACCCTATGCCTGTGCTCCTCACATCCAGCTTTCTTCCCACCACTCCCTACTTCAGGGAGATATAGGGCTACATGAACTGGTCTCTGCTTGAGCTGATGTCCAACTAGGGAAAGAGATATCTCTCCTTTCTGGCAGATGTCCTATACTTCACAAGGGCTTCTCTTGGAACCCCTCTTACCTAGCTTTGGGAAGATGAAAACATGCCCCTCCAAGATGGGAGTTACTTCCCTTTCTTTAGAAACACAAACAATCCCCTCAAGATCAACAACCCCAAAGTCACTAGAATAGAAGAAAGGAGAATTCTAGAGAGCGCGGGGATTGGAGAAGAATCCTAAGGCTCACTGTCAGGCATGGCGAGGATGTGATTTAGAGCACACGAACGCCACAGTGCGTATCTATTTTTGGTGTCAAAAAAAGTGGTTATAAGGTGGTAAAACAGCTGGTGAAGAGCCTCTTCCAACCTTTACATCCAGCTGTAGCTCAAAGTGTGTTGTTAAATTATGACTCAACAGAGGAACTTAAAACTAAGCTTCAGTGCTTCAGCTGGACAATCTTCAAAACCACATCGGATCATGTATGCATTCTGCTCAGAGGACATTAAAAGTAATACTGATAATTACAACTATCATGGAAAAATTAAGAGAGGAAGATAAACAGAGGGTATTCCCGATAGAGAGAGAGAGAGAGAGAGAGAGAGAGAGAGAGAGAGAGAGATGGAGGAAAGCAGAATGTAAAGGAGAAACTGTTCCTCAAAATTCAAGTGCATAATTAATACAAGAATGTCTTCTATAACTTACTAGGCATTAGGTAAATGTTTTGAAGAAATAAATGCATGAGTAAAATAAAAATAAACATAGAAAGGATGAAAGAAGGGAGGAAAAGAAGAGCTGTTGCCAGAATTCCACATCTAGTTTTCCACGGAAGATTCTCCTCACTCTAAACAAGGAAGTACTACCATTCTCAGGGGAAAATTGAGCCTGTTTCCACTTGTGTAACTGACTGTCTTGTCACCACTGTATCCCTGGTGTCCATCTAGCTAAACAGATGGGAGAGCAGCAAATACACCCTTCCAGGGAGAAATGCTACAGTGACACAGTCAATATCGTCGTGTCTTCACGAATGAAGGAAAACCATCAGGGGGAAGCTTTTCAGGAAGTCCTTTATATTTAATAATATTTTAGCTGTAAATATCAATATGTATGCAACCAACTTTCTGTTAGTCATATCATCCCAAGGAAAAGAATACGGATAAAAATTGTTTAAGAATTCCTCAGCAAAGCTGTAAGCTCCATGACAGCAGGGACTGTTTAATTAACCCCTATATTACCAGCATGGTGCACCTAGGAGATACTAAAAAAAATATGTTTGGAGAGTTAATGAATTCATGAATGATATTGCTCACTCTAGACATTGACTTTAATCTTCTTATTAGACAAATCATAATTTTGCATTTTCCTTCATCCTGAAGGTAAATTTTGGTGGTTCAAAGCATGCCTCTATGAGCATTGATGCTTTCTATGCCTCTACAACGTAATCTAAATGTAAAAACTAAATGGAACAATAAAAAACCAACACAAGGAAGACATCTTCATTATAAGCATTCTTAAGTATGCTTATGTCTCGTTTTTTAAAGAAATACTAAGAGAAGGAATTAGAATGAGTTGCAGGTTTCTTCACGTGGAACTAAGTGAAAGCTAGTTAGTAGCTTTCAAACAATGCTGTTTTAAATGGCAACTAAAGTTTCAGCGAACACAGAATCTCTGGGTGAGAGGAGGAACAAGGCTTCTATTTTAGGCATTTTGTGATAAATTATAAGAATGGATCACATGAATAAATTTACTGGAAAGCAATTGAAGAGAAAGCTTTTAGAAAAACAGATTTTTGGCAAAAGCAGCCATGAGCTATTCTGGTCTTTGGCATTATGAAGCCCATAGAGCAAATTTCCAAAGTAATTAATATAAGTGAACATTACATTTTAAGAAATCAATGCTTTTATATGAAATCCAAGGATATAGAGCCTATAATCTAGACTTACAAATGAGCACTTTGCATCATTAAAAGTATGACAAAGATTTGAACCAAAGGAGCCAATCAAGTTTATAATATTAGTAATACTGCAAGCATTACTGGACAGATGCCCTAATTTTCAAAAATAACCAGTAAAGTTTCTGGCATTTCCTAATGTAACATGTGACTCTGTTATGTGTTAATTGAGAGTGAACTTTGATTTAAAGATGGAAATAATAGAGACAGTAAATTATCCGGGGAGCCAGCTATGGTTCCCTGGGTCTCTCTTATGAGAGAGAGAAGGCTGTCAAAAATGTGCCCCCATATGAACTATGTTTGTGCTCCAGCTTTGTGTGTGAGAAGGTGTCCAGCTTCTTTCTACTGTAAGTTCAGTAAAGACTTTTCTGGGGAGATGTTTTAAGTCTGTAACTCTATCTCTGGTCAGTCACAGTGGCTAGTGGTGTCTCTCTCATTTGTATGTAGGTTGGTGGTAAAGACAATAAAGGATAATGTGAGTGACATTTACAATTCTTAATTTTTTTAACATTTTTTTATTTTTGAGAGACAGAGAGAGGCAGAGCATGAGCAGGGGAGGGGGGAGACAGAGAGAGATCAGAATCTGAAGCAGGCTCCAGGCTCTGAGCTCTTTGTCAGCACAGAGCTCGATGAGGGGCTCAAACTCACAAACTGCAAGACCATGACCCGAGCTGAAGTCAGACGCTCAACCGACTGAGCCACCCAGGTGCCCCGTGACATTTCCAGTTCTTAGAGAAACACACTTGCTTTGAAAATGTCTCTAAGTAAATAACTATGCTGTAAACATGCATCCACATATTTCTTATGGAGGGATTCATAAAAATTTCCTGGAATATGTGAAACATTTGATTTCCCTTTTCAAAAAAGCTCATCATGTTGCCATAGTGCTTTGCCTGGACTTCCAGTAAATGTAAATACTTTGAAAAACTTTCCCCCCAGTTCTATTAATGACCTTTCACAGCTAAGGTATATCTGTGGTGACAAATAAAGGCATGCTGGATAGTTTATGGGTATCATACCAATTTTGCTTTAATTTTATAAATTATCCTCTTGCAAAGAGATGTTATACACCAGGTGCATAATCTTGCGTAATATGTCATGTTTTACCAGATAAGAAATTTTTGCCATCCATCTTCCAGAGAGGAAGTATATATGAAGCATCTGCTGTGACACACACCATAGTAGGCGCTAAGCTTACAATATGAGTAAATTAGTGTCAAGGCTATGTGGTTAAGGGGCTTTAGAGCAATTGGAAGAACAGCTATGTAAACACATGAAGAAATGCTATAGTTTCAGAAATGCTATAACAAGAGGTAGGTACTGTGTCTTACAGAAACAACAGTGAGGGTTCAATTCTCTCTGCAGGGCTGCTGGCAGTAATTCCCAAGAAGTCATTTTGGGATAGGTCTCTGCAGGATGGTTATTGGGCATTGGTATTCTAGTAGGTGATCTGGCCCATTCCAAAGTCAGGCGATCCAGGGACATAAAACCATGGGATATACAGGTGCAAACATGATCAAGGGGAAGCTGGATTATGAAGATTCACAAGTACTATGCTTAGGAGTTTAGAGTTTTCATAGAGGAAATGGGGAACCTTCCAAGGCTTTTATGCAGGGTGATGAAATGATCAGATTTGCATCCCTGCAAAACATTCTGGAGGTTACTTAAAGAAGAGTCTGGAGCAGGGAGAGATTAAGAGAGATGGATTAATGAAGCTATTCCAGAATTAAAGGGAAAATAGTGAAAGCTTAATTTAAAAATCTGATTTTTGTTGTAGATTGTGTTATTTTTCACCAACTCTTCTAATGTTCTCCCTGCAGGAGGGTCATACATTCCCTCTCTGTTAACCCAGCAGTGGAATGTCACTTACAGGCACAGGTTTTATGAGGCTGACCAATCAGCAAAGACACTGGATAGAGTTATAGCCAGGTCACAATGAGGGTAGGGCATTCGCAAGAAATGAATCTTTGCACACTGCTGAGATCTGGGGGTGTTTATGTTCCTAGCCTACCCTGACTTCCACAAACCCCAAATAGCATACATTTTATTTTTATTTTCTTGTGCTGCAAAGCATTCCTGACAATCATTCAGTAAATATCTGTTGGATATCTACTTGGTATTAGACAACATTTTTACTGCTGACCATTTTTCACCTTTAGAGACTTTGCAGTCATGTTAGGAAGAGACGACATTAAATAAACCAGTATATGTGGGAATCCGAAAGCATACAAATCCCTTCCATCTGGATGGGGTGGGCCATGGGTGGTTTCCCTCATGGTGGAATGTGAACAGGGAGAAATAAAAATGGTAGGCAATAAAGACCAAGATGGGGAACAGAGAGATAATGAAGTTATAGAGGTAAAGGCAAGAAAGAAGAAATGTGTGAGTCACCTTTGGGATAGAACGGACAGTCCATTCTTAGTAGGCAGTTAATGTCTGTGGCAAACAATATGTTGGCTGGTGCCAGAGTCCGACTTAGTGATTCCTCAGTCACACTAGCATGGTTCAAGTGCTCAACAGTTTGAGGTAGCTAGTGCATGCAGATACAGAACATTTCCGTCATCACAAAAAGTTCTAGTGGACAGCACTGGTCTATAGGAGAATAGAGCTATTGGATATTCTTTCCTGCTTTGTCAAAGATTAGTTGGCCATACTTTTGTGGGTCCATTTCTGAAGTCTCTAGCCTATTCCATTGGTCTATGTGTCTGTTTTTGTGCCAATACCATGCTGTCTTGAGGATTACAACTTTGTAGTAGAGGCTAAAGTCTCGGATTGCGATGCCTCCCGCTTTGGTCTTCTTCTTCAATATTACTTTGGCTATTCAGGATCTTGAAATAAGTCATACAGAGAAAGACAGATACCATATGTTTTCACTCTTGTGTGGATCCTGAAAAACTTAACAGAAGACCATGGGGAAGGGGAAGGAAGGAAAAAAAAAAAAAAAAACAGAGAGGGAGGGAGCCAAACCATAAGAGACTCTTAAAAACTGAGAATAAACTGAGGGTTGATGGGGGGTGGCAGGGAGGGGAAAGTGGGTGATGGGCATTGAGGAGGGCACCTTTTGGGATGAGCACTGGGTGTTGTATGGAAACCAATTTGACAATAAATTTCATATTAAAAATAAATAAATAAATAAATAAATAGGAAAAAAAACAGAAAAAATAAATAAAAGTAATTGAAAAGATTAGTGATAGTGAGAAGGAGGAATAAACAAGAGACAAGGCTGTTGAGGGAGAAGAATGAGACTTTTTTTTGCAGTGAAACTGGAACTGAGTGACAGGGATCTAAATCAGAATGGTGATGGTAAGAATAGGAAAAAAAAAAAAAAGGAATACAGTCGATTCTCATTATTTGAAGATCTTGTGTTTGCAGATTTACCCAGTGACTGAAATTTATGTGTAACCACCAAATCAATACTTGACTGAAATTTATTTGTAACCAGCAAATCGATACTTGCTATACTTGCATGGCAAGCATACACCAACGGGTGCAGAGTGGAGAAAAATTAAATCGCTTGGTGGCTGTGCACATTTCCAGCTGAGGTTGAACAAAGTGATGTTCTGCCTTCTCGTTTCAGCTCATACTGTAAACAAGTGTCCTTTTCGTGGCCTATTTAGTGGCATATTTTCCGCATTTTTATGCTTTTTGATGGTGATTTCACTGTTCAAAATGGCTCCCAAGTATGGTGCTGCAGTGCTGTTGGGGGTCCCTACGCACAAGAAGGCTGTGATGTCCCTTACAAAGAAAATATATGTGTTGGATAAGCTCCAACCAGGCTGTTGGTCATGAGTTCAATGTTAATTAACCTACATATTGGAAATAAGGCATCTTTAAACAGAAATACAAATAACACCAGGTTATATATTGATCGGTTGATGAAAATGTTGAGACCAGAGGCTCACGGGAACCTACGCTTGTATTTCCCCTAGAAACAATGGTTCCATGTTCATGAATTCCATGTTCACAGTGACTCTGTAGACACTGTGAATACTGGGAACGGTGTGGAAGGGGTTGTGACAGAAGCTGGGCACTAGGAGGCTGACAAAGAGCAAATGAATGGACACCTCAGGTTGTACCCATTGAAGCAACATGGCACCATGTCCAGACCAGAATTTTCTTTCGAGTAAAGTGTAAGATATTCTCACACTCACTGGAAAGAAGCCACTCATGACCGACTTTTTTGGCATGCATACTCAGACTATTCTTTAAATTTACTACTACTGACAATGCAAACAATACTTTTAATACTTCACCTTTTAAACTTAAATAAAAATTGGATTGGGGACTTCTAATTTCTAAGTCTCTATGTGAATCATTCAACCTGTCTTAATTTTTACACTATTTCTCTGAGTAGTTAGCAAATAAAAAGTTCGAAAAGTAAATGAAACACTGAACCCACTGAGCTAACAAGAATATACATGTGGGACTTTAGTTCCAAAAAGCTTTGAAAAATCTATAAGAGAATCCTCATTAAAATATTAGAAAACATCTGAAATACCAGATCTTTTTTTTTTTCAAAATATGGTTTGGAAGATGGTGAACATATTTAAGGAGGAATCAATTTGTAAGAGAAACAAAGGCCATAAATTGTAATCCTTCAGGTGATGAATCAATAAAATTAAATAAATGTTAAGAGCTGGGTTATTCTGCACCAAAAATAATCTGTAATTCAATTTTCTTGCCTTTATTCCATAGCTTGTTAGTGTATATGGCCACTGAATCCCTTTCAATAAAATTATAGTTTCAAAAACCCTGAACCAAAATTTAAGTTTCTTTGCAGACCGTGAGTAAAAATATGAAGCAAATCACTGCCTACCCTTAAACATCCCCACTGCTTTTCATTAAAGATGAAACTTTATGTTTGCATAGTGTTGCTAATTTGCATATCAATAGAAATATATGCTTCTACAGTGTAAACAATTCCTGGAGAATGAAGGAAAAAAAAGCATGGGGTACAGAGGGGCAGAGGTTACAAATCCCCAGTGTCTCATCAAACTCCAATCATTCTTCAATATCTGTGTGAGTCCCAACACCTTGTCAACTGGCCCATCACAATCTCATTCATAGCTCCCTGGGATCACCCTTCCAGATTCTCATGACTACTTGAAATTTTACAGTTGTGCACCTGTGTAATTAGTGATTCTCTCCCCAGTAGACTGCCAGGAGAGCTGTTTTGCTCACCACTGCGTTCTCAGCATTGAGCTGAATATCTGCACACAGTAGGTGCTTTCTCAAGGAAATTTTGTTCAGTGAATGAATGAGTCCATGAATCAGTGAATCTCTGTACTCTTTATGTAATCTCCACTCCTCCTGTAGGCTCTCATATGGGAAACAAAATAACACAGAAGGAAAGAGCATGCCTCATACGATCAGACTTACAAAAAAGCAGGGTTGAAATGTATGCTTGCTTTGTGTGACCTCTTCTGCCCAACTCAGAGCTAAGTGCACAGACCTCAGTAAATGGTGCAGACATTCTTATGTATAATAGTTGTTTCCTGGAACTCTGATGAACACGCATATTCAAAACTGCCCTAACTTTCTGAGCTTGGCTTCCATCCCTCACACCCAAGAATAGACTTTTTAGTTGAAGCTTGCTTTTTTTTAATGTTTATTTATTTATTTTGAAAGAGAGATAGAGAGTGAGCAGGGGAGGGGCAGAGAGAGAGGAGACAGTGAATCCCAAGCAGGCTCCACACTGTCAGCATGGAGCCCAACGAAGGGCTCGAACCCACGAACCATGAGATAATGACTTGACCTGAAAGCAAGAGTAGGATGCTTAACCGACTGAGCCACCCAGGTGCCCCTTCCCTCTTTTCCCCTGAAAAGAAAATATGGTTTTTAATTACTCGGGAGCATGAAGCTAACTAATGTGGCAAAAGAGTCAAGCAAAATTGGGAAAATGATGCATTGTAGTCACTTAGAGCTAAGAGGCTTGTTCCTCTGTCAGGCTGGAAGTACTCAAGGTTGGCATTTGGGTCTCAATGGAGAAAAGTCAACATAGATCATGAGGTCACACTCAAAATGCACAGCAGCCACACATTTAATTCCTCAAATGCTAACAGTCTTCTATACATCGTATTTTTTTTTTTTTGAGAGAGAGAAACAGTGCTAGCAGGAGAGGGGCAAAGAAAGAGAGAATTTTAAGCAGGCTCCACACTCAACAAAGAGCCTGATGTGGGGCTAATCCCACAACTCTGGGATCATGACCTGAGCCAAAATCCAGAATTGGATGCTCAACTGCCAGAGCAACACAGACACCCCTCTACACATCATCTTAAAAGGAAAATTATCTGTCACTTATTCTAGAAATGGTCTTGTGAATTTAAAGACACATGCCACATTTCCAAGTGCATGGGACCAGATAATTTGAGATATAAATAGCATTGACCTCTTACTCAGCTATTAGCACGCACAATGAGGATTATGCTCGTCCTTTTCTTCCTCCATCGAAATTCTCAAGGAATTGCCGTTCGTATGTCCGTACCTTTGACATTTTTGCTCATTCTGACACAGTTTGGATATGCTGGGAGGAGAGATAAGGCTTTTCCCTTTCTCTCTCTGTCTCTTTTTAATGTGACCCAAATTTCCACAGCCTACTATTTTTCCTTTTGTGGAACCGTGCCTTTAAATGTTGAATTAGAGGCTTCAGCTCTGCTAATCAATATTGTTCTCTCCTCCGTGAATAGCGCTGCCAACGAAGGACTGTGCACCCAGAGGAACTTGTGCAAAAAGGATTCTGAAAATCTGCGTGTTTAATGTGGCAGCGGAAACATTCATAACCGAAAATCAACCTGAATAATAAACAGTTATCGCTCCACTGCTGAACTAAGATAGGCCAGATGAGTGACAGAAACAAAGGAAAATGAGATATATTTTGTTTCATGAGAAAAAGCAGCTGCCTTCTTTATCATGCTAAAAAAGAAAGAAAGAAAGAAAGAAAGAAAGAAAGAAAGAAAGAAAGAAAGAAAGAAAGAAAAGAGAAACAAAAATTGTAGAAAGGGAGCCAGACGCTGCTTTCATTTTATTATTTTTAGAAGTAATGAGCACAGTTGTGATAAGTCCTGTGAAGTGGGGGGGGGGGGGGACATGGCATCAATGCCATTAATTATTTCCGTGGGGCTGCATCAGAACAGACTACGAAGCAGAGCTCCCCTTTGGTTAATGTGGTGAAACAGTCTGTACGAACTGGAAAACACTTTAAGAAAGCTTTGTGCGAATCCAGTGCGCAGAGCGTGGTAATCGTTTTGGATTTCTTACAGAGGATCTTGAGCTCTTTTTCCCAGGGACCTGAAGATTTCAGGATATGCTCTCTTGACTTCTCACTGTGGCCGATGGCATCAACAAGACGCACATTTGCTGAAGGCAGGCCCTTGCTACCCACAGCTGAGCCAGGGTATCAGGGCTTCTGGATGAGCAGAGGGAGGCTGACCAAACCCAGTGAATATGCTGCAGAGATTCTCAGGGGTGGGGGGTGGGGGGCAGTGGGAATTGTGGCGATTCCTAGGAGAGAATAACCCCTGGACCGATGTCTACTCCCTTTCTGAACTGCTTCAGTCAACAAACACACATTGAAGATCAGGCCTGTGCTAAGTATAAGCTGCTGATTTTTAGCTTAAGATACCACATTATAGTGAAGAAAATAACAGAATTAGAGGCAGATGCTCAACTGCATCTGGAACAATGCAGAGAGTGAAGAAAAATACACGCCCACAGCCTACTCCTTCCCTTCTCTGAGACAGAGATACTGCTCTGTCATTCATCCTGGTTCCTCCCTTTGGGTTTAGTCTGTAATGTGCAATCTTTAGACAACAAGATTATGCCAAGGGGTCTCTGCCTTTAAGCCAGCAAGTCTGCTCTCGCTCACAGCCTCGGCTCTTTCACAGACTCGCTGATGGAGCTATTTTGCCCTCAGTTTTGCTTCACCACATTTTCCTGACATCCTCAGTCCAAGAGCTCTCGCTTCCTGCTGCCTCCAATCTCCCACCCAACACCCGTCGTCCCTCCCAGCCTCCCTGAGACACTTGTCCTTAGAGCCGATGCCAGTGTCACTGAGGCCCCTGAGGACGGGATGCAGATCCGATCATCAGACCAAGTTTTGCGTGTTTCTTAACCGAACCAAGTGCAAAGGAATTAAGCCCCAAATGGGAAGTTATAAAAGGAGAGGCAATCATTATTAAGCATCATCCCCGTAAGATATCCCAGAAAGCAAAACTAATGACAAAGGCCTCTCTGCAGGGAAAAGAAATCACCCAGTTCTCTCAGTTTATATGACCATATTTGCAAATTCACACTGCTGCTTACAGATGTGCAAATAAAAAAAATAGTTTTCCTGTTTCTTATTATGGATCTAACCCTGCTTAAAAGCCTCAACCGAAAGTAATCTAATTGGATGACCTTTCAGGAACTCAGCTTCCCCATGAAAGCTTGAGACCAGCAGAGTCCAATAGACCTTCTGTGATGAAGGAAATGTGATGATAGATCTGTAGCGTCCAACAGAGAAACCACCAGCCACACATGGCTACTGATCACTTGAGAAGTGGCTAGTGAGACTGAATTCCTAAAATTAATTTAAATTTTTAGAGCCACATGGGACAGAGATACACATTTTAGAGTCATCAGGATATACACGATATTAAAACAATGAAGAAAAACCCACAAGTTTGATTTAGTCAAGGGGTTCTGTGAAAAGTTAGGTGCTTTGAGAGACCCCTTCACTATCCTGTTGATCTGACACCACAATAATGGAGCATTTGTTCAGGAAAACAAAAATCGATGAATTAATTAATATAGTCATGTGTGGCTACCGGCTGCCAAATGGCCAACATGGCTGTAGAACATAAATGCGGTGCTATGGGTGTGTGGCTGACACAAGGTCATGGAGCCTTGTCCTAGAACAGTGGGCTGAACCAGAGCAGGCAGCTAGGGCCTTCCATTCCTCCTTTGGCATATCCTGTCTCACTGAGAATTGGGTAAAACTGTGTGATAGAGTTGTCTATATCACACAGGAGGTATGGTTACAGGAAGAGGTAAAGTAATTGAGATACTTTTTTTTTAATGTTTATTTATTTTTGAGAGAGAGAGAGACAGAGTGTGGTGGGGGAGGGGCAGAGAGAGAGCGACACACAGAATCCGAAGCAGGCTCCAGGCTCTGAGGTGTCAGCACAGACCCTGACATGGGGCTCGAGCCCATGAGCCATGAGATCATGACCTGAGCCGAAGTTGGATGCTTAACTGACTGAGTCACCCAGGCGCCCCTAGATATACTTTTCTTTTTTGATAGATCCTGCTATCATGTCTGTTATCTTGACAAGAACACAAAACTCCTATTATAGGATATCAGCTCTTCTCTTAATCTCTCTTATTTATTTTATTGAGGCTTAACTAACATTTAACACATTAGTTTCAGGTGTACAACATAGTGATTCGATATTTGTACACACTGTGAAATGATCACTATACCAAGTCTGGTTACCACCCATTACCATATGAAGTTACAGGGTTTTTTTTTCTTTTGAGGAAACTTTTAAGATTACTCCCAGCAGTTTTTAAATATGCACACAATACTATTGACTCCCCACGTATCTACCACTCTCCCCTCCTCCATCTCCTTCTCCTCCCTTCCCTCTCCTTCCCCATGCTCCTTTCCTGCTCCTCCCACTTTTAGAGCAAAGATACTACTTCTGTCCTCAGCCCAAGCAGATGGCTGTCCTGGTCTAACTTACGGAGAGAGCCGTTTATAGACAAATACGGCAGAAGACGCAAGGTATGGTATCTCTGAACACATCTTCTGCCACAATAGCATCTATTCTACAACCGGTTCATTGTTGCATTTCGGTGAAAGACCTCTGACGACCAAGACTAACAAAGCAGATTTTGTTATAATAAAACGATATGGGTAAGTCAGAATGTTCCTTGGCAATTGTTTTTAAAACAAAACAAAACAAGAAGGCTTCAGTGAAATTCTGCTACCCAGCATTATATTCTCTCAGACTATACAAACCAAACAAAGGTAAACCTTTGTCATGGCAAAGGGTATGGACTGTTGAGCTTAAAGCACTAAAATTATTCAGAAATGACAAGTGGTAACATTGCTTTTAACATCAGACTCTTCATCAGAGTGCAGAAGAAAGTTTCTTCCTTTGACTTAATGTTTCCTTGATTGGAAAATCTTTTCAGGAAGAGACAAAGAGTCTATCCTTTTTAAGTATATGAATAAACAAACAAAATAAAAATTGCAAGTCTTAATGTCTCTTATTTCTCATTTTAATCTTGCTGAAAAACATTTAATTTGTATACAAAAGAATGAACAAAATCATTGCAAGTGGCAAATAGTTCTTCAAAAGAAAGTTTCTTTTCTTTAATTCAAAAAATAATTATATGTGTTACTGAATTAAAAAAAAATCCATATTGGAAAAGGTTTACATTGCCCATCAATAAAACATTTTTAATGCCACTTTTTAAATAAGATTTACTATTCTCTTAAGAAGCACATCAAGATAGCCCCCATGTATTGATGACTGGACATGCCCACCCTCAAATTATTCTTCAGTAAATAAAATTTTAAAAATCTTTCAGTTTTCTGTTTTGTTGCTGCACTGTATATTTTAAGAGATTTCAAAATAAATTTTGAAAAAATGTATAAGTGCATTTACTTTTT
This sequence comes from Panthera uncia, assembly GCF_023721935.1. NCBI lineage: Eukaryota > Metazoa > Chordata > Mammalia > Carnivora > Felidae > Panthera > Panthera uncia. Next base: position 70,225,990 of record NW_026057576.1, read on the forward strand.
TTTTTTTTTAATTTTTTTTTAACGTTCATTTATTTTTGAGACAGAGAGAGACAGAGCATGAACGGGGGAGGGTCAGAGAGAGGGAGACACAGAATCTGAAACAGGCTCCAGGCTCTGAGCTGTCAGCACAGAGCCCGACGCGGGGCTCGAACTCACGGACCGTGAGATCATGACCTGAGCTGAAGTCGGACGCTTAACCGACTGAGCCACCCAGGCGCCCCGTGCATTTACCTTTTAAAGTTAAATGTACGTGTTTCTAAGTCATTATCATAAAATATTTCTATTTAACTTTAGGAAGAAGAACATGTTAACATTAAATCAATTCCTACTAGTTATTTAAAATAAGCATTTCTACTCAAATAACCCAGCCTCTCCCCTACACTAGTTTGGAATGATCTTCCTTTACTACTGTATTTTTAGACTGCCCTGGTACCTGAATTGGAATCAGCTAGAGAAATTTGGTCAGTCATTCTGGAAAAATGTTCCAAAGTCTCCTAATATGACTTTGCTTAGTCTTTTGGACACTTGTCCCCCTGAATGAACTCATCCTTTCGGGATGGCCTGTAGCTGCTGCCCTGCCCGCTTGTCACAGTTCTCTGCAAAGTGTTCAGCCTACAATTAAAGAGCGTGAGTCTGAAAGGCCCTTGTTTGTTCACATAAGATAGACATTTTCTCCATCAATACCACTTGTACTTTTTGCCTGAAGATCATCTTGCTAACAGGAGGCAAAGTTAGAGAGGCTCTGAAACCCAGGTGCACGCCCGGGTACCTAGCAGGTAATCTGGGAGTACGATTCAGCAAGCATCGTCAAGTATCACTGGCGGGGCACTTGTGTGGCTCAGTCGGTTAAGTGTCCAACTTTGGCTCAGGTCATGATCTCATGATCCATGAGTTGGAGCCCTGCATAGGGCTCTGTGCTGACAGCTCAGAGCCTGGAGCCTGCTTTGGATTCTGTGTCTCCCTCTCTCTCTGCCCTTCCCTCACCTGTTCTCTCTCTCTCTCTCTCTCTCTCTCTCTCTCTCTCAAAAATAAATATATCAATCAACATTTAAAAAAATGTTTTAAAGTACCATTGGCCTTTGTTATGTCAGTTACCAAGCACAAGGGACACTCAATATGTTCACCAGCACATAGACACAGAAACCAGTTTTTGCTGCTGTGAGTGGCCAAACTGGGACATATCAGCTACAGACCAACATTGGACAATACTTTCTCTACTTGGATTTCCCTATTCCAAAGAATCCTATAGCTTAAAAACAAGCATAAACTGGAATAAAAAAATGTATCACATTTGAGGCATTGTGGACGTGAATATTTTTTAAAATACTTCCACAAATCTAAATGTATTAGTTGTCCCCACATTTTGCATGCTCACCATGTGCTGTTGCTGTGTCAGTTTTAAAAAAGGAAAAGTCATCTGTGAGCAAAGCGTTCACTGCTGCATCAGAACAGTACTGAATTGATGGATGAATGACTATGTGGCAAAGCATGCACAAGTACTTGGAGCTACTTAGCTCAAATCCAAAGCACACCATTGATTCTTAGGAAGGGACTGGTCCAGTGGGAACTCTGTCCTTCTGGAGCTTAGAGTTCAACAGTAAAAACAAACTGATTTGAAAGATTAAAACTTTCTAGAAAATTGATATTCTTTTTTTATTCATTTATAGGGTAGAGATGATAGTCAGACCTTGAGTCTACAACTGGATCCCTCAAGAAATCTGACTGGAATCAAGCTAAATTCAAATGATGCCCAATGGTTACGATCCTAGTGTCCTTTCTACTGGTTCATGATGTGTCTGACATTCTCCGGAGTGCAGGCTCCTCGTTTTACTGAAAGAATAATGGTCAGTGCTCCTTTCCTTTTTTCAAGAAAAATCATTAGCTTTTTTAGTCAATATGGGACATGGTGACTATTACTTTTCAGAAATACCATCCTTTTCTGCATTGCCTCTTCTTCCCGATTTTGCATCTGCTGATGTCTGTGTACTGAATCTATCTTAAACTGTTTTGTCAGCAAGTTATTTCCAGAAAAAAAAATTGCAAAACTCTCAAAGGGTATTTGAGTGATTTCTCAGGAACCTATGGCTCATTGGAATCCTATATTCATGCAAAGGGGAGTCTATTACTAAGAGCTATTCAAAGGCAAGTGTGACACTGAAGAATTTATAAAGAAAATGAACTCCCATCTTAGAACAAAAGTGCCCTTCATTTCATAATTTCATAATGCCTGATACCACCACACTCCTTTAAATCTATTATTAAAGAAAATAGACAAATTTTAAATCATATCCCCAATTAGCATAAATGACAATAACACAAGCCATGGTATTGGCTCATCACTTCCAACACATAGCACCCGTGTCTCTCAGCTCATGCCCCATGCCTCCCCTGAGGTGAAACATAGCACCTCACATGAGCATCCTAAACCAGCAATCTCCAAACATCACACCCTCATCCCCAGCACAAATATAGGGCCAAAGCCTCCTTGACCATCTTCCCCAGCACCTTGACTGACCTATCCCCTTCCCTTGTCCAGAGTCTTGACTTCCAGAATGCCTGAAGTCCAGTGCCCCTGCTCTGCTTCAGTAGCCTGACAAAAGATAAAGTAAGGACTGCGGAAAGCTAAGAAATTGCCATTGGGGGTTGAAGAAACACCATTATGGCCGATGAGGTTGGAAAATGAAAACTCTGCAAACTGAATCATAATCCTCCCATTGTGTAAAACAAGGACCCGACAACTGCTAAAAATCAGCTGTTGATTTAAGTCACCAATTTTACTCAAATTCCCCAGTTCTCCAATATAACTATGAATACTCATGCATTTGTTATTTAACTTTAATTTTAAATTAAATGTATCATTATAACTTAAACTCAAATTTAAAATTTTATCTAATTCCCTTTGATCATGGAAGTACATATCCTCTGGGAAATGGGTATCATGGAAACAGTAAGTGATGAGGAAGAGATGCCAAGAAAATCACGTTATGGAAGGACAGAAAAAAGAAAAAAGAGGAGGAATTAAAGCTGAAAGAAACCCAAGGGTTACCTGCAGGATGGAATTCAGTAGGGCAGCCTATAGCAATAGTGTAACCACATATCAAATAGGATACAAGTGTGTCTGTAACATGACGTCCTCACTCTTTCTTGAGCGTCCTACAGCATGTGGTGAAGAAATGGAGATGCCATGGAGAAATAGCCAGTTTAACCCAATAATCAGTGCCGTCCGTGTAATTGCAGAGGATGGCCCAATCTCTGCCTCCTCCACCATCCAGAATGCTTCTGGTCCCCATAACGGTCCTAGCAACCACTTGATGTGATTAAGGTTACGGACTGTTACAGGGTTGAATCATGTCTCCAAAAAGAGACATTGAAGTCCTCACCCCCATTATCTGTCAATGTGACATTACTTGGACGTAGAGTTTTTGCAGGTATAATCAATTTAAGATGAGGCCTTTAAGATGGGCTCTTAATCCAAGATGACTAATATCCTTGTACGAAGCCCAAAGAGACAGAGACACAGGAGGGGAGAAGGCCATGTGATGACAGAGGTAGAGAGTGTAGTGATGCACCTGCAAGCCAAGAAAGTCCATGGATTGACAGCCCCCACCAGAAGCTAGTAAGAGGCCAGGGAGAATTCTACCTAAAGTCTTAGAGGGAGCATGGCCTGCCAAAATCTTCATTTTGCATTTACAGTTTCAAGAGCTAAGAGAGTAAATTTTGGTTGTTTAAAGCCACCCACCTTGTGGCACTTTGTTAGGTCAGCCCTAGGAAACTAAGTCACTGGGCTTCAGATGGGAAGATTGTCCTGGATCATCTAAGTGGGCCCAGCATAATCACATGGACCCCTTAAAGGTGGAGAACCTTTCCAGGCCATGGTAAGAAGGAGAAATGTGATGGTGAAAGCAGAATTAGAGAGATGGCACATTGCTGGCCTTGGAGATGGAAGAAGGTGGCCATGAGCGAGGAACACAGGAGGCTTCCCAACTGGGAAAGGCAAGGAGGCACACTCTATACCAGGGTCTCCAGGAGGAACGTGGCCCTGCCAGCACCTCAGTCTTAGCCCTAAAGAGATCCATGTTGGACTTCTGCTCTCCAGAACAGTAAGATAATACATTTGCATTGTTAAAGCCACCAAGTATGTGATAGTTTTTATGTTTTGTGACAGAAAACTAATACAATGGCCTATATTACAAAACAGTGTACTCAGTGACCATTATTATTGTTATTATTTGAATTTCATCACATTTTGTGGAAATCTGTCTTCTCTCTTGTTATGTAAGTACCTATTTAATGGCCTCAATTTTCCATCTTGGCCCACAAAGCCTAAAATGTTCTCCAGCTGGCTCTTTACACACAAAGTTTGATGACCCCCCATTTTTGATTGTTAGCAAATTTCAGGTTAGTTAAAAGGAAAATACTTAAAAAACATAAATTTTTCATTTTTCAATATTTCTTGCTGAATAGTTTCCTGAAGTTCAGATTTGAGAAGCAGATTTATTGTAAAGAGCTGTATAATTACAGCTTCCGGAAAAATCAAAACAAATGTACTCACTCTTACTATAACTATATTTATTCATTTTTTAAAGCCACTGGGGCTGTTTGTGATGTGCCACCACGGTGCCCTTGGAATGGCAAACATGTGAGTCAAGAGTCAGAAGAAGGTTCTAGACAACATGCAGTGAAGATGAGGACCGACTTCTATTTCCAGAGACCCGTGCAAGCCCACTCATGCCAGACAGATGGAGAAGATGCCATTTCTACCCACAGGTGGCTTTGTAGCACTGGGCGTAGGCTAGCTCTATATAAAAGCCAAGTATTTGATAAGAGTGTGCAAGACTGAGGAAATAATAAAAACTTTCCAACTTGAAAAATGAGATCTACCTATAATATGTTCAGAGTTCATTCCCCTAAGGATTCTTCAGAACTCAGAAATTCCAAATGAGATAATAAGTAAGTTAAATACAACGCTGTTCTCGCTTATTAATCATCTGTTCAAAGAGTTCAAAACTTATTCATCTTAATCACACCATTTGGAGTTTGGTAGCCTCATTTGGAAGAACTGGAATTTAAGAAGGTATAAATGGATTGCTGAAGACAGACTGGGTCATTCATTAAGAAAAGTGATTAGCATTGCCAGATTGTCTCTGCCCCACAGACCAGTTAACCCTGTTCTTGTTTGAGAGAAGACGGTAGCTTAATGAAAAGCATCTTTTATTCAGTAATAACAAATAGCTGTTTAGCATCTACCATGTGCTGGGAACAGGAAAGCCAGACTTGCCCCCGCTCCTCAGTGAACTCCGTCTTCTGCTGTCAGAACAGAGGATGTATTTAACATTTGCCTCCCTCACACCTCACCACACCTGACCCCTCCTCACAAGCGTCAGTCTGTGTGCCACATTAGCAGACAACAGGCACAAGCAGAAATATCTCCACCCATGGCCAGAGAGCACAATAAATCCAACAGAGAGGCCATACATGTTCTTCAGAGTCAGACTTCAGTTCAAATCCACTCTCTCTATTGGCAAGGTGACAGTGGGAAAATAGTCTAACGGGTAGGCAGCAGTTTTCAGAACTCACACATAAAAGAAAGAGAATAGCATGTCTTTCACGGTGAGCTATGAAAACACAGAAGTTCAGCCAGCTGGCTACCATAGAAGGTCATCAGTAAAATTTAGCCACCATGAATGATTTTGAAAGAGATAAAGTAGATGTAAAGAACACTTAGACTTCTTTGAATAGTTCCGTAGGACTCTTGTTTACTAACTAGGTTTCTGTCTCAAAGGCGACTCAGTAAAGGAGCCCCTGATATATGCATAGGCATCTACCACATAGACATGACAGAAACATCCTGGGACAGTGAAAATGTGCCAAGAAAGGGCAGAATGGCACATTAGACAACTCAGAACAAAGGCAATGTGTTGACCATTATCTCCAGAGACACACATAAGCCTACCAATCCCAGTACAATACAAGCATGTCAGCAACTTTAAATTGAGAAGAAACCAAATAGTGAAAGATGCATGGAAGGAAGGGAGAGAAAAGCAACAGGGTGAAAGGGCCACACAGGGACACAGGAGGCAGGCAGGTACACATCTCTAATTATGTAGAGCACACAGTACGATACCTCCATCCATCTGCACTCACGTGTATAGTGAATGGGCAACAGTCACATGTTTGGGGAGTGGGCGACCACACTCACTCTGCCTCTGAAGCTCTGTGATTGAGAAGATTCTATTCTTTGGAACTAGAGAAGTGATAAATTATGATGGAGAGGTAAGAAGGCAATTTAGACAGTTTTCAAAATAAGATAAATGGCTAGTAAATGTGAGCAAAACAAATGATCCATATTTTTTTAATAATGCAAATTCAGTGTGATGAATTCAGTGCATCAGTGTGATGCAATGTTCACCTATCAAATGAACCAAGAATTAAAAAGCAGATGAGGGCAGAGTGAAACAGAGGCATTGAGACATTGCTGGAGGAAATGTAAATTGATGTTAAGAGTTTGAAAAGTAATTTGGTGATATTTACCAAAATAATTTGGAATGTTCATACCTTTGACTTATTAATTCTTCTTAGAAACAATCATAACATAGTTATAAGGAGATACACCAAAATGCTCACAAAAAGTTCTGTACAGAAGTGCCATACAACCGAGAAAACTGGAAATCCCCCAAAGTGTTCAATACTAACAGGATGCTTTAAAAAGCCAGAGCATATCCATATGCTGGGATACTCTGTAGCTATTAAAAATAAAGGCTTTTCAATAACACAGGGAAATTTAATAACATTAAAAATGTCAAGTAAAGAAAGCATATGTTCTCACATAAGCTAAAATGTATTGAGAAAAATACACCAAGAAATTAATATTGCTAGAATTATGAACACACATTTCCTGATTCCTCATATTGTTTTTCAAATTTTCTAAAAGCACATGTCATTATCCTTAAGTTCAGGAAGGACATAAAGCTAAAATAATTACCATAATAAGAAAAAAGATCAAAGGAAGCTGTTCTTGTCTGTTTTCTTTCATAGTTCTGAGGTCTTGTGTTCATTGGAAAATAAGAAAATGACTATCGGGAAAAGAATTTTATTTATTGGCTTCAGAAAGGCCATAGACAGTAAGAAGAGAAGTGAACAGGTGGCCACATAAATTCTTAAAGAGGGAGCTGCTCCTAAGAGAGCAAATTTTCTAAACCTCTCTTCAAAATATATGCTATGTAATGTGGCATTTTTCATTTCCATTTTCCAGACTTATTTTGATTGAAAAGTTACGCAATAGGGCTAAAGCTTTAGAATATACCTAGGCTATGCTCTCTTCCTAAATGCATTCTAAAGTCATTTCACCTCTAATATATTTCTTATAAGTTAGGGAAAGAAAAAGTTTCTGGCATTCAACTATGATATCCTGGGGTCCCTCAACTCTGACAGCAGAGACCTTTTAAAAAATTTATTTACTCCTATTTTCTTCCTCTATTGCTTGACTTTTGTATTTTAATCTGAGTTAAGGATCTGTCATATAGTACTGTGTTTTACCTAAATTCTTTTTGGTAATCACCATATATACATACATAGACACAAACAGAGCATATATGATTACATATATAATTTGTTACTTACCATATAATGTTATATGTAAAATATATATATATATAGTGACAACAATAATAATAATAAACTATATCAGGTGCAGAATAAGAACTTTTCTCGTAAAGATATCCATATGAGTTAATATCACACCTTCCCTTTAAAATTCCATTTCTATCCAAAAATTAGTTTAAATGTTATCTATAGAAACCACATGATAAAGTAAAAGGAGTCTGAAGCTGAAGCCCACAGACCGGTATTCAGAGCTAGATCCCCCAAGTTTATTATAGGGACAAATCACTCAATGCCTTGGCCCACACATTTGTCATCTGCTAAGTGGAAATGATACAGTCCTCACAGCATAACTGACATGAGATAATACATGTAGGAGTGAGTATGAATTGTAAAGCTATTATTTTAACCCCTTCACACCAAACAGGGGTAGGAAGCCTTTTACAGGACTTCTCCACTCAATTAACATGCTATATTTATTCAAATGGAGAAAAGATCCAAAAAAACTTTTATTGACCCACTCTGGAAGACGTTCTTAGCCTGGACTCATTATCTTGAATGCAGACACAAGAATTTACCAGTATTAACATGGTGTAACTTTTTCCAGATAAAAGAAAATAAGTAAATATGTCGATAAGTAAAGCTGACAATTTACAAAACAGAGATGAAGCTATAGTAATAGTGAATGTAGTGAATGAAATTTTGCCATTAATAAGCTTAATATTTCTCTGGGTAACATAACCATTATTTTCTTATATTTGCTCATTGGATTAACAGATTAGGACTTGCATGCACTGCAGAATAGAATGGTATATAGTGTTTTTCATACTTAAGTAATGAAAAGATCTTTAAAGGAAAAGATCTTCTCACTAACTGCAAATGTTGACAAATCATGTTCATAACAATATTAATACATAAAACTTGGTATAATCTGTCTGCCGTATCCATATGACTTGTTTACAACTATAAAACTAAAAATTGATAAATGGAAAGCAAACAAAACTACAAAAAACAGTATGAAAAACAATAGCATTAATGTGAAATACTATATTGTTTGCTAAAACTAAACAACCATTCTCATTGTAAGTATAATAATACACACACACACACACACACACACACACATTCACACACACATTTAAAGTCTGACATGTCTCTATATGCAATGTTCCTAACATTTTTCTCTGTTCAAACTTCTATGACATCTCCACTGGGATGGTACATGCCTGAGTTACACATGCACTGTCCAGATGGGCACACACCTGGGTTGCTCATGTGAGGTGCATGGGAAGCACATAGAGGCACACACTTGAA
>NW_026057576.1:70234912-70302194 GCF_023721935.1 Panthera uncia
GCACATAGAGGCACACACTTGAATCACACATGCAGTATACATAAGAAGCATGTGCAGACACATGACTGAGCTACACGTGGAGGACAACTCCAGTCTTTCCCCATTAACCTAGGATAAATAAGTAGCACTCCTCAAGCTATAGTCACATGATCAACCCAACTGAAAATATGGGTAATAAAATTGCATGACCAAACTCCATTAGGAGTAATCTGACACATGTTCATACTATTTTTTTAGACTATAATCCACATGAAAGTATAAAATTAGTCATTTTCTTGAGAAACACGCAAGCACTGGGAAAACATTTATACATTCCTTTTTGAGGAACTCTAGTATCTATATCATAACTTAAATCTAAATACTTTGAAAAGTTTTTTATTAAATAGAATCACAGAATTACTGACTTGAATAGAATTGCCGAGGTGCCAAAATCTGCCAGATCTGACATTGATTTTTGTTGCTGACTCAGACCAACGACATCAGCAACAGCATCCCTGGGTTGGGAGCTAATTGAGTCTAGTCTCCATCCTTGCCAACTATCTTCTTTCTTAGTTTCTCTCTTTGCCACCTTAGTGTCCTATCCTTGCTCTTTGTAAATAACACTCATTTGGGACAAGCAAAACAGACACACCATTGAAACAGATTTGTGTTCTTACTGACAGCCCATAAAATAACTCCTCTGTGGAAGAAAAGCCACTGTTACAGTCAGTTGCATACCTAGAGATTCCAAATTCTTCTGTAAATATTTAAGACTGAGGCCTTTTCTCTGTTAACCACAAAACAATAGACTTCCAGGCCTGCTCACCTGCGTAAGTTAACACAAAAAGTAATGGACATTCCTCATAAGTAGATGCTTACATAGCCTGCTCTTACTCACATAGCTATGGTCTCATAAGAGAAGCATAAAGAGAAATAGACACCCAACAAGCTGATCTACTGAATTTTCAGCAATTCATTCAATTTAACAAATTGTTAGGTGCCTGTTATCTGAAAAATACTATGCAGCTTTGAGTTTTTTCTTTATATCAATGATGAAATAAAAGAACAAGATACCTAGGCTCCAAGTTTTATTCATCCATCTCCTTTATTTAAAACATATATTGATCATTTATCATGATGTACTAGGCATTGTGTTGGATTCAGCAAGAGATTAAAGAGGGGAGAGATCATTTCTCAACTGAAGGACTGGGACACATGTTATAGATGAACTGGCATATAACTTTAAACTAGAAAACATCAGAACTGCAGCAGAGAGAAATGAAGAGGGAAAATAAAGGGGAGCAAAGAGAAAACAATGTAGTATTGTGGTTAAGAACAAGAATATGGTCAACTGCAAAGATCCAAGTTCATGTTCCAGTGTTTTCAATTACTATCTGTATAAGCTGGAGAAATTATTTAACCTCTTCAAGTCATAATGTCCTTTATGTGCCAGAAGGTGAAACAGAAGGACTTAACAAATTCATTTTGTTGACATTTCATTTTGTTTTTGTTTTGAAGAATTAAATGAGATTAAGTACAATATCTGGCACAGGATTAGTGCTCAATTAAGGCTACCTTTTTGAATTATAATTATTATTTTAAATATTCTGGTGTCAAAAATAGCATAACAAACTTCACAGAGCCAGAAAATGTAGAACCTGCTGTGGAAATGATGAACATTCTCCTTTGGTTAAAGTTTAGAACTTAGAAGAAAAGCAGAGGCTGATAGATTTGAAAAGTTAATTCTGGTCACACTGAAAAAAAGGCTGAGAAGTTGGGTTTAATGTGTAGATGGTACAGAGACCTTGAAACTTCGTCAGCAGAGTAGTAATATAATAAGAGGGGTGCTTTGGGAAGAAGCTGGTAAGTGAGCTGAAGTGGAGAGAGGTGAGAAAGAGAGAAAAAGAGAGAACATTTCATAAAAAGTATTTCAATTAACCAATTAAAACTTACAAGTAACTAAAGATTTGAAGTGATGAAAAGGAGGGATTGGATGTGGGAGAGCCATTATGAAGGTAGAATCCCTTCCAACTTTTAGTGATGTCTTTAAGAAAGTTTAACCTAAACAGTTCTTAAATGAAAACCAAAGGTCATAGCATTGACCCAATTGGTGTTGTAATAAAAACTCTAAATATCAGCTGTATGTCAACTGTGTGCCAGGAACACACATTAGGTACCATTTTAGCTTCATGCTAAGGCTGGATACCCAATGGATTTCACATGTTCACACAATCCAACATAGAAGGAAAAAAGGAAACTTTTCCTCTGGTTGTTTCCAGCAATCTTCCCTCATACCTCCTTGGCTTGAATTGGTTATATCTCCATTCCTGAACCACTAACTGTGATCATGGGATCACCATGTTCTTTGAGATAAGTCCTGTTTGCCTGAATCAACTGTTTTGTCTAAAAGAATGAGACTATGTTATTGTGGTGATAATGGTGGTTTTCAACCAGGGGCAAGTTTGCCCTGCAATGGACATTAGACAATGTCTGTTGTCAAACAAATACTAACTGGGAAGGTGTTACTGGTATCTACTGGGAAGAGTACAAGAATGATGTTAAAGATCCTACAAAGCACAGGACAACCCCCACAATACAATTATTGGACCCAAAATATCAATAGTGTCAAGGTTGGAATGCCAGATTAGGGGAATCAGGGATTACCTCTGGATCTGATCATGGGATTGACTTCGAATCCAACTTCACATTCATAGAGAAGGGTAAAGTCAATGTTAGAAAGACAACCATTAAGTCCATTAAATTCATATACTAATCAAAAATTAATTGGATGGGAGAGCACTGCATGAATATTAAATAAAGACTTCCACAACTATGCACCTTTGTAAAGGCAATGAGAATGAGACAACAAGCAATGTTGGCAAAATCAACTTTTTAAGAACTTTGGAAATATGCCACAAGAGAAACCCAAGTAATGTTTATTGAAGAGAATAAATTGAATCTCAACTGGAATAGTGAGTTTTGTGGTTTTTTAACTTGCCCTATTCCCATTCTCTCTCCCCAGATCTACAGCTGCCATTGAAAACAATAGCTTTGCAAATATGATAACCATGAAAATGAGCAGCCTACCAGCTACTGGAGAGGGCAGAACAGGTTTGAAGCTCCCAAAAGCATCATTACCAGGTATTGTTATAATTTGACCTGTGACAGTTTCCTGAAAACATCCATTAGCAGGGCTTGCCTTCAGTTGACCTGACTCACATAACACTCACTGTAAACAATCTTTCTCCAGGGCTTTTACAAAAACAATCAAGGGTAACTGTTTAACATCAGAGCTGCCTCAGAAAGTGGAGCAAACAAGAAGCTGACCAAAAAAAACTAAAAAGAAAGTTTGGTGAATGAGTCATCCACTGGGTCTGTCTTAGTCTGTGTATAACCGCCATTGAAAAATAGCATAGAGAGGTCTTTGAAAAGTTCCAACATATTTCTGGGAATCTAGAAGGCCACACATGTGTAGGAAGCAGAAAGACCAGAGGATCTGAGAAGGCCCTAGTCTCTCAATTCTTTCTGAACTGGAGGCTCTGAGCAAGCAGGAAGTGAAAGCTATTGAAGGAATTGAAGGCATTCTCCAACCAGAAACACTCAGGAAACACTCAAATATCAAAGGAAATATCTTGCCAACCATTAGCTGACTATAAGCTAAGCTGCCACACATCACAACACATAGAAATCATTATGCCTTTACTACAGGAAAGTCACAAAACAAACAGCAACAGCAACAAATAAGAACAGCAAACATAGACAAATCGAACTGTGGGTGTAGGGCAATCTGATTTCCAGGGTTGCCACATTATTTTATTTAACATATCCAGTTTTCAACAAAGATCATGGGACATGCAAAGAAATAGGAAAGTATGGCCCCAAAATAGTAAGAGGAGGAATAGCCAATAGAAACTCCCTGAGAAAGCACACATTGGAATGCTTAGATGGAAGATTTTAAATCAGCTAATATAATTATGTGCAAAGAACAAAAGGAAGCCATGAATAAAGATCTAAAGAAAAATATGAGCATGATGTCTCAGCAAACAGTATCAATAAAAGCATATCTATTTTAAAAAATAGAGATTCTACGGCACATCCCCAAAGGCAAGGGAATTAAAAGCAAAAGTGAATTACTGGGACCTTATGAAGATAAAAAGCTTCTGCACAGCAAAGGAAACAACCAACAAAACTAAAAGGCAACCAACAGAATGGGAAAAGATATTTGCAAATGACATATCGGACAAAGGGCTAGTATCCAAAATCTATAAAGAGCTCATCAAACTCCACACCCGAAAAACAAATAACCCAGTGAAGAAATGGGCAGAAAACATGAATAGACACTTCTCTAAAGAAGACATCCGGATGGCCAACAGGCACATGAAAAGATGTTCAACGTCGCTCCTTATCAGGGAAATACAAATCAAAACCACACTCAGATATCACCTCACACCAGTCAGAGTGGCCAAAATGAAGAAATCAGGAGACTATAGATGCTGGAGAGGGTGTGGAGAAACGGGAACCCTCTTGCACTGTTGGTGGGAATGCAAATTGGTGCAGCCGCTCTGGAAAGCAGTGTGGAGGTTCCTCAGAAAATTAAAAATAGACCTACCCTATGACCCAGCAATAGCACTGCTAGGAATTTATCCAAGGGATACAGGAGTACTGATGCATAGGGGCACTTGTACCCCAATGTTTATAGCAGCACTCTCAACGATAGCCAAATTATGGAAAGAGCCTAAATGTCCATCAACTGATGAATGGATAAAGAAATTGTGGTTTATATACACAATGGAATACTACGTGGCAATGAGAAAAAATGAAATATGGCCTTTTGTAGCAACATGGATGGAACTGGAGAGTGTGATGCTAAGTGAAATAAGCCATACAGAGAAAGACAGATACCATATGGTTTCACTCTTATGTGGATCCTGAGAAACGTAACAGAAACCCATGGGGGAGGGGAAGGGAAAAAAAAAAAAGAGGTTAGAGTGGGAGAGAGCCAAAGCATAAGAGACTTAAAAACTGAGAACAAACTGAGGGTTGATGGGGGGTGGGAGGGAGGGCAGGGTGAGTGATGGGTATTGAGGAGGGCACCTTTTGGGATGAGCACTGGGTGTTGTATGGAAACCAATTTGACAGTAAATTTCATATATTAAAAAATTAAAAATTAAAAATTAAAAAAATATATAAATAAATAAAAAAAATAGAGATTCTATAGTTAAACAGTATAATAACTAAAACAAAAATCCATTAGAGGGGTTTAACAATAGATTTGACTTTAAAAAATAAAGAATTAGTGAGCTTGAAGATAAGTAATTGAGACTGTCTAGCCTAAGGAATAGAAAGAAGAATGAAGAATAACAAACAGAACCTAAGAGGTCTCTGTGACATCATCAAGCATAACAGCACACACATCATGAGCGTCCTAGAGGAGAGGTGAAAGAAAGGGACAGAAAAAATATTTGAAGAAATAATGGCCAAAAACTTACATCCAAGAAGCTCAAAAGATGTATGTTGGATAAACTTAAAAAAGATCACATCTAGACACATCATAATCAAATTGTCAAAAGTCAAAGGTAAAGAGACAATCTTGAAAGTAGCAATACAGAAGTGGCTCATCATATAAAGGAGATTTTTGATAAGATTAATAGCTGATTTCTCATCAGAAATAATGGAGGACAAAAGACAAGCAGATAACATAATCAAAATACTGAATGAAAAAATACTGTCCATCAATAATTCTATATCTACTTGCAATTTCATTTATATGAGGAATTTAAGAAACAAAACAGATGAACATGGGGTGGGGAGGGCAAACCAGGAAACAGACTCTTAACTACAGATAAAAAAACTGAGGGTTGTTGGAGAGGAGGCGGGTGGGGTAATGGATTAAATGAGTGATGAGTATTAAGGAGGACACTTGCAATGAACACAAGGTCGTTAAGGGATGAATCGCTAAATTCTAAACTTGAAACTAATACACTGTATGTTAACTAACTGGAATTTAAATAAAAGCTTGGAAGAAAAAAGAATTCTATATCTAGCAAAACTATTCATTGAAAATGAAGGATATATTATTGCCAGATAAACAGATAATTCATTGTTCATAGAGCTATCCTGTAAGAAATACTAAGAAGTCCTCCAGACTAAGATAAAAGGATACTATACAACAAATAGAATCCACATGTAGAAATATTAAAAGTACCAGTAAAGGCAACAATTTAGGTAAATATAAAAGATAATATAAATGTACTTTTGGTTTGCAACTCTTTTCTAACTGAAAGATAACTGCATAAACAAACAATTATAAAACTGTGTTGCAGGACTTAAATAAATATTTGTACTTAAAATGCACCAGAGGAAAAAGAAGGGGGAGGAATGGAGCTGTGTAGCAGCAAAGGTTTTATATTTCTGACCCAAACTAGATCTTTAAGTTAAGATGTTAATTGTAATCCTCAGAGTAAACATTAAGAAAATAACTCTAAAATATAATTTAAAAACAATAGAGGAGTTAAAATGATATGCTAGGAAACATTAACACAAAAGAAGATAGTAATGGAGAAATAAAGTGAAAGATAAAACATATAAAATACAAGTAGAAAAATGGCAGATATAAAATCTACCTTATTAATTTTATTAAATGTAAATAGAATAAACACTCCAATCACAGGCAGAGATTGACAGAATAAACAAATATTACCCAATTATATACTGTAGTAGAAATACGTTTTATATTTAAGTCACACATCGTTTAAAAATAAAAAGACTGAAAAAGATATATCATGTAAACTATAACAAAAAGACAGCTAAGTGACTATATTACTATCAGAAAAAATATACTTTAAGGCAAAAATTGCTATTAGAGACAAAGAGCATTTTATAAGAATAAAACTTTCAATCCATCAAGAAGACATAACAATAATAGGTACATATGCACCTAATAATAGAGCCTGAAAAAAAAAATGAAGCAAAACCTTACAGAATTGAAGGGAGGAATAGACAATTCAGTAATAATAGTTGCACACTTACATAATAGAACAATTTGGCAAAAGAGCAACAAGAAAATAAAAGACTTGAATAACACTATAAAACAGCTAGATCCAACAGACATACATAGAGCAGTCCTTTTAAAAACATCAAAGTACAAAATTTTCTTAAGTGCACATAGAATATTCCCCAGTATTAGGTCACATATTAGCTCACATATGCAGTATATGACCATAATGTAGTATTAGGCCATACATGTAGTATATCCATATGTGGACAACTACTCAACCATAAAAAGGAATGGAATATATATGTGCTACAACATGGGTGAACCTTAAAAACATTATGCTAAATGAAGAAGTCAGACAGAAAAAGACCACATACTGCATACTTTCATTTATATTCAATGGTTACTGCAGGCAAATCCAGACAGAAAGTAGATTTGTGATTTGCCAGGGCTGGGAAAATGAGTAGGAGAATAGTGACTGCTGATGTGGAAAACATTTCTTTTTGCAAAGATGAACACTTTCTAGAATTAGGATGTTCACATGGCTTCATGAAAATAGTAAATGCTTCTGAATTACAGACTTTTGAAAGGGTGAATTTTATGGTATGAAAGGTTGGTTGATAAAAGAAAACACTGAAGTAATTTATTGAAAAACAAACTAACTGTGTGTTTTATAATGGCAAAAAGGACATGAATATGATGATGGTGATGATGGTGATGATGATGATAGCTAAGATTAATTAACCTATACAAAAATTCTATGCAGCAGATATTTTTTTTACTCCCATTTTTTTTCAACGTTTATTTTTATTTTTGAGACAGAGAGAGACAGAGCACGAACGGGGGAGGGGCAGAGAGAGAGGGAGACACAGAATCGGAAGCAGACTCCAGGCTCTGAGCCATCAGCCCAGAGCACGACGCAGGGCTCGAACTCATTGACTGTGAGATCGTGACCTGAGCTGAAGTCGGACGCTTAACTGACTGAGCCACCCAGGCGCCCCTACTCCCATTTTTTAAATTAAGAAAATCTAGCAAGGAAGCCTGCTAAAGTCATCCAGCTAGGGAAAAATGTAGCGAAAATGAAATTCAATCCCAGGTCATTAGCCACTAGCAATGATGATGTCCCTACTCTTGAGATCACATTTTACTGGTAGAAAGAGACAAGTAGACATATAATAATAGACAAATGAAAAGAAATTTGTAATGGAGAAAAAAATAAATGGGGACAACACAAAGGATGAGCCCAAGCTTCTCAGGCAGAAAGGTCAAGAACATTCCTGGCAGATAACTGGAGAAGCTAAAGTCCTACAACAAGGATTTCAGACATTTTCTTGATGAATTTTGGCATCTGTTCTCCCTCCCTACTGCCTTAACCCACTGCACTCCCCCTACACCACACACACACACACACACACACACACACACAGGAGCATGGCATAGTCAGTTTAGATATTAGCTGAGCTTATAACTATATAATTAGCTGACACACGCATTATAAGGTGAATTGGTTTCTTAGCTTGGTTTAAAGGCTGTGCTCACATACTTTGTAGACAACCTTTAGGTACAGAGGCCTATCTCCTGAACATTTGGAACTCTTTCAAGTTCTTGTTTGAAGAGTTAATTGAAACTCATTTTTGCACACAATTATTAGTAGCCTGTGCAATAAACTACCATCCCTACCCTGAACAAAATGTATGTAAACAGCTATTAACCGCATAAAAAGAATAGCACCAAAAGTCTACAGAGACAATAGTCACTGTCTCAAACACAGAAAGAACATCACATTTGGATAATGATTTTTCTGATTAAATTTGTTGTAGACAGACAGAAGACAGAATTAGATCAGTGGTGAGTTTAGAGGGTAGCATTAACAATGAGAAAGGAATTGAATCCACAAATATCACTTTGGAGAGAGGAAGCAGGATGTATACGTCCTCTCTTAATAGATTAATTAAGATAAACTAAACAGCATGTTCAGAAAGTTTATAGGATTGGCAAATAATGTTTTGGTAAGGTCATTATAAACCATTCAATGGCTATTATGATGGTAATTTACAGCCATGACAATTGTCTAGACAAGAAAATTAAGACATTACTGGTTCCAATTTTAATTTGAAACAAAGCTAACCATATCGTATTAAGTGTCCTGATCTTGTGGCCTCCAGCCACTGGTTGCAAATGTTAAACTCATTTGCTGTTTTTCCCAGAACTGCTAACAGGACTGGGCAGAGACAGGAGAAAGAAATGAGTCAATTGTAAAGATATCTGGATTGAAGAAAAAAGACTCAGGGAAGAAGAAAGATTCTTCCTGCACAGCAATGTTATCCAAACAGCAGCGTTCTCAGATTGTCTGGTAGTGGAGGACATCCCATAAACAGCCTCCGGTAAAGAGAAGGGTAGGTGTTTCTCTTTGAAAAGAGTCCATAGCTGGGCACAGCCTCTGTTTCTCCTGCCCTTACAACTTAACCTTAAAGCAAAGTGGAGGGCAGTGATCTCTATGAATAGGAGAGAAAATAGAAGGGAAAGACCCATTACTGTGAGTGGGATCTGGTAGGACAGTTCCATAGGATCACAGTTACGGGTATGCGATTGTTAGACCTGGTATTCATTTGCACTTGATAGCAAGTTACTGTCACGTAGGCCTCCAGTTGAAGTTCTATGGACTCTCTAAAGGCAATTAGAGAAATTCTTAACATTTCTCTATTGGGCCTTCTACAGCGGATATCAGGTCAGAGTTAGAGGTGGAACATTTCGGAATCACCCTTAGGGTGTGCTATCAAGATCCACCACAGCCTCTCCCCTCTACTGTGCCAGACTCAGGGGTAGAGTGGGGGGCATCCTGGCCTGGAAAGAGCAACGTGAGGTTTAGACAGGGTCGTGCCTTCTCCTAAGACTCTGCTGGCCCTCAGTTTCTTTATCTGTAAAAGGAGGAAGGTGAATTTATACCTTCAAAATTCTGCAGCTTTAGATGCCCATTCCATATGAAATAAATTCTTTAATTCCTTTTAAATAAATAAATAAAATATAAATATGTATTTACAGATATGTGTATACTTACTTATAAATATATGATGTAATAGTTTACATATAATAATACCAATTTATATGTAATTATATTACAGAGCAGAACATACCCAGATACACATATACCATATACACAAAATATATTATCATAAGGGTGTTTTCAGTCTCTAGCCCATACAAAATAGTTTTAGGTCAGTACAGAATTATTTTCAGTTGCTTAGAAATCATAAGATGGAAAAGCCTCACAGCACACAGTAGCCCGCTCCTGCCTCAAGCTGGTAGTTAGCCATGGGAAACCTCTAGCTGAGCAGGAACCAGTGTTTGAAACATGCTGTCCCAGTAGGAATGGTCTCAGACATGGCGGTGAGATAGACCACGTTTTTTCCCACTTATCCACTTTAGCCCTCTCTTTATTGGGCACCAGCTCCTTCCTGCTTCCCTGGCTTTCCTCACCACCCACATGCCCTGACTGGGAATTGCCATCTTCTGGTTCTCAGTCACACTCTCTTCCTCTCCCTCACCCTTTGAAGTCGACTATGGCGGCAGCCGCCGCAGCAGCAAACCGCCATGCTTCTCTGAGACACCAACAAGAGCCAAGGCACATGCTAGACGAGAATCAAAGGAATTAACAATCTTCTGAGCCTGAGGGTCTGTTATCCCAGCTGGAGGAGGAAGTGACACTACTATGGTAGGTAAGTTCCCTTCCAACTATATAATTCCAGAAAAACTCAGTCCACACCGACGCCAAAATAGAACACATATAAATTTTAGTCGGAGCCTTCTAGAGAATATTACCCAGCCGCTGTCAATAATTCGAGGAGTGGATATTTAGGGTGCGTGGGCTTCTCTGCTTCCACTGACATTATATTCTGTTGGCAGCAGCCTATTCCTCTGATTGCCTTTAGGAAGCCATAGGAGACTGAACTGCAGTAGGCAGCCAGGCTATTCATGCTGAAATTGAACAGAGCGTTCTTCTGAGTGGGGACAGGGGGCAGGGGGGTAAGTTCAGTTCCTCCTTCCGAAGACCAGAGACGATTTCCGTTCCACCTGGTAAATTCCATCTCCTTTTGGACTTTTTAAATATTGCTCCTGGAATGGACTGTTATTTATATATTGAGAGGAAAATCTGCCAGAGTGATGTGCTTATTGAAACGCTTTAAAGAATCACTAAAACACTGATCCTGTGAGATGAGAGGAGCCTCCCTACCCTTACTTGAGGCCTTCCTCCTGCAGTCTTTGACAGAGCTAACAGACATCCTCAGCCTGTCCATGGGGATCACATGTTTGAACTCACAGTGCAAATGGAGAGCACTTACTCTTCACTCTTTGCCAAACTCTAAATCTAAAGTTACCTCACTGAAGCCCCAAATTACCCTCTTCTGTCTAAATGTCGCAAGAGTGACAAAGGTCTTGTGATATACAAGGAACCGGCTCAAGAACACAAACACTATTATTCCACTATTACCTATCTCTTAAGATTTGTAAACATGTGTAGGCAGTTGTCTACTTTATTACCTTGGCACCCATTCAAATTGAAATAAACATTATCCACAGAGATGGCAGGTATTGGTTGCTTATTAGAACAGTCTAGTACCATCGTTATTGTTCCTTCAAAAAATTAAAACACTCATAATCATGTGTCATTTTTTTAAATCTTACCTCTGCAATTTTACCTTTAATAGTAGTTACAAATACATATCTAACAGTTAATGAGGGTTTTCTAAATGCTAGGTCTGAGTTAAGATTAGCTTTGTGTGTATTATTTCATTTATCTTCAAAAGAGCCTGATAAAGCAAGAACTATTATGACTTGGTGAAGATAAAACAAGTTGTCCAGGTCACAAAACTAGTTAGGTAGAGGTAGAATCCCAATATTTTTTTAATGTTTATTTATTTTTGAGAGAGAGAGAGAGAAACTTTGAGTGGGGGAGGGGCAGAGAGAGAGGGAGACACAGAATCCAAAGCAGGCTCCAGGCTCTGAGCTGTGAGCACAGAGCCCGATGCGGGTCTTGAACTCATGAAACAGGAGATCATGACCTGAGCCGAAGTCAGACATTCAACTGACTGAGCCACCCAGGTGTCCCTAGAATCCCAATCCTTAACACCAGACTAGCTGATGGATTACCAAGTCCTTCAAAAGGGTCCTTATATTTATCCACCTTTGCCCATTGGCATTTCATGCCTGGAGGATGCAGAAGTCCTAGAACTCATCTCTCAGGCTCCATGCTGTAACCTATTCCACAATCTCCCCCAATCCTCCTAAAGTGCCAATTTCATCCTGCACCATATTACACTAGCACATGTAACCCAATCCTTTAGAAAAGATCTAAACTCACACACTCTTCGCATTCACACCCCAAGTACCAAAACATTAGATCTTACTAGTTCCATGTAAAAACATTGAGTAAGTGTCTTTCTTCTTTCCCTAAATCACATTCAAACCCTATTGCATGCTCTTCTCCTTGCCTGAGATCCCCTTCCTTCTGCACTGGCCAAATCCTCAAGCCACAATTCCTCCAAGAAGCTTTCCACATAACTTAGCAGTTATATGGCACTTTGGGGACTCATCTTTACACTGGCTTAGGACAATAATTTCTGCTTCAACAGAAAGAGCATGGGGCTTGGAATGCAGAGACCTGTGCTGAAATCCTAGTTTTTGTGATTTTATTTAATATCCTTGTAGCCTCAGGGTTTGCATTTCTGATGTGGAGTCATTACTCTCTGTGTCACAAGGTTGCTATAAGGATTAAATGAAATTATAAATACGCACATGTATATGTGTGTCAGCATATATATATATATATATGAATATATGTACATATGCTTATACTTATACATGAATATATGTACATATGCTTTTGTATATATGCTTTTGAATATATGAAATACTTATACATGAATATATGTACATATGCTTTTGTACACATACAAATAATAGCTTTGAAAGCTATGAAATCCTCTAAAGAAGTAAAGAAGCATCACTGTGTTTTAACTGGTATATAGAGGTAGAAAGAGATAGATCAGTCTTAGAGTCCTAGAGGGTAGCAAACTTTTTTGTTGATATCCTTCTCAGTTTCTAGCATAATGCTATATGTAATAAAGAATACTGAGAAGAAAGGCTTGAATAGGAATTTTTCTAAGACTCTAGGGAGAAATCACTATTCCTGTATTATACATTAGAAATATTGCAAGGCTAGACAAACACATGAGCGACCAGCCAACTAGTCGGTGGCAAACATAAATCTTTGAATTCTCACTTGAGATTTTTTTTTTCAACCGGGCTCTTCTGTCAGCTTTTTCCTTGATGAATCGGACTTCATGTTTACTAATGACATTCAGAGAGTGTACTCACTGTTTGTGGATAGCACCAAGTGGGTGGACTGTCAACCACATTTGGAGAGTGTCACTGCAATTCAAAACAATCCTGACAACTTGAAGATGTGGGCAGATATAAACAACGGCATTGAGAAGACCAAACATTAAAAAAAAAAAAAAAGACTAATGTCTTCTTTATTGAGTCTCCTCAAAAATGTTTAAAGTGCGAACACTGAAATTTCAGATCTAGCAGACAACCTCTCCATGCTAATAAATATTACTTAGGAACCTTTGAACCTGTGTCTATTTTAAGATCTTCCAAACTGACAAACAGAGAGAATATGGAGAGGGTTGGAAAGAGAATAATAGCCAGACCTAATGGGTTAGTAAATTATGTTGGCAAACATACAGCTCACGGGAAAAGCAGAGGAAATGGTCTAATTGTACAAAAAAAAGAAAAACAGCTACTGTCTTTTTCATATCCTTCCAGAAGGGTCTCTGAGGTGTTAATTCCACAATCTCAAATCTTCTGTTGTATCATCGAACATCCCTTCCAGGTCAGACCATGAAATCTCTTTTGAACACATGTATCTAATTGTTTTGCAAGAGTTTAGAGGACTCTGCATGGATGGTCCAGAGGTTGAATGATGAGTGATTGAGTATATTCATAAGAAAAAGTAAGAAAAAGTAGAGAAGATAGTGGGGGGAAATATTTTTAAAAACATTAAACTGACATGGCTGTGATCCTGAAGCTGAAGACATGGGGGACAAGTACCCAGAAAGAGGTAAGGACTGTACACTCAAAAGTAGCACCTATTTTGGTCACCGGTGACATAGTAACAGCTGTGCCTCCTCTAAGCCAGTGCACCAGAAAAAGCTATCACGGTCCCTGTTGTACTCAGCCAGGCCAAGGAGCCTACAAGTCTACCGATATTGACTAGCAGGGGCCTGCGGATGCTGATAAGACTTGTTCTCACTCACCTACGGGGAAAGGAGTCTCATTAGCAAGAAGCAAGGTTATGATATTCCATAGAGGTTCTGGGAATGTGGTGTGTGAGGGTGATGGCCAGGCGACAGGAGGAATCACAAGACTTCTAGAATCATCACTAACCTGTTGTTATAATTACATAAAAACAATCTTTTTTATGACACATTATATTTTGCTGTATTAGGAAAAAAAAATATTTTTTAGCTGTTTTCCCAGAATGAAACTCTATCATCCCAGCGGTATGACTGTTGCTGACTTCACAACCTTCCTGGTAAGGGCAAACTCATCTTGGAAAAGGTCTGATCCCAGTGGTTTTAGAGTTCTTGTTTTTTGCTTATAATGCCAGTGCTATCCTTAAGCAATAGACAATTTGGCAAAATCTCCATTTCCAAATTCATGGCATTACTCTGACCACTGGCAACAAAAGGACTCTTGAGCCAAAATACTGCAATGCTGATATTTTTTTTTTCCTTGTTCTGTCCAAAATTATCTGAGAGGTAGAGAATGAGGAAAAGAGCCAGTGGGCCTCTTTGTCAGAGCATCAGAGGTAGTACTCACCCAGACATTGCCTCAAGCCTCCCTGAAATCCCTTCAATCTCAGTATAGCTATCTCGTAACCAGATTAGGATTTCCCTATGTGTATCCAAGGCTGAGACAGAACAGGTAAGATAGGAGGCCCCAGTCCAGCATGCTTCTGAAGAGCTGCAGCTAAAATAATCCAAAGCACAGAGCAAATTCTACTTCGGTTTGACACTGTGAAATAATTCACGTTTTCCTTTCCTTTGATAGCAGTATATTTGCCTTCTCGATTCTGTTTTGTGTAAGTGAGCACTGTAAAAAATTGGTTTGCGTTGCCCAAGAATGTGTCAACTACGAATGAAACGAGGCAGCCCCCAAAAGGTCTGGATGGTGACCAAAAAATATCTGCTTTTTGCGTACATATTTATAAATCCAAAATTGAATGATGTATATGCAAATTTTTGGTATAATTTTCATAAGAAAAACTAAAAATAACTTTGGGAAGGTATCAGAGCAACTATGGAGTCCTCACCCCTGGAAAAAGGCACTGGGTGACTCTTCTCACATACTCAAGTTTTAATTTAGTGGCATGCATCTATTACCTCTGAAAAGATATGACATAATTCACTTATTTTCATGAAGAATGAGCCCAATGAGAGAACATTAGTGGAGTTAAATCATATTTATTATATTTCTCAAATCTGAGATGCTTATATTAAGACATACAATTCTATTGAAATAATGGATTTTAAATATTCTTCCACTTTGCTTTTAAGTACATTTCATGGAGGCTAATTTTTTTTTCCTTGTGGAATTGGGTTACAATTTCTTATTTTTTTCCTCCCCATTAACACAGTTTTGACACCAATTTGCAAATACAAGTTAACTCAATGCGACCTTTTGCCCCTCCCCCATTAAGTTTTGTGCAATTGGAAATAACTGCTAATTTAAAGCTTAATTTTTACCTACAGTGCACTTTTCACTTAATTAGATAGGTGGCTTCTGTCAGAACAACCAGCTTAACTGTGCTCAGTGGGAAAGGCCATATAGTCAGGTACTACAGATGAGTGAGTCTTGCAGGGTTTTGATTGTGTGCTCCAATTAAAACTTTTCAATTAGAACAAGGCAAATTGAATCAATGGCAACAAGAACCACAAATGAGATTGGACTCAGCTTTCAAATTCAGGTGCCATAGGACCAACGTAAAGTGGGAGGTAGGTACTTTTTGTTCTTAGCACTTTGCCCCCTGACTCACTTGAGCCAATCTTGTCACACTATGATCGTCCCCAAAGAGCCTTTTCTTGGCCAACATAGTTCTATTTTCTGGGGAGACACACAGCTCCCCCCACCACCCTTCCATCTCAGATATCTCAGTTAAGATTTGGCCTGGATGAACAGAACATCCTTACTTTCCACCCAGCAAAACTACCACCTCCCTGGGCCATGCCTCATTTTAGTGGTCAGGAAAGCACAGGGATATAGAATAGGAAGAGAACAAGTTGGGCATGACACCATCCATTTGGTTGGTGTAGACTCAAGTATTGTTTTTATTCATCTGGGGGAGAGGTGTCTTTCTAATAAAACTGAGGGCAGGAAGGAACAAATTTGTTTTTAGCACAACAAAGCCACTGGTTGTATCACAAGGTGTAAAGTTAAAGTCACATTAACATGAGGCAATAAATTAGGTAATGTAAGCATGTCCTACAGAAAAAAAAATCAAATGTCTAAGTGCAAGGTAGGTTGATTTTGCACTTCAGGATAAACTGATACAAATCAGATTGGAAGTATTCACCTTCTCTGCATACACTCACTCCAGCTCCATTGTGAAGACAGTAACAGAATAGCTTTCTTCCCTTCTGCTTATGGAGCCGGCAGAAACTGAGAGAAGGTCTTTGGCTTGCAGTATTGGTCTATGTGTACGTGTGTGTGCACAAGTGCATGTGTGCTAACTGGAGTTATTTAACCTCCATCTATAAAGTGGGGATTATTTCTTTTTTTAATGTTTATTTATTTATTTTTTAGCGAGTGTGAGAGAGCAGGGGAAGGGCAGAGAGAGAGGGAGACAGAGAATCTCAAGCAGACTCCATGCTGTCAGCGCAGAGCCTGACATGGTGCTCAAACTCACAAACCAGGAGATCATGACCTGAGCCAAGATCAAGAGTCAGATGCTTAACTGACTGAGCCACCCAGGCCAAATGGGGATAATTTCTATTAGCGACCTTACAGAACTGATGGAATGACTACATGAGATGATGCATGTGAAATGCCTGGCAGAAAACAAGGTACAAAAAATAAAAACTCTCAATAGTACCTGTTACTATTATCATAGTTAATGAAAAGTGCCTAGAGATATTATACAAAGACATTAGACATTATATTTGTATACTATACTATTTGTGAGAGAGACAAAGTATAATACACGGTCTGTGACCTCAATTTGCCTTCAAATAGGGAGGAATTTATAAGACCTAGGAAGAAACTGATGATCTGAACTAAATTTTCCATATAGAAAGTGTCCTCCCCACAAGGGTGATACTGGATTAGAAAATGATCTTCAGAAAGAAAGAGAAACAGGACAGCATATTGCCATCTCTTCCCCAAGAAGCCTTCAGAAAAAATCCACCTAAAGTTCTTCCGTGATCCAGTGAGTCTATAAAAATGTTTAAAGTGGAAAGTGAGTATCTGGCAAGCTGAGACTGCCACACTCCTGTTGGAGGCAGTGAGGATTACCGCCCCCCCCCCCCCCCCCACAGGGCTAACTTGCTGGAGATCCATGAACAGCGCCCTTAGACTTTGCTGTGGCTGCTACAAAGTTTACAGCACAAACCCACTTAGGTGTTAAGATGAAAACAAGTTGTTTAATTCACAGTAGTAAAAATTCAAAATAACACACACACACATACGATTATAAGGCGTTTAACTGACTCATACCAGTAAAAATTCAAGATACACAAACACACACACACACACACACACACACACACGCTCGGGTGTTTACTTTTTCCAAGAGGAAGTTGCTAGACCAAAAGAATTAGTATTTTCTGTCATTTCAAGGCAGTATAGAAGAATTATGTGGGGCATTGTGTCATCCTAAATTGCCCCACTAGCTACCTAAATGCCAATAATTCATTAAAGCTATACTCGACAAAATGTTCAGAAACAAACCTTCACCACAATTTTGGATTCACGTTTGCCAAATTCAGACTCCTAAGAAGCCCTCTTATACCTCTTAAACCTCTAAACCCAGGAAAATTGTCAGAAGACAATCATCAAAGAAAACAAGCAAACTGACCTCTTTCCAGACTGCTGTGATTATCCAAAAAATGAGGGAAGGCAGGCTTCTAGTTATTTTAGTAACCTTCTCCAAAAGAAACAGAGAACCAAAATAACCAAAAAACATCTGGGCTGGAAAAAAATAACAGGGACAACAATTTGGACAATATTCTTCCTTAAGAAAGAAAAGAGGGGCACCTGGGTGGCCCAGTTGGTTAAGCATCTGACTCTTGGTTTTGGATCAGGTCAGGATCTCACGGTTTGTGAGTTCAAGCCCCACATTGGGCTCTGTGCTGACAGTGCAGAGCCTGCTTGGGATTCTCTCTCTCTCTCTCTCTCTCTCTCTCTCTCTCTCTCCCCCCCCCCCCCTCCCTTTCTCTCTCAAAATAAATAAATAAACTTTAAAAAGAAAGAAAAGAGAGTCTAGTTTTTTTTTTTAATTAGATAATGTTCATCTAGAACACAATTCTCTTTGGTAGGATACTGCCTTTACTTTATGGAGAAGAAAAATGTGTTTTCATGTTGTTTCCACTAAGGACACTCATTTCACTAAGACTTTAATTTCTAAGGTAAGTTCCAAGGTTAGTACATCATTTGAACAACATAAAAGCAATCCCTCCTGGGGCACCTGGGTGGCTCAGTCGGTTAAGTGTCCTACTTTGGCTCAGGTCATGATCTCACAGTTCATGAGTTCGAGCCCCACATCGGGCTCTGTGCTGACAGTTTACAGCCTGGAGCCTGCTTCGGATTCTGTGTCTCCCTCTCTCTCTGCCCCTCCCCTGCTCATGCTCTCTCTCTCTCTCAAAGATAAATAAACATTAAAAAAGTGAAAAGCAATCCCTCCTCATTCAGCTGAGTCAACACATAGTCACTGAGAAGCAGTGCTGGTCAGCAGTGAGCAGGAGGAAGAATCACAGTACTCCAATCCATTCTTGTTGTTTGCCATCAGAAACCAGTGCTGGCAAGCAGTCTGAGATCCTGGAACTGGTAAGGCACGAATCAAGTTATCGCTCACTTAAAAATAAAATGCCTGGATGCGCACAAGTGTCTTTATTTTTTGTGTTGCTATTTTCTTTTCTAATCTTCCCCATCCCTGGAGTCAGTACATGACATCATTCTTCCATAGAAACAGTCATTAAAGCGCTTAAAAATATACATATTAGCAGATCACACACTCCTATCAGTTTATCTTGTGAATATCATAAATATCATGCACACAACAGATGGAAATGGCATAAACAGCAAAATTCTGCATTATTCATGAACTATAGTTAGCTTTTCCCTAGACTCCATGCTACTGAGGAATACGTGTACTTGGATATATGTTCCCTGTTAGGAACCAAGTCTTCAACAACAACAAAGCTTTTATTGGGGCAATTAACATTTGAGGTTTATGAAATTATTAATTTTGAGTATACAACACACTCCAGTTCAACCTACCTCTCACATCAGAATGAAAACAGATAATCCGAAACATAACCAAAATATTTTCGGTCATTAGGAAAATATCAAGGAACATATTTGTTAAGGATGGGTCATTTTTTCAACAGCTTTCCTCCTGTTAAATATAGATATTTCATACCACCAACACCACAAAAAAAGATGCTACCAGAAATAACCACAATAAGTGAAAGAAGCCCACTGTATTATTTCCATCCAAAATAGAGTGATTTTTTTTTACTTCCTTCTGCAGAATCACACTCCTGAAGTGCAAGTTAACAAACGCATGTTGTAGGGTGGGTTTCCTGGGGATGGATTTGGAGATGGAGAGAGACAAGTGGAGTAGGAGAGTTGTTCCCAGGAATGCGCCTGCAAAGTGAGGGAGGCAGGATCCAGCAGAACAGAAAGTAAGCCCTCCGTACAGTAACTCCGAAAGCCTCAGGTCACTTCCACAGGGAGCTCTGGAGCTGGGATGACCCTGCAGATCTGTCCCGAAGTGAAGCAAGACTTTGTACCTCTGCACCAGCCAGATATTGGCTGCAGCTCTGCATGCTTAACCTGGGGCCAGCCAGGTCCCAGTAGCTGAGGACAATTCCAACCAAAGGGTACGGCCATGAGCCATCAGTGGCCCATGTTGCCAGCAGCTGAGAATGGTCCTTCTGACCTGAAGGAGTGATCTACAAAGAACAGGACAGTATCACCTACAAAGGGGGTTTTTCATTGTAGTAAGAACCACCACATCAGAATTCAAACTTATGGCAATCTTGATTCAAACTTGGAAGACCTACAATGCTTTTTAAGGATGCCTAGCCAATGCACACGAGTCTACTCAACAGGAAACAATAACAATTTTTAAACTAAATACAAGGCAGAAAGGGAGGATAAATAAATTTTTTTATCAAGTCATTTATATGAACAAGTGTTCCTCAGCACCTAAAACTATAAAAATTAGAACTGACACTGAAACTTTTCTTGTTGTACCAATAAGTAATATTCACCCCAGACACATGAAATGATTGAGATTTTTTTAAGTGTATTTATTGATTTTGAGAGAGAAGGAGAGAGAAAGAGAGAGTGTGCACAAGCTGGGGAGGGGCAGAGAGACAGGAAGAGAGAATCCCCCAGCAGGCTCCGTGCTATGAGCACAGAGCCCGACATGGGGCTCCAACTCATGAATTGGGAGATCATGACCTGAGCCAAAATCAGGAGTCAGATGCTCAACAGACTGAGCCACCCAGGTGCCTCTTACTGAGATTTTTTAAAGCCCCATCTATTTCATTAAGACATGCATTTTAATATAACTTTAGTTTTCATGTTCATTAAGCATTGAATACATAAATTATGTTGTTTTGATCAATAATTCTAATGAGAACCCAATTTAGAAAAAAATATTTTTAAGTGATATAAAGATTGTCATTACAGAAAGTTATGAAAGGCTAAAGAATAGAAGAGTTTCAAGCATGGATATGTGGCTTGAAGTTCTGTGCAAAAAGTTAAATAGAAATAGGAGTTCATGGAGGAAAAAAAGCTATGGAAAGTCTCTATATGTCAAAGCAGATATTTTTTAAATGGAAAATGGTGATTAACAAATTGTTGTAGTTTCCAGGTATGATTGTTACTCTAAAAGGAGTGTGGTTATACTTTTATCTTAAAATGAAAATATTTAAAATATGCCAAAAATCATATACTTTACAACTATGTTATAAAATTTAGGCCTCATTGTAAATGGGCAAGGAATGGACAGATTTTCAAAACTTTTGGGGTG
Source organism: Panthera uncia (assembly GCF_023721935.1). Classification (NCBI taxonomy): domain Eukaryota; kingdom Metazoa; phylum Chordata; class Mammalia; order Carnivora; family Felidae; genus Panthera; species Panthera uncia. Next base: position 70,256,209 of record NW_026057576.1, read on the forward strand.
AGTGGTATGGAAGCAAAAGAATTTAAAGAGTCTCTCCCAACTGTTGGCCGCTCGTAATTATGTCCCCACAGACCTGAAACTCCTACTTAGGTAGCACCTCAGAACTACCAAACAGAAACATGTTTCACTAAATGTCAAGGAAGCATTTTAAGAATCCTACTCAGCACAGTAAAGGAGTGAAAATTGATCACATCAGAAACAATCGAGGAGAGATGGTCACTGAAAACTAAAGGCTTTGAAGGTAGACAAAAATCCCACTGGTCTAAATCAAGAAGGCCAAATGGTGCACTGTACTGAGTGAAAAGAATCATCCTCAGCTTCCCAACCATGTTGGAAGCCCAATTCAGTGTTTTTTATTGTAATCAGGCAAGTCTTGCTTTAGAAGCTGAAGGACCTCTCGGGGAAAAAGGTGGAACCCCCGAGTGACTTTGCCGTGGGTAAATGCAACCTCCTATCACAGCTACCTTGTTTATTTAGTTTTCTTGTTGTCCTTCCTCCCTTAATTTTCTCCTTTTCTTTCTAATTATCCTATTTCCTCCTCCTCTTCCTCTTCCTTCTCTTGTGCTCTCTCAAGACCCTGATCTTATTAAAAAAAGAAAAGGTTATGATTATAATGTAAAATGAGCAAATAAAAATCACTCATTATTTTGCCAATGCGAGAGACAGATTGGCCAACATAATTTTATGGGAAGAAAGGATATATTAACCACAGACCTTGATACGTCTCTTAGATCCTCACACATACCGATTTCTCAAAGCACTAATTCCATATAAACAATATGTATGTGATTTACCCCCAGCCATATCTAACAAAACATTTAAAAATGTCTTGCCTTATTGCATATCTGTGTGCTCCTCTCATTCTGATCAGAATTCATATGTTGATGTCACTCCTTTATTTTCTAAGATTATTTTGGTGCCTGCCATTTTAGCTTGAAACTGATCAGATTTGTAATGCAATGACTTCTAAAATTTTTTGAAATTAGTATTAGGGGAAAACCCACAATGTCGGCAGATTTGCCTGGCTTAGTACCTCTTTTGCTACTTGGATGCAGCAAGCCCATCCTGATTTCCCATGTGCCAGGCACCTGCTAGCCCAGAGGAAGCATGGCTTGCAAATCTACTCTAAAATTTAATTTTGTTTAATAATTTTTCAATAAAATTTGTTTCCTCTTTTAAACTCTAATGCCCAAAGAGTTCAAGATTATTGATGTTACAGGACTCTGTTCTTAACCCAGAAGAATTTACCAGATGGAGCCAAGCTGGAAGAGAAGCATCTCAGGTGGTCACCAGCTGAGGGTGTGTTTCAGACTAGCTTTCATAAACAGGCCTTTGATTTTGAGACTTACTTTTGTTATGAATGCTTCTTAGTTCAATTTGGTGTGCATGCAGTTTTGTCCTATTTTCCTATTTCAGTCCTAAATTCCTGTTCTGTTAAGTCAAACACTCTGATTTTGCTTAGATTTCCTTTTCACCATTGCTTGGATGTTTTCTGAGCGAGCATTTAGGGCCCCTTAATTTACAGGTTTTCTCTTATTAGAGGACATCAGGGGTGAACAGATGGCACAATTCTAATTCCCTAACTGGTTCCGTAATGCGCCTTCCCAAAGATCAGCCTTTGTGAATTTTATTCCACACCAGTTCCCAATGACTTTCTTCTCTGCACTTCCAGGCCACCTCCAAAACTGTGGTTGTTTATTTATTATCACGTGCTTTCCTGACACCACTAGTGGAGGTCAATCTGTTTCCCAAGCCAGAGGCAAACGGAAAGAGAGTCTCTGGATGACACATGTTTCTTGCACACTGTCAAGTCTAAAATGCAATAGCTCTGAAATTTGCCAAAAGGAGCTCAAAGCATCCCTCAGCCTGGATCCCCCGCTCAGAGCTGGATGGTCCTGCCCTCCCTCAGCGGTGCTCTCCACCTGACATTGGGCTTACATCAGCATAAGACTTTCTCTATCACCAGACCTTTAACCTTCTTGAAGTGACACTATATCTTCCGTCCTTCTCTTGACTAGTTTGTAGCTACACATGAAATACTCTGCACACAGCTTTGAAATATACATTGAATGAAGAAAACAGCAAATTATGATTCTGACATTATTATCAGATGAACAAGAATGAATTACAGGACTGACCATTCGGAGAAAAAGAAACCCTATCTTCCTCTTCAGAATGAACAGGTACTCTGAAAAGTTTAGGAATTGCAATACATGTTAGTGTAGTTGAAGCCAGACGGACTTTCGCCAGTACTGCGGGGCAAGGCTTCCAAAAAGCTCTGCCCAGGTAGAAGTCTTTATTCTAAGCAGGTAGTACGCCACAACTAAATCCAAATAAAGTCTGAACCTCCACTTCCCCCCACAGTGCAAACCACTCTTAGCTTTCCATGAAAGGGACAAAAAAGCAAGCTGAATACTGCCAGCCATCAGCTTTTTTTTTTTTTTTTACATATTATTGCAACTGCCACTTCCAAAATTATTTAACACCTTGAAGGAAATAGTGACAAAGATGGGAGATTTCTTGGAAAAGATCTCTGAAGCAGTCCACTAAGCAGGAGGTACAGGCCTGAGAGCCAGCGTTCACCCAGCCTGCTTTGCAATTTAAGGATCAGTATACACTAAATGAAGTGAAGTGCCCGGGGAATTCAGCCATTACCGTTTTTCACAAACAGCATAAATATTAACAGAGCTTTACTTCATTTCCATTCAAGAGTACTGCATGTTAATACAGAAATCACACCGGGGAAAATATGCATGGAAATGTTTAGAAACTTGTGCTTAGAAAATAACATCATTCCTTCTAGAACGTTCCTTTCACTTGTGGATCTTAAAGCACTTTGCGTTCCCCAGCTACTGGTAGGGCTGGGAATAGGATCAAAGTAGCATTTACATGGTAGGGGAAAGAAATGTCATGGAGCATACATGTCAAGTTGATTTTTAGGTGTCTGTGAATAGATTCATTCAGTGACTTTAAAGTTAAGAATCTGCTGGAGTAACCACCAATAATCAGGGACCAAAGGAGAAAGGCCTTTGGAAACCCTGAAATACTGTTCATATCCAATAACCATTATTGTCATCAATGTTAATGAAAAAAGCATAAAGGACAGCATTAATGAGTGAGAATACACTCAACAATTTAAATGGAATCATTCTATTCACCTTCCCAAATAAGCAACCTCAGCAGCATCTGCTTCTGCCTGTCAGACAACCAAGCCAGCTCCGAGAACACTGCTGTCTCTAAATAAATTCGTAGGTAGTTGAACTTCTTTAGACTGTACTAATGAAGAACAGCCAATAGTCTTCCCATCTCCTTGAATTAGAAAGCATTTCAGTCTATGGAACCAATCAATAGGCTTTGTTTAGAATGTCTCAGCCTCAGAAAGGAGGGAAGTCTTTCATCTAAGAAAGCCTGCAGGTAAGAATTTATTACTCAGAGTCAGGTCCTATAGATAATATGCCCCTTTCCTGAAATGACTGACAAACTGGGAAATAAGCATGGAGTCTATAATGGCAGAATGGTCTTTAGACTTGACCTAGCCTTTGCCTTCACTGTCTTGAATTGCATTGGGTAACTTCTACATTTTTATTTAGTTGCACTTGGCAAGATTACCAATGTTGCCCTATTGTTGTCTCCTTGGACAGACCCTTCCACTTTCTACACTTGCTCATTAGTTCCCTTCTTTTGCCATTAATTAGTTATAATCTAATGATGAAGTATTTTCATTAGAAAAGGTTGGGTTTATTCTGAAGTCATGGTTAAGAGTCATTTCATTGTCTCTTTTTATTCTTAATTTGAGGATCTGATCCACCATTCAAGATTCAGAAGCTTGGGGCGCCTGTGTGGCTCAGTGGGTTAAGCATCCGACTTCAGCTCAGGTCACGATCTCACGGTTCTTGAGTTAAAGCCCTGTGTCGGGCTCTGTGTCGGCCTCTGTGCTGACAACTCAGAGCCTGGAACCTGCTTCGGATTCTGTGTCTTCCTCTCTCTCTGCCCCTCCCCTGCTCATGCTCTGTCTCTTTCTCTCTCTCAAAATAAACATTGAAAAAAAATGATTCAGAAGTTTTAAAAAGTTAGCTTTCTTTTCCTATAGTTAAGTCATTGGGTAGCCCCAAGAAGGGTCCACAATCTTCCGTGAAATTAGGAGAACAAGTTGGTCATCACACAGTAACCATGAAAAAACACCCATTCTGTTCATTGAGTTCATCCGTCATACTCTCTTACTATCCTTTAGTCTGAGTCCTCAGCACTCCCCGGTGAAGTCAGGTAACCATCTGGAATGGCCTCCCCCACTAAGTTGTTACTAAGGTCGTTATTTATAATGTATTATTTCCAGATCAGGAATTCTCAACTAGGTGTGTCTTTGTTCCTTTTACCCCAGGGAACGTGTGGCTACTGCTGAAGACACTTTGGATGGTCACAACTTGGGGACTGCTCCTGGCATCTAGTGAGTAGAAGCCAGCAATGCCACTCAATATCCTACAGTGAACAAGATGGTCCCCAAACAAAGAATTCTCCAGCCCAAAATGTCAATAGCGTCAAGCTTAAGAAAGCCTATTGTAGATATTATGTCTTGCCTGCCTTGTTCATATTTGTTGTGAAAAGACTATTTTACTCATCAGCCTGAAGAGTTCCCATAAATCCTGAAAGAATGACTCACTTATAAATAAAGGAGTGGGAAAAAGATACACTCTTTGGTGAGAACTGAATGTCACCACCCACATTCTCTGAAGGAGAGGCATTTCACTATTCACTCTTCTAGGAAAATTAAGTTTAAAATTTCACAATTTCCTTCTTTTCAGTTCACATGCAAATTATAATGTGCGAAAGATGGGAGGCGCTGACAGGTTAATTGCTCCCACTCCTCTGGTCCAGCTGCACAGAGGAATCACAGAGCAGGAAAAGGGCATCTGAGAGGGTCAGCGCGCTTGGTGCATCAGTGGCACCTGATACAGTGCTGAGTTAGAATGGTAACATAAGACACATACTTAACCTTCACCGGTTTGATTCCAGCTCTTTAAAATGGTCTTTTAAGAAGCTGGTGCTGCTTTTACTCCTTTATTTTTTCCCTGTGATTCTTAAAGATAACATATAAATGCAACATATGTTTCAGGCAAATTGGCTCAGAACTCCAAAAAAGGTAAAAAGAACTCTCCCAGACAGCCAGTGCTCTCAAATAAAAATCATCTCCAGTCCCCATGCCTGCATTGAGCCTTTCTAGTTACACAATACTTGGTCTCAATATCAAGATTAAACCATCACACATTTATCTTAGTCCCTAGTCCCTCCCTCATAGCCAACAAACAACATCTTTATCATCCATGCTGCCATGTATGTTTAGGCTATTTATATAATTCTGATTAGAACATTTTGTATACTTCTTGAAATGATGAGCTTTTCAAAAGAAAACTGAGTTTTTGAATCATCTCAAACCTTCCTTTTGCAAGCACAGGGTTATGTATACAATACTCAACACACGTCGGTTGATCATTTTTATTTCAGAGTGGAAAGGCAATAGGGATGCTGTGTACATTACTTTAGCCACATGCCTCCTCCTCTTAAAGCACTGTTCTTATTCAGGACTGGGTCTGAGTTGATATTGTAATATGCAACCGCTTGGTATAACTGGAAAGAAAAGTAAAAGTCAGAGAGGGTGGTGTGGGTTCCAGATCAATCCAGACATGTGAACTGAGAGCACAAGAGAAGCTGGGCTGAGCAGAAGAATATTCACAGAAAAGAGCCAAGACACTAGACAGTGCATAAAGTTAAGGGGTGGGAAGAACAGAAACCATAAAACCTACACAAGTTGGCCAGAGAGAAAAGAGGTATTTGCATGGCTTGGAGATACCCAGTATTCTCAGGTGTCATGTCAATCTCTCCAGACAGACCCCAGATCTACAATGTGCCCCATTCTAGGCTCTCAGTATAGCTTGGAGATAAAGCAGAATAAAGTTGAAGAAAATGATAACCACTGAACCAGGGAGAACAGATGCCAATGGCTGCACCACCTGCGAGCTGGGTAACGTCAAACAAGCCACTCAAAACTCCCCAAACACCATTTCCTCATCTTTAAAATTGGGACAATCATGATTACATAACAGGGCTGAGGTGACATGTGTAAGCAATTGGGTGCATTAGCAAATGTTCTGTGAAATATTTTATCATCACAGCACACAGTTCTCTAAGTACCTAAACCAAAACATATTAGTGATAGCAAAGGAAAAATTTGGATTATAAACATTCTTAATCCAATGGCAATTTAAAACTTCATGGGCTAACCCCTAAGTCCCAAAGTAGAAAACATTTTCTGAAGACTTTAAAGCACTACTATTATATATATGTAAATAATAGTCATGTATAAATAATATTTCTATTACATAGATATATGAGAAAAACTGTTTTCCTGCTATTTCCTTCCAGGAATGAAAAACAGGGCACTCTTAAAACCATCATAGCAGGACATTTCTGTTCTAAAGAGAACAAGTCCTTTACAGAAATCTCCAAGCCCAACATCAGTGCTATATCCACTGTGCAGAGAATACTTCAATTTATTACTAGCCACAAAATTATTTGTGTATCTTAAGAAATCATGTGTTAAAAATGAGATGAGTAGACATTTCAATCCTCAGGAAATAATATTTCATTCTATCAATGAGTATCAAATAAAAGCCTACTCTGTGTGGGGTTTTTTAAATGTTTTATTTATTTTTGAGAGAGCACAAGCAGGGGAAGGGCAGAGAGAGAGGGCAGAGTATCTGAAGTGGGTTCTGCACTGACAGCAGCGAGCCCGATGCAAGTTCAAACCCACGAATGGCAAGATCATGACCTGAGCTGAAGCAGGACACTCAACCAACTGAGCCACCCAGATGCCCCACCTACTCTGCTGTTGACATTAGAATTTAAGTTCCCAGAATAATGGCAAACATGAAACTCAGGGAAAGAAAATATTGACTCACAAAAATAAAGATAATTCATAAACAAAAGTCACCCCACCCCACCACCACCAACACAGCTCCACGGACAAAGCAACCTGCAGCCAGCCCCAGCAGATTCAAGGCCCTACTGTCAAAGCCTTACAAGTTTGGACAAACCCTGATGAAGTGCCACAATTAGCCGCCTGCGGTTGGCAGGGATAGAGAACCACACCCACTGGAGGAGGGAGTGAAAGCCTGAAGGACTGAAGATAAGGTTCAGAACCAGCTCAACCCAATCATGGAAGAGCAAGTCAATATTGCAGAGTCAAAAATAATGTTTAAAAATTAGCACTTAGAGGCACCTGGGTGGCTCAGTCGGTTGAGCGTCTGACTCGGATTTCAGCTCAGGTCATGGTCTCACGGTTCATGAGTTCAAGCCCTCCATCAGGTTCTAGGCTGACAGGGTGGAGCCTGCTTATGATTCTCTCCCTCCCTCTCTCTCTGCCCCTTCCCTGCTTGTTCTCTCCCTCTCTCTCTGTCTCAAAATAAATAAATAAACATTAAAAAAATAGCACTTAAAACAGCTTAGCAAATTCTCCTCAGAAACAAAAATCTGATCCTTTGTCATGAGAGCCCGTTATAACATTCATGTGTTCCAGTTTTCAGTAGCTCTATCAGCTTTGGGGCCCTTATCAACCCCAGCTTTACCCAACTCTGCAAATGCGGCATCGATTCTGGAGGAAATCAATTGCAGCTTGAAGTAAGATCTCTCATCAGATCCCCATTTTTCTCCTTCATGCTAGAGCCCTACTTGAATGAAAATCAGGGGCAGGATTTCATTCCATCTGATTTTCTCAGCAGATATGACTGAGAGCTTAAGCTCTGACCGCATCAGAATGGCCCTTGGCCAAGGGACAGGGGGCCAGCACACCCACACCTGACATGCAGCATGTGGTAGAGCCTGTTTGGGCACGTGAAATTGGAATTGCAAGTTAGAGAGGAATTTTTGGTTTGGAAATTGTAACTGGGATGTGTAGAATTCCTAGCTGAATTTCAGAGAGCTCAGAATGTTCTGGGTAGTGCAAGAAAATTTAAAAGAAAGAAAATATTATATATTAAGGGGAAAAAACTCAGAGCTTATGTTTAGTTTGTGTTAAAAAGGCATCAGGTTAAGGGGGAGAGCTAATGACGCTCAGCCTTCTTTATCTTTTCTTTCCCCTCACACCCGTAGCTGCCAGTACCTGCTCTCCTCCCGTCCCACATTACCATCTTGTATGCTCTCATCCACACCTTTACACTTGCTCATAAAATAATATGCTGGCATATGAGTGTGTACAAATACACACATGTAGAATGTTCTTTCTCTTTACAAACCTGAGGTTATAAATAGATCTTGTCAATCAAGAGCACATTTGTGAGTAACTCATTATTTCATTACCGCCTAATATTCCAGTCACTCTTCTTTTTTCAAAAGTCTCTCTTACTTCAGAGGAACTGTACTGAACCTTACCTCAGAGGAACCGAATATTATCGTGTGGTTCATGAGCTCAAGCCCCACATCAGGCTCTGCACTGATGGTGCAAAGCCTGCTTGGGATTCTGTCTCTCCTCCTTTCTGCCCCTCACCTACTTGTGCTCCCTCTCTCTCTCAAAATAAATAAATAAAGTTTATAAACAAATAAATTATATATACGTATATAATATACATGTATAACATATACATACACACGTGTATATATACACATACAATATATATACATATATATATATATATATATATATATATATATATATATCACCATTGTCCATTGTCCTTGTCGTTAAGTGTTGCTTTATAGATAGTCCATGCCCAGCACCTCAAGAGTCTCCCCACTGCCTCGAGACATGGAGACAGATTCCTTCATAGTGATTCCTGGCATCATTCCCTCCATGCAACCAATGGCCCAGACACAAAAAAAGGAATTCTTAGGTCCAGATTCTAATCATGTTCTCCTAGGTTGCCACCATCAAGTGAGATTGCTCCGTGCCAAGTCTTGTTACAATTGGTTGTTGACTTGAACCCTCTGAACTTGTTGTGAGGTTGATTTAGAACTTGGATGCATGATGTCCTTAATCATGAAAGAAAAAGTAATTTACTTCAGGTAAGAATTTATAATGTTTACCTTTTAACTTCTTCCTAGAACTAGAAATCTGGATTGCCATTTAGGTGGGTGCTACTCAGCTGTTGCAATTGATATTAAAATGCATTCAGTGTATAAATCTCAGGCCCCAATTCACCAATTGGAGGATTTGATAAAATACCTTCAGCACAGTGCTCAGAACAGAGTCAAAATTGGCAATTAAAAAGCAGGAGATCTCCTTTTAGTTAAACCTGAGCCATATTCAGAGGTTCTCAAGAAATATTTATTCGTGTTGGGATGAGCACTGGGCGTTATATGTAAGTGATGAATCACTCAATTCTATTCCTGAAACAATTATTACACTATATGTTAACAATTTGGATTTAAATTTAAAAAAATGGGGCGCCTGGGTAGCTTGGTCAGTTAAGCATCTGACTTCGGCTCAGGTCATGATCTCACAGTTCATGAGTTTGAGCCCCGCATCAGGCTCTATGTTGACAGCTCAGAGCCTGGAGCCTGCTTCTGATTCTGTGTCTCCCTCTCCCTCTGCCTTTCCTCTGTTCTCTCTCTCTCTCAAAAATAAATAAACATTTTTAAAAATTTAATTAATTAATTAATTTAAAAATATATTTATTCATCGAACCTAATCCTGGGACATTACTTGTACTTTATAGCTTAGATATAGCTTAATTTATTTAACAGTTGTATTACTATAAATAATAATCATATGAAAACTATAAATGCATAACTTCTGGCAAGTGACCTTACATTATAGGTTTTAATTTTTCCCTTCCATAAAATCTAAAAGTTGGATGAGAATCAACTTTCTAAAATTTCTTCGTATTTTGCCTTTTTGAATTCTAAATTTCTAATATCCTATGACCCAGCACTGTACAGAGAAAGATACTTTTATCTGAGGGGTAATTGTAGTACTTCTCCTAACAAAAATATGTGGCTACCATTGTCATTTAAGAAGATAAATAAAGTATTATTCAAATAATTCAGAATCCAGATAGAGTTCAAAGAAAAAACTCACTTTCAGTCATCAGCAGGATAAACTCTAGATCTACACATAAAATCTAACATTGGATATTTTATGTAGTCTTTACTAAAAACACAGATGCAGACATATAAGGAAGAGAGTAAATATCTAGAAGTTTCAAGACATTAAATGTATTTTTACTTATGATATTTGCCAAAATACAGTTCAAGTCGCTAGAGATGGTTAACATATTGCTATATTCTCCTCTGTAGGCTTCCCAGCCTAATGCACAAAAGTAAAACATCGGGTCATGTTCTTGTTGTAAAACACAGCAGAATTTTTCAAGGTATTAGATACATTTTTCAAAAACACATTTTGTAGGTTGCTATAACTTGGCATCAAGAGGCACTTCCCACAATGTTCTCAGCTACCATTTACTAATGTGCTTCCTTACCGAATTCATGGCATGAGCACATCCCACAGCATGAGGGTATACACACTAACATCACTATTTATGGATGGCATTAGAGGGAGCTCAGAGCTGAACCCCGCTTGCTGGTCTCTCAGCTCAACCCCTCGTTAGCCATAGAATCTCAGACAAATCACTTTATCTCTCTGACATTTCTACCCCTTCTGTAAAATCAGGAAATGCACAGGCATGTGGGTATTGAGAAACAGCAGTAAAAGTGAAGGCAGTTTAAGAACTCTCTGTAAATGGGTTACGGTAGCATTAACATTCACCATGCTAGAAAGATAGCACGCATGCTGCGAATCCTGTGGAAGAAGTTTTCCTATGCATCCTTAATTTTTCACGACCACCTAACTCTAGATAATCCAGCAGTGCAAGTAAGTAAAGAATGGATTTCTACAAACACATCCATATGACTTTAAGCAAAATTGCATCACAGAGGCAATTATTATCAGAAGAGAACTAGGCTTGGAGGTAAAAATGATGTTTTCCAGATGGAAATTTTATAAAATAAATCCAAACTGCCCATCACCTAATGAACCCAACCCACCAATAACAAAGGAGGAATGTTAAACTTTTCAAAATATAGTTCTTACAGGTAAAAGAACAAGTAAGTTTGTTGAGAGGCTAACTCTAAACCCATTGCCTGCCACTGCTCTGAGCAACGATCCCAAAGAAACAAGCTAGAGCCCCATCCTCAAGAAGCTGAGAATCTAAACAGGAGGCACAAAAATCCATCAATGAGTAAAAAGAAGACTGTACACCCCAGAAACTTATGCATGACCATTTCAGCCTTTCCGAATCTATATACTTCAGTTCTGGGGTAATGGGGATGATATCTTGTGGAGATACCGCATGGAGAAAAATGGATCATCAATGAAAATGTGACCACACATTCTTTGAATTAACACATAATTTGTAAAGATGTGGGATGGAAGTCAGAATGGAAGTTCAAATGTACAATTGTGGTGCAATAAATGATTGTTAAACTTTTCAGTGATTATTTATCTCCTATCATTACTGACTTTGCCAACTAAGACCATAAGTTTCTTGAAGGTACATGTTTGTCCCTTGTGTTTTGTATCCCCACTACCAACTAGAAAATATTTGGCATCTAATAAGTAATGGTTGGCTTACTGTCTATCCTAATCACTTAGTTGTGCAGGCAGTAGGAATTTTTATCACGGGTTCAGAGATGATTAGGAGGCAGAAACGCCTTGCTTTTCTCTTCAGCAATAATGCTTTTGCACGTTCAATCACAAGCAGGAAAATTATGGAGTTGACTGTGGATTTCCAAAGCCTCCCACCCCACACCAACAGTCACTGGGACCAGAAGGCTCAATTACACTCTGAGCACAGGACATAGTGAAAATCCCTGTCACTAACACGATAGGTGTGTAATAAATACTTGATGACTTCACTAACTGCCATTCCCTGGGTCCCCCTGGGACTTCGTTTATACTGTTATTACACCACTTCTACCATTTCATACTTAGTCTTATATATGTCATTTCCTCCAGTTAGATTTCTAAACCTTTTGCCAGGTCCATTTTTTATTCAGCACTTTGTTTTATAGCACTAGTACCGGGTCTGGCATCCCCAGGGTCAGCAAATAGTTGTTCAGCAAATTACATGGTTTTGAAAAGGGGAAAGTATTGTTTAAAAGACATGCATTGCCCCCTGCTACCCAATTAAGAAACTCAGGCCAATAGTTTTCCAGCCCCGATTTAAGCACCTCCAGCAGTCATAACCCCCTGAGACAGCCCTGGTCATTGCAGAATTCTCTTCTGAGCTGAAATCGTTCTCCTTGTAGTGCGTGCCCTACTGGCTCTCTTTGTTAAGAGAAAGGCTGAATAGCTTCTTCTACTACTTCTAGAGGATGTTCTGTTGAAATATAGGTCAGCAAGACATTTCTTCCCCCAGAGTAAGTGCTCATTTTCCTTGAGTAGTCCTTGTGCTATATGGTCTCTGGATCAACGGCCAACCCAGTCATTTCTCCAAACACTCCTCGAACGAATATCCTCCCTGAAATGCAACATCAGAAAGGGACACGGTCCTCTTCTAGGTACTGATTACATACCAAAACCCAGACATAAGTCCTTCATTAACACAGCCCAAGACCCCACTTAAGAGAAAGAGAAGACATCAGTTTAAACCATATTTGAGGAGGCTATTTGGAAATTGGCTTTCAATAGATGTCTTTCATCATCTATTGGGATGCTATCTGGGTCAGTTAAACTATCCTGGAATACACTAGCTTTCACTTTGTTTAAAATCTCATTTTCTACAGTTCTAAATATAGGTTTCAAATTATCTAGAGAAAAACCATCCTAGAAAAATGCTAAAGCCACACATGACACCTTTACCAAAATTTGGCACAGGTGAGGGTTAGGGTATATGTAAGACCACTTTACTAAAAGGTGACTGACTCAGTGCAAGCAACATCAGTGATTAGCCACAGAGATGGGTATTTGGCTGGGGGCAGAGGGCAGTGTCTGGAGACAGGGGCTTGTCAGTGCAAGAATGACAACTGTCACAGTTCCTGGAGATGCAGAAGGAACCAGAATCATCAACAGTTTTTATAGCTTCCAAATTTAATCTGCTTTCAGTGCTGACCCTCAGACTATAGTAAGTTCTCTTGACAGTTTTGTGGTTTAAATACTTTTAAGAAGGACTAGCATTTGTTAGGACCCCTCATCTAAATAGGATATGATCATTTTACTCTGCTTTCTTCCTCTGTACTGTGGCACTCATCTATAATGGTGATGGCTTTCTAAAGAGTTTTCCCCTATTTTTAAAATACTTTTAAATCATCCAGGTCTTGCCCTATCTCTTTAACATACTGTCATAATTAACATTTATACTGTTTCAGTCTCTATCAACATCTATCCCACATTTTGCTTTTGTGGTTTCCCAGCATAACATATAAAATGTTCTACTTTTGAATATGTTACAATATTTTTTTTTAATTTTTCATTATGTTGTAAAGACAGAATAATATAATGGTAATGAGAACTTGCACTGAGTTGCAGGTTAATCAGGATGGTGACAGGTGAGGTCCAGTCTTGAAAGGACACTTTAATTTTATCATCTGGCTTCTCTTTTCATACATAAACACATTGAAATTATATTGAAAGAATAAAAACATTTGTTTGCAAAATGTTATGAAATTATTTTCATCCTGAACTTCACCCCATTATTATTAACAGAAAAAAAAAACAAAAAGATATAAAATATATCTCCAAAAATGTTTTCATGCATTAGTGTGCATTCAAATAGACTTCAAATTGAAAGAGGCTCTCTCCTGGGTCATACTAATGGGCTCTAGACAAGCTTGCAAGGAAATTCCAGATTAAAGGCTTTTCGTATTATGGAAATATGATTTCAGAAACACTTCTTCAATGGTATCTCTATAGGAAAACTTATTTTCTAAATAAGAAATTCCTTTAATTGTACTGTGTTATGGGGTCTTGGGGTATTGCACCATTATAGGATACTCGATTGTTGCTATGGTGAGTTAATAGATTCCATTTATCGTTTCCACAGGTTGTCCTAGGACAAAGAGAAAGCAACATTCAGGGTCCTTTCCAACTGAAATGGAGACAAAAATAATAACTTTTAAAAGCACCAAGAATTGCAGAAGGCAGTATTTCTAGATGGTAACTTGTATTATGTCTACCAAATAAACTTGAAGCTAGTAGGTAAGCTTCTTTATGTACTCACACCTCTGAGTCGAGCCAAATGGTACTACACAATATATTTCCATCAAATATAAGACATAATACGACTCAAAAATTAACGACAGTTTCATCCCTTTGAGTAAATACTTTGATGATCAATAATTATGGCTATCTTAAAAGATGCTTTAGAGAGGAAGTGTTTTGGCCTGTTCTCCATCTCCCAGTGACACCTTTTTATACTATGTTCTATGTGTTTTGTTACTAATAAGTGAACATTTATAGTTTCCATTGTTTCCCACTCCCCAATGTCCATAGAGAAAAGTAACATTCTATTTAACCCATTCCCATCTAAGTTGATGTTTTAGATCTACAACTTGGTCCTTAATGCTGAACAGAAAACATATCACTGTCTAATTGATTCCCTTTATTCACAGAAATTTTCTCAATCTCTTTCTGCTTCCCAGTCCAAATTTGGCCCCAATTCCCAGCAGAAGAGTCAGTTCTTTCCTCCCTGGGAAGAAAGAAGCCCTTCTGAGGGTAACAGCGGCAGCATCCTCAAGCATTCACTGCCCAACATCTGTTGACTTTCCTCTTGCCTCGAGAAGCCTTCCTCAGCCCACGGACAAGACACTTCACTATCCACCTCTTCAATGTCACATTTCTAGACACAGTAACTATCACCTCCGTTTTTCACTGCACGCTCCCTGGTGTGAGCACCCTGGACCAGCTAACAATTTCAGTGCCCTTTAGTTCATGATTTCCAGAGGAGACAAATTCCATTCATGCAAGCTGCATGCCTCTCTGTCCGTTCAAAATAGATTTATTTCACACACTCAACTTATGCAACTGTTAACTGATTTAGAATCGCCTTTCATCTGGCACTTTCTCAATCACCTCTAATTAATATGAATCTCTTAGAGTACACACTAAGGATAGAGGTAAATTACTGATTAAAAGACTGATTCAAAAAAAGTCTAAAATTTCTTCTTTTTTTTTAACTTTGAGGTCAGCAAAATATGTCCTTCCTTTGTTTTTCTCTTCTTTTAACAAGCCAGACTACTTCTTGGAGGCATACTAAAGAAATTAATATTCAGATAATAAAGTATATCATGCTTTCCTTGCAAACAACATTCTGCCATGCATTTGTTTGGTTACAGAATTGTGACCAACAGCTCACACCAACTGTCCCAACTGGGACAGTCCCTGAGTTGGAGCTGGAGCCCCATATTTACACCTTTCTGCTTGGGGTAGCAGCCCCAGAAGAATGTTGTCATACAGCCACTTGAAACCCCTGTGGACTTCCACAGATTCTGTCCAATTGGCCTTGTGTCAATTACACAACAGTTCATGTGCACATCAATTTCCCCCAAATTGGCCCATCCTTTGCCACACCATCACACACGGCGTCACATCCTAACTTGCCACAGTCAGTCGGTAAAAGTTGGGCTCTGCAGCCAGACAGCATGAGTTTTCATTATAACTAGTCATTTATTAGCTTTATGATTTGATGAAGCTGTTCAACTTCTCCATGTTTCAATTGGCTCAACTGAGAAAAAAATGGGTTCATAAGGAATCCTATTTCTTTGGGACCTTATAAGGATTCAAGTCAATGCCCCAGATGCCAAGGAAGGGCTCAATGAATAATTAGTTATGTTACTTTTAAATTCATTATCCTGCTTATCTGTGAAAACTATTATTATTATTGTCTGTGGGATGCCCAATCCAGTATTCTCTTATTTCTTATTTTTCCTATTCAATTTGTTTTATAACATGTAGTATTTTGGAAAGTGGTATTTTTGAAATGTTCTTTGACATTTCAGCTTCAATACTTCATCAATAATACTTCCTCCTGGTTTTTCTCCTTTGGTAAGTTCTATCTTCATCCCTGACATGTACTTATTCCTTAAGTTTTTGTTCTTGGCCTTTTTCTTCTATTTGTACCTGAGCTGATCCCTTTAGGCAAAATCATCTACTCTCAGGCTTATAATTACTGCTGGGATTCAGATAATTCTCAAACCTATGTCTGCCAGCCCACTTAAACCAAGTCTTTATTTCTAACACTTGGAGCACATTTCCTCATAAATGGCTACCAGAATTAAATTTACACTTTCAACCAAATGTTTGACCTTCAATCCTCTAGCCCCTGCTCAAACCTTCCCTCCTTCTGAATTACCTGTCTTGGTTAATGGCACCGAGTTTGTCCTACATGTCTAAGCCAGGGACAAGAGGGTCCTATTTGACTCCATACTGTCACTGATGTTCACATCCCCAGTATGCCCTTCACAGCCAATGCTCTCTCTACATTCTCAGATTCTACCATTTCAAGCTCCTGGGGGTTGCTTCCCAGCCTTACAGTCTGTGTCTTCCTGTAAGTGAGCCCCTGGTCATTTTCTACACTTCAGTTTAATAACATTGAACAGATTCCCATTTCCCTCAAAATAAAGTCTACATAATTATAATGCCTTTCAAGGCCCACCACTATCACCTTTTATCCCCTGTTGCATCCACCATGCAACCCACATGGGGGCCGCTCTAGGCTACTCCTTCAAGATTATCACACACTCTCTTGCCTCGTGGAATTTTGCTTTTTTTGTTGTTGTTGTTAGCTTGGCATGTTCTGCTCTGTCCATCTGTGAAGGGAGACCTGCCTATTCATTTCTCAATGCACAGGTCAAATGTCTAGTTTCCAGCAAAATTAATGACACAGATTTGAGGTGTTTGCAAGATTTTGTATTTTTAATATGGTGTCTTCTTCCACTACCTTGCAATCTCTTTGAGGGCAAAAATATACATACCTTGTATGTTTTTGTCTCCCCCCCGCCCCCAGCTGTTCCCCTCCCGGATATCATCACTATGTCTGACAGGTAGTCGGTATCCATGTTTGGCAAACAGAATCACAAATTCACGTCACCACAATTACTGGTCTATATCACACAAATCTATCCATGTCAGTCATACATCTGCTTCCAACCAGAAAGTTTTACTAATCCTTGTCTATTTATAAAATTGTATTCTTTATCTTCTGCCTTCCCAAAAGGACTTGTTGCAACATAGAATGATACAGGTAATATAGAAACATTAAGTATTAAAAATAAGAGTCACCAATGAAGGGGATGTGAAAATCTAGGATTCTGCCCATTGTGTTCCCAGAGTAACAGGTGGGTGCTGTCTCATCTTGGGTGCCATTCAATCAAGCATACCTACCATCTGGCGTCTTGTCTGCTGAGCTACGTAAACCACCCGCCCTTGTTTTACATCATATATTGCATGCACCGCAGTTTTGACTCCTAGACACTTGCAGATTTCTTTATTTGAAATATGCTCACAAAGGGAAACTTTGCATATGACACTCTCCATTGCTCATTGAGTAACAGCCAACTTTTACTGAGTGTTTATGTTGACCAATATTCTCGTTCATGTTTACTAACTGTAAAATTAAAAAAAATGGAAACATACTTTTTTTGTTGCTTCCTCATGGCAGTTTTTCCTATTTCAAAGGTGTGTTTTCATCAAAAATAAGTAATGCTAACTGTATCCTACTGTAGTTATCCTCAGGTAAGTTAGGTGATTTTACTTCTTTACCAACACAAATGTTTTCTAGTTGTTCAACAGGAGCTTTAAAAAAATTAAGATTCATTACCACGTGGCAGAGGTGCCACTTAGGAGATGGCAAAGTGGCGAAACCAACAGAGATGGTAAAACCAACAGAGTTCTAAGTCATTCAAAGTCCCAGTCCCTTCCTTTCTATTCTGACACTGAGAACGGTTAATTTACTCAGAACGGTTAATTTAATCAGATGTATGTGATTAAGAAAGGTTAAGACTAGAATTGCCTAGTTAACACTTAATATCTATTTTCCTGGGATTGAAAACAATCTCTGTCTATCTAACTATTGGTCTATCTATCCATCTATCATATTCTATTATCCTAACAATATCAATACTGATTAATCCTTTCTTATGCACCAGGACACTCTGTTAAGTTTTCTGCTAATATTATTTGATTTCATTCTTATAGTAGCCCAGTAAGTTACCTATCATAACTCTCACTTTACACATAAGAAAACTGAGGCTTGGCTAAGTTAAGAAACCTCCCATGATCACACAGTCAATATGTGCGAGCACAGGGATTTTTTGTCTCAGGTTTTACTGACTCTAAAAATGTGCTCTGAAAACAGCTCTGTTCTACTGCCTTCTAAACATAGCACACCTCTGTCCTGTGCATGCTGAATATTAAAATACAAAACCTCCTCCTCCATCATTAAGTGTATTTTTAAGAACAGTCTCAAATATATTTTGGGTTCATTTAAAAATGCTATTCTCAAGAATTTGATACTGAATTTGATCTTCACTGACTTCCTCCCCGTATCTCTTTATTTTCTACCCTTCTTCTCTTTGGAGGTAAAAAAACAAAAACAAAATCAAGAACAGCATTAGTAACTAGTGCTGATTTCACACTGACAATGTGGAGGGCCCCATGCAGGAAATTTCACAGGACTTCTCTACTTTCATCCCAATGACAAGCTAATGGCTTAGGAATGACTATTAACTCTGTTTCACACATGAAGTGAGGCTGACAGAAGAGATGTCTAACGAGGACATACACTCGTACTCTGTGGTCCCTGCCCAGTATTCCTTCCAGCTAATGATAGGTACAAAAGATTCTGAAGTTGTGATTAATCAGGATTTACTGACAAGCCATGGTCTTTTCCTGAAAACATGCTGCTCTCTTGGTGCTGGAGACCCCACTCCCCCAGCTGTCTTCCTCTCTTCCCAGTCGCACCTTTTCAACCTCCTCTTCTGTATTCTCTTCCTTTTTGCAACCTCAGGTCCCCTAACATCACAAGCTCTGCACTTCCCACACCTAATGGCCCTGATGGGAGACTCAGGGCCAAATAAAGAATAGGAGCCTAATTCCCAAATGGCCAGATGAACTGTGCGTTTTGACAGTAGATAGATGAGATGTAAACTTGGGTGAATGTCTGTATATACTGTGAATGGCTCAAACATGTGAGAAAAATGCTGAGTAGCCCTCAGTTATTCAAAGAGTATTTACTTATTTGTTCTAGACATTGTACTGATCGTGATCAGTACTAATTACCAATAAGCCAAGATTATTGAGATATAACTTTTGTCTTTAAAACACTCAAAGTCTTGGGGCACCTGGGTGGCTCAGTCTATTAAGCATCAGACTTTGGTTCAGGACATGATCTCGTGGTTCATGAGTTCGAGTCCCACACCAGGCTCACTGCTGTCAGTGTGGAGCCTGCTTGGGATTCTCTCTCCCTCCCTCTCTCTCCCTCTTTCTCTGCCTCTCCCCCAACTTGCACTCTCTCTCTCTCTCTCAAAAATAAATATTTAAAAAATCAATAGGGGTTCCTGGGTGGCTCAGTAGGTTAGGTGTCCAACTTTTGTTCAAGTCATGATCTCATGGTTCCTGAGTTTGAGCCCCACATCAAGCTCTGTGCTGACAGATCACAGCCTGGAGCCTGCTTCAGATTCTGTGTGTGTGTGTGTGTGTGTGTGTGTGTGTGTGTCTGCCCCTCCCCCACTCACACTCTGTCTCTGTCTCTCTCTGTCTCAAAAATAAATAAACATTTAAATAAATAAATAAATAAATAACTCACAGTCTATCAAGTAAACATATAAGTATTAATCAAAACAGAAAGAGTCTAATAATCGAGCTCTAATAAAGGTATAATGGGGGCACAATCTTAACAAAACTTTGGATATTCCCTCTCATACCTGTTCTTCCACAGTTTTCCCCATTTTAGTATGTGAAAGTTCCACCCTTCCAGTGGCTCAGGCCAAAACTGCAGACTCAGCTTTCTAAGATTTAGGCAAATTCTGTAGGTCTTTACCTTCAAACTATGGTTCACCCCCTTTATCACTACCAGCCTGATCCAAGCCACTGAACATAGATCAACTGAATCTCTGAAGCAGTCTCCTGACCTCCACTCTTGCCTCCTTCAGCAGCAGACTGACTCTTCTGAAACTTAAGCCAGATGGAGTCACTACTCTGCTAAGAACCCTTCAGAGGCTCCTGTCTCATTTCAAGTAGCGGCCAAAGTTCCATAAAATTGACTACAAGGTGCTACCTGCTCTAGCCTTCTGTTACTTCTCCAACCTTACCACCTTCTCCTCTCCCCTCACTCTTGACTATGGCTCCAGCATTGTCTTTGCTGGTCTGGGCATGTGCCAGGCTCCCCCACCTCAGAGTTTTTGAACCTGCTCTTTCCTCCATGGAAGACATCCCACACAGCCTCTGTCCTCCTCTCCCTGAATTCTTACCTCTCTCACCTTCCCTGATCCCACCTCACACCATCCCCTCTCCCTTTCCTTCTTTGTTTACTGAAGCATTCCTCACTGTCTAATACATGATATCATTTTTTTTTTAATTTGGCTGAATTTTGTCTAGCTTCCGGACTCTAGAATGAAAGTTCCCTGAGGACAAGGATCTTTATTTGTTCTTTTCACAGCTGTCTCCCCGGCACCTATAACAAAGCCTGGCCAAATGAAGGGTTCAAATTAAATTGCTGGACAAATGAATAAACTTAGAAAATCATCTCTGGTTCAACCCCCTAGTTTTGTAGATGAAATATCTGATCCTCCTACCTGAAAACAGAGTCAGATGTGAGAGTCTCCGTGTCATTCTGCTTCCATGATTTCACAGAAAGCCTAGAAACTTCAACACAACACTTATCGTTGTTGACATGCAAAAGAATAAAGTCCGTAATAAACTGGGTTCTTGGATCTTTGTCTTGCATCATGCTGACTTTTAATCTGTTTTTTAATTGGTTTCCTGTCAAGTTTTTCAACATTTATACTCCAACCATTAAATAAACTATGTATTTCCATTCTTGACTACAAAAGTAGTAGACAAATTTTCCACTTGTATGAGATACCTAGGAGTCAAATTCATAAAGACAAAAAAGTAGAATGGTGGTTTTCAGGGGCCGGGGGTGGGGAGGGATAGGCATTTGTTGTTTAGTAGGGACAGACTTTCAGTTTGCAAGATTTGGAAAGAGTTCTAAAGAGAGATGGTAGTAATGGCTGCACAACAATGTGACTGTACATGTAAAAATTATTAAGATGGTAAATTTTATGTTATGTGTGTTTTAACACAATTAAAAGTAAACATAAAAAAATTAGAAGGTCATTTTCAGCACTTTTTAAATGGTATTAAAGAGTTCAGAATTATTCTCTCAAGTTCTATATATATTGTATTTATACATACACATATATGTGTCATATATATGTATGTCAGACATATTAAATGCATATTACCCATAAATTATATCTGGAATTACAAAAGTTAATGGCTTGGTATCTCCCCAGTGGAGTACATGAGTTATAATATATTGAAATTTGGAATCACACTTAATTTTCTGTAGCTAAAGAGTGTATACAAAATACCCTGAGAGTCAGTGAAGATTTAAAACATTGTTGAGTGAGAGAAATCAAAATCTTCTGTGATTCTGACCAAAATGAAATAAAAAATATCAAAATTTTTTATTCTCATTTTTCATGTGTATCTATGTCAACAATTTAAACATACAAGATACTGTCCACATTCATACTGAGAGAGCCCCAAAGAGGGAGATCTCTCCTGTCTACTCAAAACCATGTATCATGTAACATGTAATTTGATAATTATCTGATCCATAAATTTAGCTTATTCACAAATTCTATTGCATATATACACAGCAAATTTCTGAAACAGAAGTCAAAAAAACATTTGGCAGCATTTATTCATTTGGAAATTATATTTTTGGATTTATTTATATTTCTTGTAATATTTAATCGTGCCAAAATAATAACATTTATTAATCATGTAAGATAATATTAAAATTCCAACATGTCATTAAAGTTTTACAAATGAATAAATTAAAAATCATGAATAATTCATACATTTAATCTCCAATGAGCTAGGAATATAACCAAATAAAATTATTCACTGATCACCATTGTTACTCAAAGCTTGGTCTGGGGGTCAGCAACACCCAGGTGACGTGGAATATTTGTTAGCTGTAGAGAATCTCAGGATCCCCCAGACCTCATTTAGCAAGAGTCCCCATGAGATTTGTGTAACTCTAAAGTTTCAGAAGGACCACCCCAGGGATATATAAAGATATATAATGAAATTTTGATTTTTTAAGTGGTTTTCTTACCAAATTTATGACCATAGGGGATATGAATCAAAAAAGGACATTTGTTTATTTTTCTGATATCTTGATCCCTTATTTCTTAGCTAGTAAAACAAACTTTCTGGAGAAAAGTGTGTCTGTTTAGCACAACTGGATATTTCGACGTAGGATCCTTGTCCTTGAACTTTGGGATAGTCAGGTTGGAGATGAGAATAGGGAGAAGTAATTAGGAAGGGCCTAAAATAAAGTTTTCTCCAGAAAGAAAATGCTTCAAGAGACTCAGGAAGAATTCTACATATAGCAATTAACCCATCAATACTTACCATTTTATTTTCCTATCCTTGTTGTAAGCATACAAATCGATTCAAAGAGTAAAAATCCTGGCAGGAATAGGTCAAAGTGCATTGCCCTGGGAAACCGGACAGTACTCTGAGGGCTTTAAAATAAGTAGAGCTCTCCTAAAGAGTGGGAAGAAGAGCCTCAATTCTGGACTGTTTGCCACCCCTTCCCCAGCATGGACCATGGCATCCACAGTGACCACATCACAGGCTTACCCCAGGACCATCCCCCTCTAGGAAAGAAGTCCTGTGAGATAGAGTTAGAAGTGTGCCTGGTGCCCAGGACAGACTCTGAATAAAAAGAAAGAGGGCAAGAGCATTTTCTTACTGCTGGTATCAATGGCTGTGTAGCATGTCAGCATGGAGAGAGTTCCAGAACCCTCCGTGTGCTGCCCAGTCTGCAGCAGGCAATGGGGACACTTAGTTCACTCGTGCTCAACTGAGTTCATCAGACACCAGAAAAAACTGGGCTGGTGGACACTGTGCTATGCCTCCACTCACTATGCCTCCCTACTGGAGGGACATGGGAGGGGCAGTGGAGGAGTACAGGTGTGCAGGGCTGCGGGAGCTTGGGGCAGTGGCCCATCCTCCGTCTCCTGTGTTGCTCCCATGACTCCAGTTCTCCTGTGTGTCCTCATTTGGCAGTTCTCTTCCCAAATAAGACCTAGAGGAGGAAGTGCTGCAGGCTGCACTCTTGTAGCCTGTCGGTGCTCAGCCTCCCATGAGGAAGACTTTTCTCACACTTCGTAGCTCCTCAGAGACTTTCCTGCACACGTTTACCCATAATTAGGGACCCTAGACACTCATGTCCTTTCTCTGAGCACATCCAAAAAAATTACTCCATACAAGCCATGGGTTTGTGGGCACGGGTTTTCTGCAGAGGGCATTGGGCCCCCAGTGCCTTTCTCCGGTGCCAGGGAAAGTCCTGGAGAGATTCTGCAAGGGAGTAAGTCCAATGGCATAGTGGCCGCTCCTCATCAGTGCAAGCAGGGCACTACCACCCCTTTGAGAAGTAGTGTCACACTCTAACTTATTTTGAAAGGGAGGGACAACCAGCTGGAGCTAACTGTATTTCTTCCTTCCTTCCTTCCTTCCTTCCTTCCTTCCTTCCTTTCTTTCTCTTTCTTTCTTTCTTTCTTTTTCTTTCTTTCTTTTTTTCTTTCTTTCTTTCTTTCTTTCTTTCTTGTGCTAACTGTATTTCAACAGAACCAGTATTTGCACCTATTTCTAAACCATCTGGGATTTTTCCCTTTTAGAAGGAAAGAATTCCAAATCTGATTCAAATCAAGCAAGAAAATTTTTTAAAAAGGTAATATTACCAACAATATTTAAGTCATCTAAGCCATAAATGAAATATATTTTTAAATTGCTTTCAGTCTTTCAAGGTAAAAATTTCACAGTGTAGAATTAACACCCAAAAACTCTAATCTTCTACAAATTCACAAACAACAATTACAAATCTAAAACATCTCTTAAAAGTAAAGTGTTGAATTCAAGAGCAAAGTGATTTGATTTACAATTAGAGATTGTGATTTGGATCACATATAATGAGAAATCAGTGTGTTGGCATCCACTCTGAACTTGTATTAGGGACACATATTACCTGAATAATCATGTTTCCAAGATCTACTTAAATTTTAATTATGCAGCTATTTATACTCCTCCCAGATCTAGTTAATCACCACTTATGTGCCCAGCTTGTGTATTAACGGGCGACACTTTCTTTATCATCATTAAATTGTCTCTTAACTAAATTGACATGCTTTACTAAATGAAATAATTGGGACATAAGAAATTCATATTGTAAAACTGCACCAGGTCAAAATACTGTGAATTATACTAAAGAGATTATTTAATAAGAAAATATGACTGCTTTGGGGCACCTGAGTGGTTTAGTCAGTTAAGTGTCGGACTCATGGTTCATGGGTTCAACCCCAACATCGGGCTCTGTGCTGACAGCTCAGAGCCCAGAGCCTGCTTCAGATTCTGTGTCTCCCTCTCTCTCTGTCCCTCCCCTGCTCATGCTCTCAAAAATAAATAAATGTTAAAAAAAAAAAAGACAATATGACAGCTTTAAGAGAATGAAATAAAGGTTAAACCAATGATTAACAAATACCAAACTTCAAGCTAAAACAGGTTGCAGGCACTTTTCTAGAGACAATTAAAAATGTGTTTAATATAAAGAATGTTTCCATCATCTGTACTATCTTGTATATCCTGTCTTTCTCCGTCCATGTAAGGTACAGAGACATTTTCTTTCTGGGATGTTATTCTAAACTACAAAAGATGCACATTTCATCGACATGCCTGGCAAGAGATATTTTCCAGTGAAAATTCATTTACATATCTCCTATCTAAATCAGGTATCTTTCTGATATTTCAGAAAAAAAGCTAAAATTCCCTGTGCCTTTCTTGAAGACGTATTTATGGACATAGTTTATAATAATGTAAATACTTAGAATGTGTCATACTCATACCTTCACCAGAAGTTTCCCCATATCGTTGTTATAGCCGGAAGTGAGGTTAGAAATAGACACAGGTGATCCAGCCAACAGCCGGAGTCATTGATTCATTTTTAGAGAAAATTGGCAAAATATTTCTTTGGAAACTTGTTAATGTAATTTAAACTATGAAAAGAGCTTACGAATGCTTTTACACGGATTTTCCCTTAGCTCAGATACATGTCTGTATGGCTGGTTTATGTCTGTACTTAGAAAGGGAGTACACAGAGAATAAAATGTAAGTAAGCTATTGAAAAGAATACCTGACTGAATGTAATTTGTACACACATGAACTATTTTGCTCATCAGCGTGGCATCATGGAAGACAGGGTGGGGTCAAAAGACTATGGAGCTGAGAGAACACTTCATTTCAGCTGAAGGTGGGGAAAAGGATAAATCACTTGCTGGTAATGAAACTGGTAAGTCATAACACCAAGATTCCAGCCCAGGTTTGCCAGGGTGCAAAGCCCTGGGTCAGCAATTGCAATGAATAAATTTCTATTAACTAGTTACTGTAGATTCTTCCCATTCATCATATTCTGGGAAGCAGGGCTTTTTTTTTTCTTTTAATACATCGATACATATTTGATGTGTTATTTTTCAAATGAGCTAAAGACAATAGACATTAAGATTCAAGTTATGTCTGGTCTACTCGTGCTGCAGAACAGTGTTTCTCAAACCTTAATCCTGTTTAAATGAATCTAGAATGTTGATCCACTAGGGCTAGGGAGGAGCCTTCCTAGCAAGCTCGCAGGTGATGCTGACGCTGCTGGTCCAAGAGCCACACAGAGCAGCAAAGCTATGGAAGACTACAACCAATTTTCCGCTTTGGGATTTGAAGGAGGTTGACTTAAATTGCTAAATTGGGTGTATGCACTTGTAGCATTAACTGCACATCCAACACAGTGACCACCTACAAGCTGAAAAAGAGACGGAGTTAATGAAATAAGACTCTTATCTAAGAGAGCTTCCTTTGGCTTCCAGAACTACTCCAAACAAACGGAACCGCTAAATGGCCAAGAAAATCTGGACACGGTTTTACTGGCGTCTAAAACGCATTGTTTACTTTTCTTACCGCAATCCCTCCAACATTTTCTTAATTATTTTTTATTCTTCACCCACTCCATTAGGCCACCTTCCAAAAGGGGGAAAAGAAACTCCTCTCCTCCAATAAAAATTTTAAGAAAATACACCTTTGAAAAAATGTCAGTGGAAGCAGGAAAGTCTTCCCAAAACACATCATTAGGACTGAATAATCTAGAATATAATTTCACAGGGAGGGGCGCCTGGGTGGCTCAGTTGGTTGAGCATCCGACTTTGGCTCATGTCATGATCCAGGCCATGATTTCGTGGTTCATGGATTCCAGCCCTGCGTCAGGCTCTGTGCTGACAGCTCAGAGCTTGGAGCCTGCTTTGGATTCTGTTCTGTGGCCCCCTCTCTGCCCCTCCCCTGCTTGTGCTCTCTCTCTCTCTCTTTCTCTCTCTCAAAAATGAATAAACTTTGAAAATTAAAAAAAAAAAATCACAGGGAAAACACAAAGGATATATTAGTATTTTACTCTGATTAGAAAAAAGACCCTTTCTTTCAAAGGAACACTCCCAAAATGTGCTATTTTACAATGGAAACTTTAACACAATGCATCTACCACTTCAACAGCATCAGCCAGCCCATCTCAAGGATATTACCAGAAATGCTGGTGTCTTTCTTGTACCTGCGTTATCATGTTTTTATCAGCCTCCTGGGGAGAAAATCCTTCTTACAGATAACATACATAACTTTCAGCAAGATTGTGAACAGGAGCTCAGAGGTTACAGATAAAATATCTCTATGTATAGCAATCTTAACTCAAGACAGAATATAAAGCATATGGCCAACCAAATGCAGTCATTCTGTTATCCTTGCTACGCCCTGCTCCATAAAATCATGCTTTCCTTGGCTCACACGTTATATAATAGAGGCTTGTCTTCACTCTGAAAAACACGTCTTCCCTTCCTACCTGTCCTATATAACATTGCCCAGCTAAAATAAACATATTCAGCACATCTGAGAGTGGATATTTGCATCTTTTAGAAACAATAGACCACTGTTGTGTGTATCCCACTACATCCAGTCCCAGTCTCTTCTGTCACAAAGTAGCATCATAGGACATGCACAGCCTTTAAGTCCAGTGATGGCAGCCCCAGGTCTCCCCAGCTAGAGACCATTCTTTAGGTGTTTCTGGGTGAACGGCTACAGGGAAGGAAGATGAGGAAGGCAAGTAAACCCCTACCACAGGATAACACATGTAAATTCCAGAAGGCCTGAAGATTCTAACATCAATAAAATTAGGAAAAATAATACATTAGAATAATTTTTACCCTCTTACTGGGGAAAGTGTTATCAAAATATATAGAAGTCAAATGTTTAAGGTCTACAACAGGAAAAGCACTCACTTCTCCACAAATCATTAAGAGAATGGTAAACAATGCAACATAAAAATGGGCAAAATTTCTGAAAAGATTATTCCCAGAAAAAAAAAAGAAATGAAAAGGTCCAGTATAAAGAAGTAAGATTTTCAGTACCACAAATGTGGAAAATATGAATTAAAAGAATTGAAGGCCGTATTTCCCACCAGATTGACAATAACCTGTGTTGGATGGTTCTAGAGAAAGAGGCATTCTCACACATCCTGGCTACAGGACTGTCTCTCTCAGGCAACACAACGCCCATTTTATTCTTTGCGTAGAAAGAACAGCCTACACACGTGTGTGAACCACCCTGCAATAAAGGGAGTACAGTTCCAAACTCCATATCCCTTTACCCTACAAATAAGGAATTCTAGGGGTCGCTTGATACCTTCACTTTCCCAGGATTGTCCTGGAATTGCACCCTATATGATCCATGCAGCCAAATATGGCAACCCTCTTCTTTCCTCATCATAAAAGTCCTCTTTAGAAGAAACAACAATAAAGTTAAAAGATGCAGATTTCTCTGTTGAGTATCAGTCAAAAGGAACTGGGACAAGCAACAAAGACAGCTCAGAATCTCCCTGGAGTTAGGCTAGAGAGAAAATATCTGTCCACCTGCTTTGCTAATTTGAGCTCAAGAACTTCAACATGGAGATAGTCTATTTTTTTCAATTATTAAAAAAGTTCTCTCCATGAGTAGCAGCCAACCTGTCCTCCCATTACCTACAGAACAATCCACTTAATGAAGAAGGAAAGTGTTTGTTTGGAGTACAATGAGGATAGACAAACCACTGGAGACAAGCCTTTGCCAATGAGAAGCCCTAAAGCTCTGATCCAGCAAATAGCTCCTGCCAGGGAGTCTTATTTTTAGGTAGGAAATAATTTTCTACAAGCCGTGCAAGTTTTGCTTGCTTCGTATTTAAGATTTAAAGAATCTTTATTCCTGGCAATCTGAAAATGGAAAATAAACTAAATGCTCTCTTCAGGCCCTGAGACCCCAAAGTGGTATTGGTAGCTTTTGATGACAGGAAACCAAGCCTTTCCTCTTTCCATTCATTGGCCTTAATTTCAAGTCTAAAACATTTGTATAATGAGCATTATCAGAATAACCTAATTTGAGAGCCTAAACTAAAATGAAATACATGTAGAAGATTTGTAAACTGAATAAGTAAGTTTTGAGCTCACAGAGGTCTTAGCCAGCCTCACATCCACCACCTCCTCTTTCTCTTTTTCCTCCTCACTCTTCGGGCAATAGTGGAAATATTACATTTAAATGTCATATTTAAATGTTTATTTATATGTTAAATATATTTAACATTTAATATTGAAAGGTGCTTAAATCTGTGACTTTGACAAAAAGAACCTGGTAAGCAGGAAGAGCCAAGCCCTGGCCATGCCACAAAGTGACATGATGGCGTTTCCTCTGGTCATATCCACTTTGCATATTTAGCCTTTGCCCTTTCTCCCTTTCTCTTTGCTTGGAAACATATTTGTTACACCAACCGTATCTTTTTAGAGTAACATTCCTTCCATTGTGTGGCAGATTGCTAGCTTTGCATCGTAATCAATTCTTTGCTCTTGCCCTGGGCACATGGCTGCACAGCTAGATTGTATTTCCTAGGCTCCTTTGCTGTTGGGCACATTATGACTAATTTCCTATCAGTGGAAGGGAGTGGCAATGCATGCCACTTCCACATCTTGGCCATAAGACCATGGGAATGCAATCCACCATTCTTTCTCTCCCATTTCCCACAAACTAGAACAGGGATATAACAATGACCCAACTATAACCGTGAATATCACGACAAACCCCAGAAGAGATAGAGTAACAATATGGAAAGAACCTGGGCCTATGGATAACCTCCCAAAGCAGAGTTACGCAATCACAGGAAATTGGTTGGACTATTACAGAAGAAGAAGTAAACTTCTGTGGTCAAGTGACTGTCGTGTGGAATCTTTCTGCCATAGCAGCTTCTCCTTTACCTTAACCCAAAGTGTGGTAAAATGGTAAGGAGGCAGGCTAGCCATGGTTTAAATTCAAGCTCTCACAAATACTAGGCATGCTACTTAATTTCACTGTAATGCATGTAACACAAGGATGAGACCACCCAGCAGAGGATGCTGCCGTAAATGTTTAGTCTGGAAGCCAGTGGATACTAGGCATTCAGCAAGGGTGGAGCTACTAGAAGCTACTAGTTAGTTCATTAACCTTAATGAACACATTCACATACAACAGCTGTAAACAAACAACAGTCCTTCTCACCACAACATTAGTACAATCCTTTGACAACTATGTTGATGAGAAATCCTTCATTTCAAATCCCACTGTGGCTCCTACTTTTGAGTCATCTAGACTCCACTGATGCTACTGAGTGCTTTTCTTACTCTCATCCATACCTTCACAGCAACTGCACTGGGATGTTTTCTTCCCCGTAGAAGCCCCTCGCCATTATATTTAGAAAGTGCCAATTCTTTATCCGCAATGGCCTCAAAGTTTCCCCTATGTTCTGGGTGTTTAGTGAGAGTTCTGCTAAAGGACACTTATATCTTCCATGTGTCCTGTGAAATCTAAACTGGTACTTGTTACTCTGGGGCCATATTTTCTCAGAATTTGTAGAGCACTGAAGATCTGCACTGGGTCTGAATTCTGCTGCATTTTGGATTCTGTATTTGGTCCCGAGTTCCTCCTCCATATGAAAAGTGTAACATGCAGGTTGGTTGTGAAATAAAAATCTCATCTACCGTGTGCAGGAATCGGGAGGCAATGGCCCCTTCAAGGCAGCTCCCATATCTGGTTTCTCAGAACTTCACTCTTTGGCCAATTCACACACACACAATTACATGATGTTAAAAAAAAAAAAGCTCAGCATTTTAAAGTAAAAAAGAAAAAAGTTGATCTTAAAATTATATTATCAAATTAAAAAGTTTTGAAGCTTTTTGCAGAAACAACAGATGAAAGAGCTGAATGTAAATACATCAGGGGAATCTATGAATTACCTTGAGTCCTTTAGGCTTTTCATACTATGGCACACAAGAAGATGAATCTTTTAATTAGGTACAAATTAGGGGTGTCATTTGATCATTCATTGATTACTTGACTACCCATGGCTTTGGGAAGCAAATATATCTTCTTATAAAATAAAAGATATTGAAAATAACAGTGAAATGTGCCTGATCCCATGCAGTGAAGAAAACTATGCCCCAGTCCTGGCAGAAGCTGTGTGGACAAGTCCCTTCCTGTGAATACCCTAGGACAGAAGAATACCCTTTCTGAGGAAAAAACATATATGTGTCTATATATGAACACACGTAAGTGCACAAGGAAAAAAAATGGTTAAATGCATCTGAATCAGGGAATGAAATAACTTCACAGTAATAGCCCTTCAAACACATGGCAGAAAAACCACCAATTTATTCTTGTTACATGAAATGTGGAAACTACCGACTACGTCTAATCAACGTCAAAAGGAAAGAAAAGAAAAGCCGTTGCTCCCCACTTAAGGAATGGCACAGAGATATTTATTTCATCTTTTCTTCAGAAACCCCAACCAGTAGGTAAATCAAGCTTGCATGTTCCCCTTCTTTAATTGATCGCAGTGCTTTCCCCTGCCTGCCTGAACTTAGGTGAGTTATTTAGTCATATCTAAAAAACAGACATGATCCGACTTGAACCACCTCTCCCAAAGGTTACTATAGGAATTACTCCAGAAGAGTCAACAGAGGTATGTCTTGGCAAACTTAAGGCACATTAAGTATTCTTAACACAACAAAAATAATAATAATAATAAAAGACAATCTTTAGTTAGAAAGCACAGAGAACAATTATTGAAACTTTTCTTTGAAGTATTTCTAGTGAGTGTTCACAAAATGTAGACTCTTTCACTAGGGAAGGGACCATATTGGTCTTATCTACATTTGGATGACTAGGGCTTAGCAAAGGGCCTGATATAGAGCAGGATTTGATAGAATGGTTCCTAACTGAAGGAATGAATTGATTAAATAAGTCATGACCTTGGAAATAGAAAAAAAATACTCATAATGTCTAATTCAACTATTCTTAACATTTTTGTATCATTTCTTCTAGCTTCTATTACTATAGGGCCCTTATGAAAAAAAATACAGAATATGATAACAATAATAACACTTACTGAACACACATTATCCACTAGAGTAAATCAACAGCTGACAGCATTATCTCATTTTATAAACATGTGTTTAATAAACTGCACGTGTTAGAGCCTTCTTTTATCCTCAAAAAAATGGAATTGATATATGGATTTAAGGTATCATTGATGCCCCAAATCTCATCTTTGTTCAATATTCAAGGTCAGAGCCATGTGCAGGAGGGATCCACTGCATCCAATTCAAAAGTGTAATAAGGAAAACATTAACTTAGCAGCTTAAAATCAATTAAAATTTCATACCTTCATTTTTTCCTACTTACTACTTGAAAAATACCTGCAACTGAATATAGTAATAGTATATAAAACATTACAAATGTTTTGTTTTCTTCCTTTCTTTTTAAAACAGATTATGTAATAGGTGAACATTATCATTTTACTTCATCTTAGAAAAGAAGTGGGACACAGAAAGGTCAAGGTATCTTGCCAAGATATCCAGCAGGCTGATGGGAGATTTATTCCCAGAATCCATCTCTCCTTAATTTCTAAACTACTGCTTTCGTTGCATGACCTCTCAAAAAAGTTAACAACAATCATAATAAAAATGAGCACTGAAAAAGCCAATGTTCATCCATGTTGTAAAGTTGCAGTGAAGATAATGTTGTTGAGATTTCCAAATATCAATTGGTTCTCAAATGTTGAACTGACAAAGGAAAGCACACAGTACTTCACAAATGTATGCGTCAGCTTTTTAAGTCAAAATGAGTTGGGAAACGTTCATGTTATTCCACACGTGTGCAGAAGCACTTGAAAGACGTGGAGGTGGCTCTGGTAGAGGAGGCAGAGCAAAAATGGAGACAGAGAAACATGAACCCCAGTTACCCTTGGGGAAAAGTGAGGACACTTCCCACCCAGGTTTGTTAGACCAATTATGATCAGCTCTATTATGTTTCAATCAATCAACATTAAATAAGCATATACTCCATTTGCAGGGAACTGCATTCAGCATTATGGGATGTATATAGAGAAGTAGAAAACATTTTCCTGTCTTCTAGACTCTTAGAAGTTACTAATGTGCACTTCTTTACCAACTAAAATAAAATGAGGAAACAGACAAAATGAGGAAATGCTATAGACAGTCACAGTTATAGAAGTCTAGAGTTCTTGTACACTCTTTAAGATATTCAAGATTCAATACTCAAGAGGAGAGTGCTGGGAAACAGACTTCATGTGTTCTGTATGAAAATGTGGAGGCCCGTGTGACTCCAGCACAGTGTCTGCATTAAAGAATAAGTGAGCGGAGCTTTGGATAGGAGAGGAAGGTGGGGCCAGATTACAGAGTTTTGCTTTCCAGGCTAGGTTTTGACTTAATTTGAAAGGAAATTGTGAGATATGTTTTGAACCAAGGATGAACAGAATCAAAGTTATGTTTTAGGTTGATTTCAAGTAAAACAATGCAAAACATCTTAGGTGCAGGAAGAAAACTGGAAGCAGAGAAAAATGTGCAGACCAGTCCCTCGGGATATCAAAAAATGACTGAACAAGATATGGAAAGAAAGAAAAAAGCCAAGAACTGTTGAGACTTCATGACTGATCATATATCAAGCAAAGAAACAAAAGAAGTCCAAACACTAACATTTCAAGCCGAGATGAGCAAGAGAGAAACAGTGCCACGGACAGACTAAGTAGCCCTGGAAGGAATGTCCTGGGAAGGAAATAATTTGGTCTAGGATATATGGAGTTCTAGGAACAGCAGGGCATCTATTCAGAAACATGTATTGTCCATGGGACATATTTATCTAGGGCCTTGTAAGTGGAAACCAGAAGGGCCTTCAAGCCCTGAGGTGAGAATTAAGAGCATCTATTACAAAAGGTGAGATTTCCAGGAAAAGCAAAAAGACTAGCAAAGGACTGAGAGATTATGCTTGTATTATTCCCTTACTGGAGAACAAAAAAAGAGAAGACAAAGTGAAGTGGTTAGAAAAGTAGAGAGAAAACTTGACAGTATACAATGTCACAATTGAAAGGGAAAATTTTGAGATAAGTACTGAAGATAAATACACAGACCAGAAAGAAACTGGTGATCTTGCAAATAGCAGTTTTGCAGAACAATGGTAGAAGTCGCTGAGGACTGAGGACAAAATAGATGGAGAGAAATGGAGGCTATGTGTGGAAATCACAGTCTATTCAGAAAATTCCAGTATGGTACTGAGAACAGCATGCATGCGTGTGTCTTTCAGGAGGTATCTTCTGTGGGGAGATACATGACACTGGATGTTGGAATAGGACTTCACCTGTGTCATCAACCTGGCAGTGCTCAGATATCCAAGTGAGCGAGAGGGAGAGGGTGCCCTCTCCCTGTCCCCCAATCCCTAAGCAGAATTTAAGAAGAGAACCATCCTAGAATGCTCATCCACATCTCTTAAACTGCTTGGTGACAGTAAAGATACAAAAAGGATCTTTTCAGAGTTAGAATGTAGTAGCATTTCCCTCTTCTTCCCCATGAAACACCTGAAATTCAGGGACCTAGAAATGGTCATTGTGGGCTGGGAGAATGGCTCACCATCTCCTATGAAGGCAGACCTAGGGTGACCCAAGCTCCCAGACTCATTGGGGAAGGGAGGCATGGGTGCTACCTCCAGACCAGATATGAGCCAGGCAGGAGAGCAAGCAGGCCTTGGTCCCATCCACATAGGCCTCCTGATTGAAGTTTGCCCAAAGTTTGGGAAGAAATCACCTCCAGGCAGAAAGAAGCGTGTGTTCCGTGTCAGTGGAACAGAGGGAGAGGAAGCCTACGAAAGTACCATCAGGGAAGAAGATGAGCTTTAATATAGGCCAAGATGAGAGAGAGCAAAGCAAAGAGCCAGGCCACACCTGCCTTACCTACTCCCTCACCTACACCTCACCCTGTCAGGAAGTTCAGTGGCAGCTGCCAAAGGGAGCTGCTGAGCAATAAGGACAGCCACCACTTTCCTGGGACCGAGGCATCCAACCTGAACCACACCTGCCCTGAGCGAAGTCCGGGACTGAGTTACTGTACTTGTTTTGAAGTATGTTGCACATATGCTTTCTGAAATAAGTCTGTTTTCAATGCAACCAGAATTTTGTCACCTAAGAGTGATCAAACATCACGGCATCCAGTACCATCTGGATCTCCACCCAGAGGAGGAGGAGATCACCCCCACTAAATTTGGAAAGGGATGAGTAGGCAAAGTAGAGATGAGTTTTAATCGTGAGTTTTTACATGTGGCGGATGTTCGTATTACATTCTCTCCCAGGGAGCCACGATGCATGTTAACATATTACAAGCCCTAAAAAGTCCTACAACAAAGAAGTGTGTTTACTTTGTTGATCTTAGTATCTTCCAAATTCATTTATCCAATGAATATGTTTTTTCAGAGAACTCTGATTAATGTCCTCATAATCTAATATGTCACTGAACAGATTTTGAGAAACATTGTTTGGGACATGTAGTGTGTTACTACATCTCTATCTCCAAAATGTATTTTGGAATATTTAATTATTTAATGGTTCATTCTGAAGGATGAGCTATACAATGCTATTCCTTTACTTACAAATGTTATAACAAAATGATAATTATACTACTTTACCCTGAAATTCTTTATGTATCTAATCTCATCAAGAAACTAAACATCCTAAGTAAGAGAATGTTCAAGATAACTAGAACTTACTCCTATACATGTTAATATTTTTAAATGCCAACCATTAAAAAATAAAACCTCTGAAAATAGTTCAGTGCTTTCATATACTTGGGGTAGTCATTATAAATATGAATGTTGTATACAGTCATTATTTGTTGGTGTAGTATCTATGCCCCATGACTGTGGAGGTAAAATAAAGGTAAAAGGCTCACTCAGGCTGCTGACTTTTGAAGACTTGAGTATCTGTCATAAATTTTCTTTTGCCTCCTCTCTTGCAATCAATCGGTCAGCTGTTACTTGCAGTCAGTAGGTTCTGAATGGGACTGTTGGCATTTATGGCCCTCTAAGAGCCTGGCCTTTGTGAAAGCTTTGTTGGTTACCTAAGAACCTTTTCTGTTGGCTTGTTGGTTTTTGCTTTTACTCATTTCAAGATTCAATCTTTTTAAAATGTTGGGATATAGAATCTCATGATGAAACTCTTTCTTTAGCCCTCAGGCTACTGCATACAATACACAGTTCGTGCACTGTGTAAAGGACTGAGGCCAGGAAGTGAGTGAGACGAATATCTACCAGGGGGCCAGCCATGGAGTCCTGAGCTTGTGGGACTTCTTTTTTCCGGATTGAGCCCTGCACTCACAGGACTGCACTCGCAAAGGGGTATTTTGTCCAATTCACCCAGAGGCAGCCCACAGACTGGAGGCAGGCACACAGAGTGGATTGGGGAAAAAAACCCAGAAGTGCTGGGGTTTCAGTCCATATTAGCTGCCACTCCCTTTACATGAGTGTTTTTAGACTTGTCTTCCAAATTCCCCCAAATGAGGTTGCCAAAATTTCCTTCTGCCAAACCTCATTT
The DNA here is from genome assembly GCF_023721935.1 of Panthera uncia. NCBI lineage: Eukaryota > Metazoa > Chordata > Mammalia > Carnivora > Felidae > Panthera > Panthera uncia. The sequence goes on from NW_026057576.1 coordinate 70,292,439, forward strand.
AATCCTCAAACAATATCCCCTTTATTGGCAGAAGTACACCATTATCTAAGTACTGCTGATAAACTACAGCTGAAATATACCCATCCACAGAACTCATTTTCCTTGTTCTTCTGTACCAGCCTACGCAGGTTATGACCAACAAATGGATAAAATTAAGTCAACATAATGCTAGACTGGCCCAGTCACAACTGCATACTGATCCAGACACCTGAATATCTACGAGGCTAATCTAATCTGCCTGGACCATGTTAAAAAAGAAGGGAGCTGGCATTACGCACAGTTGCAACCAAATAGAAAAGATGAAGCACTTGCCAAATGCAGGTCGCATTGAGAGGCACTGAAGCAGGACAGATCCTAAGGGTTGACATGCACTTCTATGGAGGATCCACCGAGGTGAGGTCTAGCTCTGCTATAGTAGGAAATTCTCTGGTTTCAGAAGGAAAAGAAACCAGTGATTAGGTTCTCATTCTGCCACTCAACTACTGTATAACTTTGCTGAGTTTTAGTTCCCTCCTCAATAAATTGGGGATGATAGTTATACCTGTTTCCTAAGGTGAAGATTACTTGAAATACCAGAGGTGAAAGCTTTGTAAACTGTATAATAAATACAGTAAGACTCTTAAGCCTGGAACCTTGGTAATTAGAAGTAACCTGGACCAGGGGTGCCTAGGTGGCTCAGTCAGTTAAGTATCTGACTTTGGCTCAGGTCATGATCTCACAGTTTGTGAGTTTGAGCTCTACTCGGGCTCTTGTGCTGAGAGCTCAGAGCCTGGAGTCTGCTTCAGATTCTGTGTCTCCCTCTCTCTCTGACCCTCCCCAACTCATACTTGCTCACTCTCTCTTTCTCAAAAATAAATAATCATTAAAAATTTTTTCTGAAAAAAGAAGTAACCTGGACTAGAAGGGCTTCCATTCATTATGACAGATCTCTATCCCCACAGGTAAATATGATGCAGATTCTTTTCTCCCACCTCATGTTTTGACATAATGAAGGTCAGACAAGGGTAGATGAAACACAGCAAGTGTTGATACCACCTGAGAGCAAGAAAGATTTCTACCCCCAGCAACAGAGGCCAAGGGTGATCATGTTGGTGATGGTGAATTTCTCCATTATTTGGAAAAAATTATTATTATGTTAATGGCCCCCAAATAACCCAAAAACTTTCAAAAATATATTATGACTTTATAAAGCTAATCCAATTAATACTGTTGTTAGTTAATCTGATGGTGAGTGCCCATGGCACAAACCCAGAATCCAAGGTGTGTGAAAGGGTCTCGAAATTGCTCCAAATTCAGGAGAAAGGCAAAGTCATTTGGGGGTGGGGGGGGGATCTGCCAGGGTTCTGAATCAGTTCTGAGGTAACTGGAACATCAGTCACAGGTAGTCTCAGGGACTGAACAAGGATCCTAAAACTCCTCAGCACTGGGTTTACAGGAGATTCCAGGGGAATGTGGGAACCCCAAATAACAAATTACTCCCCAAACTCCAAACCCCAGAAGCAGTTTTCTATCTTATTAAGATTCCTAAAAAGCAGTGATGGCCACAACTCTCCAGAAGATCTCTATCTGAGCCAAGAGAGACCCAACATCTTTTCAGAGCTGTTGATACCACTCAGGGCTTCTCAAGAGAAGCACTATTGATACCCGGGGCCAGATAATTCTCTCTGGTGGGGAGCTCTCCTGTGCACAGTAGGATGTTTAGCAGCATCCCTGGCCTCTAACTACTACATGCCTGTAGCAGCATCCTCCAATTATGAGAACAACTAAAAATGTCTCCAGACATTGCCATATGTCCCCAAGGGAGCATAATGACTCCCAGTTGAGAACCATCAGTGTAGCTGAAGTCCTAGAGAAAACACAGTAAAGAGTCCATGCCACTGAACAACCTGCTGTATTTTGTAATTCATTGTTAATAGGCCATTTCAGGAAATGGCTGGGTAACACCTCTAAATCACTGATCATCTGAGATAGTTCCATTTAAATTGACCAAAATAGCTCTAGCTTTGGAACAAGAGTTCAAATTCTAACCCCTTTTATTCTGGCCATTGTTCTCTGTGCTCTGTTTCCATCAATTAGAACAGAATCATTTTGTTCTTGTCAATCAGAAATACAGTGTAGGCCACCCAGAATTTCCCTCTTTCAGTGCTGCCTTCCTGAAACAGCAAATGATTGTCCTATAATCTGCAACTCTTTTAGCCATTTATTCTGATTAAGTTTGAGCAAAATTTGAACTTGAAACGGACTGAATGAAAAACCAAGACCAAGAGCAAATACAAATGTTCAGCCATCTTGCATCAATAAATACAATGATAAGAAAACTCTACTGAGCTATTTTCAGGCAATTAAATACATACATGCACACACACACACACACACACACACACACACACAGACAAACACACACACACAACAGAGACAAAAGAAATAAAGCAGAGTCGACAAAGAATCAATCCTTTTAAGGAAGTAAATTAGAATTATAAAACAGAAAGGAAAACAGACTACTGTGTATAGTCAGTTGTCTTACTAACCCGCAGGTAAGGACATCATCAGAAAGATGCTCTGATGGGAGCTGATTTACCGTTGCCTGTAAATGAGGCAAGATTACAAAGTAATGTAATTTCCTAGATAAGTTGTAAGCAATTATCTCATCAAAGAATTCTGTTCCTGGAGGGCAATTAGATGAAGAAATACAGCCTTTTCTCTGTCTCAAAACTTCTACTGGGAGCCCAAAGGCTACCACCTGATACACCATGTGTCTACTTAGGTTAAAACCAGATGACTGCAGAGAGAAAAAACACCACCCACCATCACCCAATCTCTAAAGGGCTTATCTTGTGACTCAGCATGTTCATCTGGGATGGTAACTCTTGGTCCATCAATGCATACCTCCTCTAAATTTTCCCACATCAGGACACCTTTACAAAGCATATTTGTTGTGCGACACATTCTGGCAGAGTAGGTAGGTTTTAGAAAAAAAAAAAAAATGGAACTTGACAATGAAAAGAAAATATATTCATTGATTAGAAAAGTATCCAAGACCAATTGTTCTGCCACCTGAGATGAAAACTCAGGTTGGGCATGGCATTCACTCAAACTCCAAGTTATTACTGAGTGGTATTTTGATTTGAGAACATCACAGGATGGTACAAGTTGATGGAAGAGAGGTAGAAATGAAAAGACTGCGAACCTAGTCACACACATCCAAGGGGTCTTTAAAGAGTAACTGAAGTAGAAGCCAAAACAGAGGTGCAACTCTTCACATTTTATTGGAATGGTATCCAAACTTCTCTTGGGAACCACTGTACTGGATGCTGTAAAGAGTTATCACATCTCCTGGAATTTCCCACGTCTTAAGCAGAACTTATGGCCTCCCCATGATCTGGTATAAATGACTATATAAATTACTAGCAATTGCTCATACTAGAGCATAAGAGAAGCTTAATAAATGGGTGGTACTGTTTGATTTAAAATAAAAAGCTGACACTGATAATAGAATAATATTAGTCGTTATAGAATATAGTTTGACTTTAAGTTATGTTCATGCAGTATCAAGGTTTTAAATTAAATTTAGGTAGTTTGAAATAAAATAGAACACGAACTGAAAATTTCTTGGAAAGATAAATGGTATTTTTTCCCAGTGAAATAACATTTATTTGCCTTCATTTTTTAAATGGAATTAATACATTTCTATCTAAATTTAATGGTTTGTTTTGAACTTGTTTTCTGGTATATAAAAAAGGAAAGACTGGCTTGCATACTAATTGGCATAATAAAGACAGTAAGATTATTGTACAATTAAGCATTGGCTGGCTTAAAATTGACATTTTTTTCAAGACAATAGCATCAGACTAAACGATGGTGGATATATGCAGTTTAATCACTACCAAAAAAAAAAAAAAATACCCATCAACAGATAGAAACCGAGTCTTCAGAATAAAACCATTTTTCTACAAGTAGATTCTTTCAATAGTTACTAGAAGTAGATTCTTTTAATAGTTTACTTACTGATGAGTAAGTAAACATTGCCTGTTTTTTTTTTTCTTTTTTCCTTTTCTTAGGCATGTGCATTTCGAATCAATAGAGTCCCCAAGTACCTATCTCGGGCTGAATGAGTACTCTTTCCATCTGTACTTCCATTTCTCATAACTGCTTCCTCTAGGCCACAAGGGAAGGGTAGAGCTTGCTGCAAGAAATACAGGATTTTGCCAACACCACCAGTCTGCAGTGTTTCTAGAGGGACCCCTTTCAGTCTTCCCATTTCTTTTCTTCCTCCCTGTTCTTCAAGTGTCTCCCCACTCCTGCTCCAATCCCTCAGCCAGTTATCCTTATAACTAAGAGCACAGACACAACTTCAGCCCACGTACAGACCAGGGGTGGTAATACATTACTTCTGTACCCTCCCCAGAGGTAGAGCCAGGAAGCAGGGAAGCCATGAACCCTGCTTGCTTTTCACACCCCACCATCTATCTACCACCCCACCTCATACCCCACCCCTGTTTGCCCAGTGTGCTGCTTCCTTTAATGATGCTCTCAGCTCACTCCATATTACTCCTTTGTATGATGGCACCCTTACCCTAAACACTGGTCTGCTTGCCTAGGATGCTAAAAGCTTGCCCACTGCTTGCCAAACCCTTACTTTAGTGGACACATCTCCAGCCACCTTGTACCTTCCTTCAGTCTAGGGAGTGGGAGCATATGGAAGGAATATGGCAGCATATGGCAGTAGATTGATGACTCCAGCAGGCCCTGAGCCTGAGCCCCTAGAGTGACAGCTATCTCAATGAATTATTTATTCCACCTATTTTATGCTGTGGATAATGTCAGAGGGACTACACATGAACTTGTGAGAGATGTGCTCTTGGTTTCATTAACTGAATAGAGAATATGAAAGATAACAGAAAATTTCAGGATCCATTAAGTAGGTTCAGGACAAATCCCGCTGAAATAAAACTAATAAGGAGACTAAATATAGAATGTTAGCACTGAGAGTTCATCTACTGTGATCAATGGATGGGCTTCAGGGGCTCTCTGTGAATCCTGAAACTGTATTCAGGTATAATTTTACCTGTAGATGCACTTTTTATGGAGATAATTTTAATATTTAATATTTTAGTATTCTCAGAAGACAACATGATCTGAAAAAGTTGGAAGTCATTCTCTTCATTCATCTATCTTCTCATTTTATAAATGTTGCCTCCAATGCACAAAGAGATTGTCCCAAAATGAAAATATAATTATCCCACTCCCTATTGAAAAGATTTCAGTAGGTCCCTACACTCTCCAGATAAAATCCAAAGCATGACACACTTGGCCTGTGTGGGGATCTGGCCTCAGACACCCCTCCACATTCACACCAACCATTCACCAACATGCCTGCCTTTTGCAGACAGACTGAATATTCACAGTTCAACCTCTTTGTGAGCAGCTGCCCCCTTCTCCTACATGACTTCAACAGGTCCCTGTAGGCTCACCAAGCATCCTTTCCTTTGTAAAACCTTCCTATGGCCTCGAAGCTCCAGTGTCCATTAGGTAACTGTCTTCCTTGTTTTCAGCCTGTGAATACCTCTCTCATAGCACGTATCTTATCCCACTATTAACATGTATTTTCTTAACTCTGGATTTATCACTCCTGTGGAAGCCCTCATCCCCACCCAGCTCTTTGAAGGTAGAAGTTTTGTGCTTTCATGTTCCCCAGACCTAACACAGCTCCTGGAACCTTCTAGGTTCTTCACAAATTTTTATTCAACAAATAAACAAATGAATAAAAATTGAATGATAGGATATTAAAGATAGAGCACTGAATATTTTATACAGTCCAAATATTGTATTTTACAAATAAACCAGTTCACCCAAGATGCAATGTAGCTAGACAGAGCCAGAACAAGGAACCTACTTCTGAGTCCAGTGATATTCCTCTTTGGTGTCCTGGTGCTTTATGCCTTTATTCTGAAGAAAACATCAGGAGCATTTTTTCTGCATCTTTTAAAAACATAAAATGTAACTGCTGGCTCTGCAGACCTCACCAGACATTGACAGCTCTTTCTCACCTTCTCACCTTCTCTACAAGGCTGACTCCCTGCCTGAGCCCTTTTCATGGGATCTCTAATTTGAAAATTGGTTAAGAGTGAGCACATCAGTAGAAAAGCCCTTGATCTTCAGTGGAGAGAGAAAGAGAGGAAAAAGGAGGAGGAGGAGGAGGAAAGGAAGGGGAAGCAGAGGAAGGAGAAGCAGAGGAAGAAGAAAGAAGAAGAAGAAGAAGAAGAAGAAGAAGAAGAAGAAGAAAGGAAGGAAAAAGGAAGAAGGAGGAGGAGGAGGAGAAGGGGAGGGGGGAGAGGAAGAAGAAGAGGCAGAGGAAGAAGCAGCAGAGGAGGAGGAAGAAGAAGCAGAGGAGGAGGAGGAGGAGGAGAAGGAGTTGGGGGAGCAGGAGAAGGGGAAGGAAAGGGGAGGAAGGAAAGGGAGGAAGAAGAAGGAGGAGGAGGAGAGAAGAAAAAGGGAAGAGGAGAGGAAACAAAAGAAGAAAGGAAAGAAGAGGAGAGAATAATTTTAGGTAAATTTTCTTAAGATACCAGTTGAAGCCTAATTACCTTTTATATGGAAATTTATAGGCAAATCCTCAGTTATTTATATCTCAAGTCAAAAACAAATCTCAAGTTATCTCAAGTACAAAGTAAGTTGGGTCACCATTGATCATGACAATCCAACCATACTTTCTGAAGAACAGTGTTTCAGTATCAAATGAAGATTGAGCAAGTGTAGAGCAAAGCGATACCCTACAGACACCTTGATGGCCATATGCCAGTGTGCTGGGCTGTCCTGGGCTACTCTGCACTGAGCTTTAATGGCAGTTCCAAGGGGAGTATCACCAGTCCTGCTATGTTTTCATTCCTTCTGCAAACCTTCAGTTGCTTCTCTTCTCCAATTCACTACAACATACAAATCGGACAAGTAAAGATCGAAATGCATCTTCTCTCTCTGTCATGTTAGTCCAACTATGGTTCATTGCACTACAAGATGCCAAGAAGTAGAATGGACACCAGCATCGAGAGGAATATAACTGGCCAGATTTGAAGACATTCCATGAGTGCACTGAATCTTAGTCAGAATTTAGAGTGTCCCCGAGGCAGCCTGACCTTTCTCAACCCCCGTGTGGTTCGATGCACAGATCCCTCTGCCTCCAGTGCTCTTCGCTGCCCCATGTCCCTTCTCTGAATAACACTGATTTGACCTCATGTCTCCACAGAGAAGTTACTTCCCCAGGAAGGCTCTTATAACTCCTCAGGAGAGCTAGAGACCCCCACCCCCACCCCAAGCTGGGTGCTTCCATAATGCCGCCTATAGCACTTGCTCCTTCCCAAGCTTCCCTCCCAAAACATTGTCAGCTACTCAGGAGCAGAGACTATGTTCACAGGAGACATTCAGAAACATCTGAAAAGTAGATCATTTAAACTGTTTGACCAATAAAATTCACACAATTTTATTCTGGATGAGTATCTAGGTAAATGGCATCCCCTCTCAGGAAAAGGGCAGAGATGTCCTAGTAATATCAGTCAGGACTATCTTACAAGTGAACACAACTAATCACCAAAATCAAAGCAAACATTCTTCAAGAGGCCAATTAGAAGATTTTGAGAAGTATTTAAGGAGCTTTACCTTTAGCTTCTTTGCTGGTTTAACAAGTTTTAATTCAGCTGACTGCAGGTTGTAGAGAAAAATCCTTGAGATATTTAAACTCATAGCAGTGCTCCCAGTTATAAAGAAATAGGAAAAAAAATGAAAGTAAATGAAAACCGATATGAATGTAGCATCTTTAAAGAATAATAAATTAGCCGGGAACAGCGTCCAAATAGCAGTTCCCAAGATGTCACTATGTAATTATAGCTCATCAGCGTATGTCTTGCATATTCCAAAATAACCCGTTACACTACCCTCTTTTCTCCCCAATTGGGGAAGGGAAGGTGACAGCAGGCCTCAAAAATAATAACTAAATGGTTTCTTACTAACAAGGGAGGCTATCAACTTTGAATGTCCAATATTTTCTATAAATACATCACACACAAAGAAATCTGAAAGCATATTCCTAGAATTCAAATTACCCTTCGATGATTTTCAAGGATTTTCATAATGCTTTAAAGACAAAAATGATTCTTCCTGTTGAATTTCAAATAAAGGAAGAGGTTATTACCCTAAAAATAGAGGGTAACTAACAGGAGTTGGGGATACGGAGGAGTCTTTCTGCCTGTCACCTCTTTGATGTGATTATCCAAAGTGATTCTCAGATTATCCAAAATGAATGGCTTCATTAGCAAGCAATACCAGGAACCATAGAGAGTTGATGTCCACTTCAGTTCCCTGGTGTTTGACAGCCTGATTATCCCTAGAAGTAGTGGGCTCATGAGTTCACTCAGTAGCAGCTGTGGTGGAGTCCTTGGTAAATTCCAGTGGACAAACAGAGCAAAATGTTATAAAGCAGATGCTGATCTTCAGTATCAGATATTTGGGAAACACTGCTCATCAGGGATAGTACAAGGAATATTGCACTGTTTTTAGTATTTTAAATGCTTAGGAAAAAACATTTTAAGGTTTTTACATTTAAAAAGTGAAAATTGTAAATGCTTAGGATGAAATATTTATGTTACACATGCTAAAACTTTTCAGAAGTAATCATTTACCAGCTAAAATGGAAACAAAAATCCAAAATCATTATTTTCTATTTATTATTGCTTGGATCTCTCTCTCTCTCAAATGATGAAACTCAAAAAAAAATCTTACTTTGTTCCAAAGACACCCAGATGGCCTAACAGACACATGAAAAAATGCTAAACATCATTCATCATCAGGGAAATACAAATCAAAACCACGATGAGGTACCACCTTACACATGTCAAAATGGCTAAAATTAACAACTCAGGCAACAACAGATGTTGGTGAGGATGCGGAGAAAGAGGATCTCTTTAGCACTGCTGGTGGGAATGCAAGCTGGTGCAGCCACTCTGGAAAACAGCATGGAGATTCCTCAAAAAATTAAAAATAGAATTACCCAATGACCCAGCAATTGCACTACTAGGTATTTTTCCAAAGGATACAGGTGTGCTGTTTCGAAGGGATACATGAACCCCAATGTTTATGGCAGCCCTACTAACAACAGCCAAAGGGTATGGAAAGAGCCCAAATGCCCATCTACTAATGAATGGATAAAGAAGATGTGGTATATATATATATATATGTATTATATATATATATATATATACATATATATATATGTATTATATATATATATGTATATATATATATATGTATGTATTATGCTAAGCAAAACTAGTCAGAGAAAGACAAATATCATATGACTTCACTCATATGTGGAATTTAACATACAAAACAGATGAACATAAAGGAAGGGAAGCAAAAATAATATAAAAACAGACAGGGAGACAAACGAGAAGAGACTCTTAAATACAGAGAACAAACTGGGGGTTGCTGGAGGGGTTTGGGGTGGGGGATGGGCTAAAGGGGTGAGGGGCATTAAGAAGGGCACTTGTTGGAATGATCTCTGGGTGTTATATGTAAGTGGTGAATCATTAAATTCTATTCCCGAAATCATTATTACACTATATGTTAACTAATTTGGATGTAAGTGTAAAAAAAATTAATAAATTTAAAAAGAAAGAAAGTGAAAGAGAGAGGGAAGGGAGGGAGGGAGGGAGGGATGAAGGAAGGAAGGAAGGAAGGAAGGAAGGAAGGAAGGAAGGAAGGAAGGAA
>NW_026057576.1:70602204-70687632 GCF_023721935.1 Panthera uncia
GTAAGTGTGTGAAGTGATGGATGTGTTAACTAGCCTTATTGTGATAGCCATTTTACAATACATGTGTGTATATCAAATCCCCACAGTGTACACCCTAAACTTACACACAATGTCATTTGTCAATAACAAATACACTGCATCTCAGTAAAATGGGGTGGGAGGTGGTGGGGGGGGGGCAAAAAAACAACAAAACCCAGAAATGTGCAACAGATGATTCCTATTTCAAGTAATTAGAAATACTATCCTAACACTAGGTTTTGTATTCTTAGCAATTGATTAGGTTCACAGAGCTCTGTGCCCACTTGACCTTGGGAACCAGAGGCTAAACCTTGCTCTAAGTTCCCTGTATTAGAGTGGGTGTTCATTAGATAAGATGCTGATTCTGCCTCACAGGGATTGTGGCTTTGCCGCCAGCTCGGCCTCAGAATAAAGCTAAGCACATGCAGTTCTGACAGTCATACTTTCTAGAAGCAGACGGGAGGGAGAGACTAGGAAAAGTTGTCAGTGAAGTTGAAGAAATAGATACTAATGGCATGGTATCTAATAGATACTAATTTAATAGATACTAATAGATCCTATTTAATAGATACTAATAGGCATGGTAACAAGTAGAGGTTTCCAAAATTAAAATCCTTTATCAGGAATTGATTGGTCCTCAGCTAAAGCAAGTTTCCTCATAGCAACAGAGGGGAGCAGGGTTTTGTGTAATCGTGTCCATCTGTGGACAGCTTGCTGTTCCGCGGTGTTTGGAGTTTGCGGCGTGGCAGCGGCTCATTTTAATGCTGTTCTGTTTCTTTTCCGTAGTCGAGTCTTCTACCCTTTTATCTTTATTCATTCTGTTGATTCTTTGTTTTTGAGAAAATCCGCGCATTTCCTTTGAGCATATTATTTTATTGGCAATATGTCGCTTTCTAAAAAGTTGGCATTATTAAAATACTTGTATGTCTTTTTTTAAATCCGATCAGTTTAAAGCTTTGCTTCCCCCCCATCTGACTCTAGAGGTGACTGTGTGTTCGTGCTCTTCTGAGGTGTCGGCCAAGTTTGTTCTCCACGCAGTGCAGCTGGTGAAGCAGAGGGCGTATCGAAGTCATGAATTCTATAAGTTCTGTTCCCTTCCGGAAAAAGGGACACTGACTGAAGCTTTTCCTGTCTTAGTAAGTTTCAATTAATAGTTTGAAATCCTAAAATGATGTCTTTTTTTATTTTTGGTATGGGCCAAACCTAAGTATTTGAATTTGGTTTTATAGTTTGTATAGAGCATATTGGGACTGCATATTTTATTGATGCTGAATAAGTAAAGTAGGAAGGTGGGTAGTCTTGGTGGGTTAGTGGAGACCAAGCAGGAGGTAAATATTGTTTGAACTCTTCGATAACTTAGTGAAGAAAAGTGCTGGTCTGCTAGGTTCTGATGCCTTGCGACATGGACCCCGAAGTGGATTGTTTTCCTCGTCACACAGATTATTTCCTCATTTACGTTTTTCTTCATGTTTTCTACTTGTTGCATTATTAATGCCCCATAGTTAAGAATCCATGAGGCTGTTTTGCTGTAGAGGTGAAGCTGTTGCCGCTTCCCACCCGCAGGGCTGCCACGTGGCAGGGCCCCTCCTGCGTGGTGTCGTTTGTCCTCTGCAGGAGCCGGCGTTCTTTCTCAGATCTGCTTCCATAGTGTTTTCAGTTGTATCATCTTTCCCGGATCGTATGTTTTTGATTACTTTTTCTTGTATGTGTTAGTGTCCTGTGACCCATCTTTAAACTTTCTGACGCACCGAGTACTAGAAAACCTAATTTAAAACTCAGTGCTTCAAATAGTTTTTGCTTTTAATTTTTCTAAGAGAAAGATGTAAATGACCGTAGTTTCATTTTGCTTTGATTGCCAGGCAGCTCTGAACCTGCAACTCAACTGTGGGTATTGAATAGGCCTTGCAAAGCTGAAATACCCCTCTTATCATTGTTCTTATAACTTTTCCTTTGGCCCTAAGTTTTTATTCCAGTTTGTTTTCATCATTGTTTTATTTCATGTACTCTGAAAAGCTGCCTCAGATCTTTTATGACAAGCACTGTAGGATTCTGAGTAAATAACTGTGTATTTAAATGCCTGTACTCTATCTCTACAACCATAATTTTCTAACTCCACACATAGCTGTACAAATAGGAAAAGTTTGAAAGCCAGAATTGCTTTAAAACACCTACTAGTTATATTGTGTACTTTGAAGGAAAGTGAGAGAAGGGAATTACACATCTCTGATTTTCATCTTTCTTCACAGGGTGGGAAAGCAATTGAGTTTTGCATTGCTCGTTGGTGGGCAAGTCTTAGTGATGTCAATATCGATTACACCATTTCCTTCCATGGAATAGTGTGTACTGCTCCTCAGTTAAACATTGTAAGTTCCATGTTTCCATTATTTTTAACGTCACTTATTTGCATTAGGGAAAAATAATCTCACTGGTTGGATTTAAATGTTAACGCGCAGATTACCTATGGTTCTGGAAATAACGGTAGTCTTTATTCATAGGTGTTTACAAACTTTGCGTTAGACATGTCTATTTTAGGTCCAAATGTTTAAAAATATGGTTTATTATCAACAAAGTTTGAGAATCTAACTTGATAAATATCCTTTGTAGCATGCATCGGAAGGAATCAATCGTTTTGATGTCCAGTCCTCCTTGAAGTATGAAGATCTGGCTCCCTGCATAACCTTGAAGAGCTGGGTCCAGACACTGCGGTATCTTTAAATGTTTTAGGGCTACAGATGTTGAGCATCGGTGTGGTGGGGAGTGGGGACATCTCTTACACTCTTTGAAAGGAGTCATCTTCTTAAATCATCTGAGTGCTGGAAATACAAATGCACTTTCTGACTTTCCAGCCTAGGAATCCTGGCAGCCCTCAAGGAGGCAGCCCCAGCAGTAGCTTCCAGCCTTAAATAACATGGAAGTAAAGCTCTGGGTGTGGCCCCTACAGGACCCAGCCTGTGATGTGTGCGTTGCCATCTGCAGTTTGGACAGGAGGGTGCGAGTCAAAACCTGTCTCCACTTCGACAGTGTTAGCAGTTGCCCCAATATTGGGATCTGGTTACATGTTGACTATGTGTTGACATTTGAAAATGTTTTTGTAACCTCACAAGATTTAAACTATGTATTGCTGTGGTTCAGTCAGTAGAGAATTCTCTACGTGAATACCATATTAAAATACTATAAAATATACTGAAAATATAATAAAATACACAGAGTTTAGGAATGTTCATTGTCACTTATTGTGACACGCCATAGATTTTGTTGATTATAGTTTCATTGGTCTCAGTAAATGAACTCTTAAATCAGTTACACATTTGTCTAATTACAGACCACTGAGTGCAAAAACAAAACCTTTAGGATCAAGAGATGTTTTGCCAAATAATCGTCAGCTTTATGAGATGATCCTGACCTATAACTTTCATCAAGTAAGTGTTTATATAATGAAGTATAACCTTAAAATGAACTTCTGGGTTTTGTTCATGAATCATAAAGTAAAAAATGGAAGGACAAGGGATTGAGTGTGTGTGTGTGTGCGTGTGTGTATGAAAGAGTCAAGTAATTAACTGTGGTTAATTTGGAATTATTCTTTGGAAAGTAATGATTTGTAACGATCTAAGTCCCATTTGGGTCTGAAGTCATAAACTCTAATTTAGTGGTAATTTTGCCTTTGAACCTTAGTGTTTGTAATGATAACTGTTCAGTGGTTAGACGTCTCATCAATGCCAGATGCCTTCTGATTATGGCAGATGGCCTGACTGCTTTCTCTGAAGCATACATTAAAACCATGAGAAGTCGGAATAACTCTTGGGTTGAATGACTAGTAAAAGGTAGTTGAAACTAGTGTAAATGTGGGATCTGAGAATTTATGTAGGACCAGTAAGATTTCAGCAGAATGCTTATTGGAACATAATATGAATTTGGTTTTAGTGTTTAGGAGATGATTGATTTCGGTGAATTGTCAAATTTCAGTTGTATCAAGTAATTAGAGGTCCTGAAGGATACATATTGTATTCATTAATGCATACAAATGGCTGGGTTTGTATTTTTAAAAGCTCGTAAAGGAGAAATATTTTTTATTACTGCCAAAATATTGGATGTTCTGCATTTTAAAAATCGGTTACCAAAAGGAAATGTTTTTAATACTTTTTTTTTTATTGTCTATTTATTTTTGAGAGAGCACAGAAGAGGGGCAGAGAGAGAGGGAGACACAGAATCCGAAGCAGGCTCCAGGCTCCGAGCTGTCAGCACAGAGCCCAACGCAGGGCTCGAGCTCAGAGACTGAAATCATGACCTGAGCCGAAGTCGGACGCTTAACCGACTGAGCCACCCGGGCGCCCTGTTTTTAATACTTTTAATGTAAAAATCTCATCAATAACAGTTTTGCAGATCTACATCAGAAATCATGTAAATCATGTCAAGTAATCATTCGTATTTTTTTTGTAGCCCAAAAGTGGGGAAGTAACTCCAAGCTGCCCACTACTTTGTGAACTATTGTATGAATCAGAATTTGACAGCCAACTGTGGATTATATTTGACCAGAACAAAAGACAAATGGGTTCGGGAGATGCCTATCCACATCAGGTATGAAATCAGTAGTGATTTTTAGAATTAACAGAGGCTGTTTCCTGAGATAATGAATCTCTGATTTCTTGTTTCTGGTAATTTTTGTTTTTCTGTTTTGTTTTTTTTTTTTAATCATATAGTTTTGTATTTACTTCTTTGACATACCAGTCGAAGCTCAGTTAGTTGTCTTGTATAAAATAGACTGTGACAACCTCTCAGCCATGTAAAGTCAGCTGATTCAAGTTTTGGGGTAGAGGAGGGCATGGGTGATGCCTGCAGACGCTGGCCAGCGTAGCTTTTTATTTTAAGTATTTCTCCTTCCTTCCCACTGTTTCCACCCATCTGAAGGCTGAAAGCGGATCATCTTTCAGTGTTTATATAATGAAGTATATAATATGAATATTATATTCATGAAGTATATAATATGAACATCTTGAAATGATCCCAGGTCTGAACTTGGTGAAAAGCACTACAGCAGTGTCTTCAGTTTACTAGAACTTTGACATTCATTTCTTCCTGACATGGCTGTTTACTCAGCACTTACTGTATGCCAAGCACTGTGCTTGGTACGATTGTCTCAAGGGGAAAATATCTTTTATTCAAACAGTTTGTAGAAATTTCATCCGATTAAAATATCATTACCAAGAAATGAGGTATTTCCTGTAACATCTATAATCTTATGCCAGATAATGAAAATAATTTGTGCAGGTTTTTTTCAGTTCACTAGTCAGGAAATGATTTCCTTTTTCTCAAAGCAATCCCAGCCCCCCCGCCTCCTCAGTGCAGACTGGGTTACACGGTGCCATTACTTTATTGTTTACAATCTCCTCGAGAGAAAGTGCTGATGCAGGATATGGCGTTCCACGCTCCTGAACAGGCTGACTGGGTGAAACGTACTCCTCAATCTCTGCTGGCTCCCTGTTCTCCCTGTTTGGGATAAAGAGGCGCAGCGTTCTGGCTGTAAGATAAAGACGACCCGCTGTATACGCACACACGTGCACATTATTGGTCTTCGATATCATACGGCACCTCAGTTTTGCTAGGTTTGGTGGCATTTTATCCATGTTCTAAAGACTCACAAACTAGAAAATCATGGCTCTCATCAGCCTTGAGCAGACACTGGTGTAGCTGAGAGAATGGGCATAGCCTGTTGTCGTGGCAAAGTGAGGGCTTGGGAGGCATTCCCGCCCGCAGCTCCCTTACCCTTTAGTCTGCACGTGGCCGTGGACAGTTCACATGGTGCTCTCAGCCCTGGTGTGCAGGCAGGTGTGTGCATGCTCTGTGTGTGCTGATTGTTCCTGCTTATTCTCTTACTCTGAGTTCCATTTACTTGGCTAACCCGTACTTTTCCCAATGTTCTTTGTCTTTTTTTAGTATTCTTTGAAACTGGAAAAAGGAGATTATACAATTCGACTACAGATCCGTCATGAGCAGATCAGTGATTTGGAACGTCTTAAAGATCTTCCATTTATTGTTTCTCATAGGTTGTCTAATACCTTGAGCTTAGATATTCATGAAAATCATAGCCTTGCACTTCTAGGAAAGAAGAAATCAAGTAATTTGACATTACCACCCAAATATAATCAACCATTCTTTGTTACTTCCTTACCCGATGACAAGTAAGTGGCAGCGTTGCTTACAGTTAATGTCTGTCCTAAATACTGTACTGCTTTTATGTGAGTTCATTACATTGGGCTAAATTTACGGTATATTGTCGCATACTGTTTTGGACTAAGGTGATTTCTCCCTTTGATTTTTGAAATCTGAGCTACGGGAATTATTTCAGATTACAGTTGTTTTGATGGTTTACTCCGATTATCTTTGTGAGACTTTTTCTTTAGTTCCTTTTTTTTCTCTTTTAAACTTTTGTATTAGAATACCTAAAGGGGCAGGACCTGGATGCTACCTTGCAGGATCCTTAACGTTATCAAAGACTGAACTTGGAAAGAAAGCTGTAAGTATCCATTTTTTTTAATACTGAAATTACCTATTCCAAAATTTCCATTTCTTTGAAAGATGGGAATTAATCCCACACTTTAGAACGGGTAAAAGAGAAGATCTCCTTGGGGAGGGCGGGGGGGGGGGGAATTGGTAGTTTTTTTCCCAAATTACTGGAAAAGTCAATTAATACTTGATTATATTTTAAAATACTTCGTATTCTTTTTCCTAAGCCTAAGTACTCGGGTTCAGAACTGACCCTACGTTGCATGGCTAATACACTTGAATTTCCTGTGACTCATGTAGGTTAAACTTGGCTTAAGTGAATGGGACGTTTAAAATTAGAACATTTTATATGATCTTAACCGACATAATATTGTGGATCTAGAAATAAGTCAGATCTTCTAGGGTTACTTTGAGAAAACAATGATTATTTCTAATGAACAGTATTTTTTTTTTCAGTAGTACATACCTTTCTTTCTTGGAATTTTGCGTAATTGTCTAAATAATTACAAGATACTTCTTTTGGCATTGCCTTTATAGTTTCAAAATTATGTTATTAAAGACATGCTTCTGGTTGTTACATTTTAGAGATAAATGTTACAATTTGATAGGTACCTGTTTTAACTTTTCCATCTGTTTTCATTACAAATTTATTATCTATATGGGTCTGTCACCTTCTGTCATCATGTTAGCTCAGTGCCAGTGAAAGTTGTCATTCTTACAGTTTTGCTTTTCTCCCTAGCATTAGTTCTTTTATAGTAGCCTACCACCTGACACTGGAGTCTATAAATGCCGTTACCAAAATGAATAGATCTCATGCATCTTAACAAGTGTACTTAAACTTCTTGCCACTGTTGAACCAAAGGTCACTTATCACTGTCACAGAAGCATAATTCAGGAATTTTGTGCTTTGAAAAACTCGTTTGCCCTGATATTTCTTGAGTCTCATTTCAGTGGATACTGCAGTTGACCCATGAACAACACAGGTTTGAACTGCACGGGTCAAATTCTCTGTGGGTGTTTTGTTTTGTTTTGTTTTGTTACTAAATACAGTGCAATCCTGTAGACGTATTTTCTCTTCCTTATGATTTTCCCAGTAACATTTTCTTTTCTCTAGCTTACATTAATGTAAGAATATACACAAAATGATATGTTACTTGTTTCTGTTATCATTAAAGCTTCCGGTCAACAGGAGGCTGTTCGTAGTTAAGTTCTGGGGGGAGTCAGAAGTTATACAAGGGTTTTTGACTGGTGGGGGGGTTGGTGCCCCCAGCCCCCTGTCGTTCAAGGGTCAACTGTACTTTTTTATGTATACACTTGAGTGTCATTTGAAGAGAATCAGTAGTCACTGACATTGGAATTCATAGATGCAGATTTAAGAAGTCCTAGCTCAGTCTTTTCTTGTGGGCCTCGCTTCCTGGACAGCAGGGCTGCTTCCACTGTGGGGCTCCCCAGATGGGGAGACTGGGATGCTCACCCACATAACTCTTCTCAGACATCTGCTTCCTTGGAAAATCATTGTTACTAAAAATGCACTTTTAGCAGTTCAGAGAGATATAGTACTTCCTGGCTACATCCTTTCAGAGGCAGTTGTGAAATTAAATGATAAATGTGTGGGATTAACTGTATTTACTACTTACGAGGTAATTACTTGAGGGGTCGATGGTTCTGAAAGAGAGCAAAAACCTAAAGGTGCAGAGTTCATATACTCGTAGCACATTGTTTATACTCTTACCTCCCTAGTCGCGTTGCTCGCCGGTGTGGTAGTTGGGAAGGTGACTGCTGTTACACTTCTGCCTTTCATGGTCACCTTGAATGAGGATGCCTGGGCGTGTGTGATTGTGATGTCCTTGAAATCAGACTCTGGACCGTCCACTAAATTTAATGTTTTTCAAGAGTGTTTTGATAACTAATGGATTTTGCTGTCCTCAATTTTTTGAATACAGAGTTGAAAAACATTTGCCCTTAGGAGTAACGTATTGGAGTGCGTTTTTATTAAAATGAGAGTGGCAGTGTTGCTTTCTTGAAAAGCCTGCCTTTGTGATCGTAGACCTGACCCTTCTAAGCACTGTGACACATGCAGGTGAGACGTAAACCGGAAGACAATTAGACCGAGGTGGTGTCTCCATCCTGTGTAGACTGTGCATGTTTTCTTACAGAATGTCGTTCTAACTCCCAGGGGCAGTCTGCAGCAAAACGACAAGGAAAATTTAAAAAGGTACTGATTGTCAGTTCTTAAAAAAGATGTCTTAAAGCCTTATTTGCGTATTAATTAAACTTTTTTTCTGTCACTACTGTAATCTTTTTTAAAAAAAATCTGTCCCTTAGTTTCCTTTCTTTAAGTTCTGCGGCATAGTGCTTTTAGCTTATCAGTGTTGACATACTACTTTCCTGAAGTTTTCTTTCCTGCCATCAGTTTCTGGAAGACCCCTGTTTTATATGTGTGTAGAAAAAAAATTAGTGCTATTCATTTCTTAACTACAGATATGATACCAAATGGTCATATTTGAAATTTGCATATCTAAAATCCTACAGAGAAATGAATGTAATTGTTTTTTGTAGTTATATAAGCCAAAACAATTATTTTTAAAGTCTAAAAACATTCTTAAATTAGATTTGATCATTAAAATATTAAGGTATTTGAAAAAAAAAGTGTATTCCCTGCTCTGGTGTCATCTTAGTTCTGGAAGAACAGACACAGAGCAGTGGGCAGGAGGAATGGAAATACGGACCATCGACCCAAAATTAAAACTTATGCTAAGAGCATGAGCAGGTTTAAGACCATAACTCGTGTGTGACTGATCGACTTCCCTGCAACTTATTAGACAATGTCTGATTGACTGCTGGAGCCAAATTGAACTCAAAAAAGGCAGAATTCAACTTGGGGTGTACTTAGAGAAAAGGATGTAGGTATTCAGTGAGCTCTCTGATGAAGACCTACTGGCCTCAGTCAGCATTTTCATGATTTCTCATGTTCAGGCAGGAAGCATTGCACGGAGAACTTGTATTTTAAGATATAAACAAAAGATAACACTGTTTCTTAATTCATAGTGATGTGAAACGAAATCACCATTTTAGAACAGGTAAAATTCTTTCATTTAAAAAGACTTATGAAATGTATATGTTATTATGCAATGGTAAACACTTTGTCCAAACAAAACGCCCCACTGGGAGTCGTCTTTCCGGATAGAGGACTATCTACTTCACTGTAGACCAGTATTGCTAGCTGAGATCTTGACCCATCTGTGGGCCATGTACATTCATTTAATGACGTAGCCAGCTTCAAAATGAAAACAGAATAAAGTAAGAAGTGCCGTTCATCAGTCTCCTAAAATGAATTTCTTTTTATCTATAGATTGTTTATCTTTGGGTCGTCCTGAAAATGGCTTGAGAGCCACTACTTCAAAAAATGAGAAAAAGGTCTTCTAGAAGCCCATTAAAAATAGAAGGTGCTTATCACAGAGGCATAGCTGAGATTTTTTTCTATTGTATATTTTGGTTGCTCTTCTGGGAGTTTTGGTGGATTTTGTTTGGATTCGGTTGTGTAAGGAAACCATTAAATGAGTAAGAAGGTTATTATTACTTGGTTAGGAAAGCTTTATATAAAGGACGTGGCAGCTAGAGTTGCCTCTTCCCATTTCTCCCTGTCTTCAGGGCAAATACGTGTGAAGCTCTTATTTTAAAAATAATCATTATTACAGTTTTATAGTCCCATTACCAAAAAGATGTATATGTTAATTTATTGCCTGAACAAAATACCAGCTAGCTTTTGGTGCATAGCCCTCAGTGTATAGTTCCTCTGTATTTCAGTGACTTTTGATTTGAAAATCTAGGTTACCTTTTTTAAGTTCATTGTCGTATGAAAGAATATGGTTACTTTCAACAGATGATAAATAGCATTCAAATATGATACTAATTTTAAAATAGCTAGTTTGTGTGAAGGCATTAAAGTTTTGAGTTTAGCCATTAATAATTTAAGAAGAAAATTATAATTTTTGAACCAAAATTTAAATGGCAGTTATGTTGCCCAGAGAATAATTATCGGTTTTGCAGGTCGATTGGACTTTCTAAAGGAAATGGTTCATTTCAGACACTGTCAAAGTACTTGGTGAATAGCTGAAATGGATGTTTTTTTAAAAAAAATTGTTAAGTATCAACTATAGAGAACTTCAGCATTTCTGCTCTGAAGATTCATCTTGCGTACCTTTTTAAAGCATAATCAAGATTTCTCAAGATTTAATGGCACAAAATGATTTCTATTAAACTGACCCTGTACTAAGTCCTTGAGAAGTGAGTTAAAAAAATATTGACAAAAAGAACAAGTGAACATGATAAAACAAAAAATAACTCAATTTTTCTGTTGATTAGGAATTAAAACTGCCATGTTCATAATTTTTAGTAATAAAAAATTACTGTCCCAAAATATTTTATAGGATTTTATTAACACTTAAAATAGCTAATTTGACATATTTAATATTTAATAATTAAAATGCTGATCACAAAAGCTTGATTTCCCCCCACTTCAAGGTCATTCCTCATAAATTCTCCGTCTCGTGCTTTTACTGATAGTTTATGGTTGCCATGGTACCCCATTTCTTCCTATTTATAGATCTTTGTTAGAGTTTGTTGTTAATCGTACATTAAGTTAATGGATTGCTCATTTTAAATTCAATTCTGTTTTCTCTCTTCTGTACTAAAATGTAATAGCAAATGCCTTACCTTTGAGCTTCAGAGGAGGAATTGCCTCACAGCAGAGACTCCTTCCCATCCTGACAGTTGCCCCTGTCCCTAATCAGGCAAGGAGGAGGGGATCTAAGGGAGGCTCACATTAGAGTAGAGTCAACACGGCCAACAAGGTTGCCTCCTGCAGGCAAGTGTCCACATTCTAGTGCAGTGGGTTCCAAAGAGAATAGGACTGTTAGTCAGAGGGTCAGCATTCGAGGCTGTCTCTGCCCCTTAACTCTTCAGTGGATTGTCTGTGCTGCACGGATGACACTGAGTGAGTGATCCTTTCCCAGAAGAACCTGACGGTTAATTAGCAACTCAGATTTTGCAGATGCTTGAACTCGGCTTTGCCCGGGCAGTGCCCACTTAGGAAGGCGACCTCAGGAGGAGGGGGGAAGGATGGGTAGCAGGGTCCTGAGGAGCTGGCCCAAGCAGAACCCCTGCTTCTTTTCCCCCGTCTCACTCTGCACACACGACCTTGGCTTGCCAGTGCTGGCTCCCGGCCTCCAAGCGGGGCCCTGAGATGGCTGCAGGTGGATGTGTGTGGTTCCGTCCTCCCAGTGGTCCTAGCGGGCTTCAGACGGGTCCTGTCGAAGTGTGGCTCCCGTTTGACGTCGGAATGCTGTCAGAACTGCAGCAGTAGTTGCTTATAAAATTTAATTGTGAGAATTGCTAACGTGGGGATATCCGTGTTGTATTTACACCTGAAAATCCTATTTGGGGGAACGTGGGGGCTTGCAATACTATTTTCTTTGACTTAACCCGTGTAAAGTTTTTTTCTGAGATTCCTGTGATTAGGGGAGTAAAAGTCTTCTTGATAACATAATTTTTTCAGTTTTAGAAACTTTGTTAATTAAAACAAAAGGTTTGAATTTAGCAGCGTTTTTAATATAAACCTGAAGATAGAGTTGGAGAAGTTGACCTAATAAATAATGACTTAATTAAGGGCACCTGGTTATTGTGCCAGAAACAGATTAGCCAGCGTAATATGGGGTTTGATTTCCCAGATAATGCATTAGTTTCCACCAATAAAGACTTCTGTGCTTTCATAGAATAGAGGGAAATAGATGTAATTAGAATTCCATTTCTCTGCTCTCTTGTAAGCGAAGCTTCTCAAACCATCTGTGCCTGTTTACTTCCCACTCTGTCTGCATCTCTCCCAGGCAGCCCTTATCCCCCGCTGTCCATGGAAACAGCTACTCTCTTGTCATCTCTTGCCGTGGTAGCAGCCACTGCTGCCGTTTGGTTCTTTGGGATTCTGTGGCAGGCCCTGCCCCAGCTACAGGCCCTGGTTGACCACTCCTCTCTGCCACTTGTCCTCACAGCCCCTCTGGGGCCCGTCTCCCTCACTCCCAAGCATCTTTGAAACCGTAGAATGATTTGGATCAAGGCCTGGGCTTCCTCTTCCCCTCCCTCAGCCCTGCTCAGTCTTCTTTGTCCCCAACTTGCAACCCCATCAACACCACTGTCAATTCTGCATCATGGATTTCTAATCCGTCCGCTTCTTCCTCTTCTACAGCCTCTTCTTCACATCAGGGCGGTGCTGGGAATTCTAGCTTTGCTCCCTAACTTGTCTCCCTCCTTCTTGACTTCGGCCATCTATCATCCATTCTCCAAATAGTATGAAGAGCTATTAAAAACAAACCAACATTTTTCACATGTGTAGGATCCAAAGTCATTAAATAAAGAGCAGAAAGAAGTCTTTAATCATGCCACTGCCTTGCCTACAACTGTCCTGTAGGCTTCCTCTTGCATTTAGAATAAAATCTGTATTTTTGTGCCATATTCCATCAGCCCCACTTACTGTGGTTGCTGCCCATTTGCTCTTGCCGTGTCCACAAGCTCGGGTTTTTATACGTCCTCCTCTTCTGTCTTCAGACTCTTCTCCCTCTCCTCGTTTGGGTCGGTTAGGTTCATTGAGGCTCTTCCATTTAGGTCATGTGGGTTCACTTAGACAGGGTAGTCCCTGTTCCAGCACCACTGTGTCTGTGCTGTTCCCCCACCGTACTGAGCAGCTGCTCTCTGTCCCTGCATTCTGTTTCATTTTCTTCCTATCGTGTGGGATTAGCCGAAACTATTCATTACTTGTATGTGTCTGTCTTGCCCCACTGGGATGTGTTCCCCAAGGGCAAGGAAGGGCCTTGTCTGCTTTGTTCTTCACCTTGTAGAGCCTCACAGGGCCTCAATAAGTCCTGCCGATTGAATGAAAAAAGAAAATTTTTCTTTAAATTTTCTTAGAAAAGAGGGTCTTTTTTAAAATTCTAAGTTATTTCCTCCCTTCTCAGGTATAAGATGTGAAAGGTCAGTAGACTTTCATAATTAGTACTTTTTGTAATTAGTCTCTTAGGTAAAACTAAGAATACAAAAACACTCAAATGGAGGAAAGTTTGTTCTTGCCTCCTTTATTTTTTTTAAAGATTTTTAAGTAATCTGTGCACCCAGCATGGGGCTCGAACTCACAACCCCAAGATCAAGAGTTGCATGCTCCACAGACTGAACCAGCCAAGTGTCCTTTACCTCCTTTATTTTAGAGGAGATTTAGAAGCAACAGTACTTTAAAGTTTGAGAGAAAATTCCTTTGGTCACAGATTGGATTTTGTTTTTGAGTTTTTTTGAGGGAGAGAGAGAGAGCAAGTGGGGAAAGGGCGGGGGGGTGGGGGAGAGAATCCCAAGCAGGCTCCACACTGAGCACAGAGCCCAACGTGGGGTGCAGTCCCACAAACCGTGAGATCATGACCTAAGCCGAAACCAAGAGTCGTGATGCTTAACCAACTGAGCCACCCAGGAGCCCCACAGATTGGAAATGTTTATGTATTGTGGCCCTTAGGATCTGGAATATAATGTAGTACAAGTCAGTGCAGCCTGTGTTACGTGATATTCAGGTATTGAAGATGATTGTAATTATGTAGAATGAAGCATGTTAATCTGAGACTCTTTCCACATTCATAGGATGTGATCCCTGTTCATTACTACCTAATATCTCCGCCAACAAAGACTAAGAATGGCGGCAAAGATAAAGAAAAAGAGTCAGAAAAAGAGAAAGACTTGAAAGAAGAGTTTACTGAAGCATTACGAGATCTTAAAATTCAGTGGATGACAAAGTAAGTTTTTAATGGATTTTGATCCTCTGTTTACTTATTTTTCCGGTTACGACAGTGTCACGTACAGGTTCATAGGCCATATTCAGGAATGTTAACAGTGGGTGGAAGGGTTAGACATGCTTTTATTTTAATCACTTAATTTTGATTTGCTCTCAGAAGAGAATTTTATTAGGATGTGTGAAGAAAATAAAAATCGCTTTTTTGCCTACTCTCCGGGGGTGGTCGTTGTCCTATCATTATTTTCTCCGTATTTACACATGTAGCAGTATGAATGATGTTGTGTTCCAGTGACTGTTTGATGATGAGCATTTCTTGGGTCATTTGATAGTCCTTTAAAATACCATTTTTAATGACCACATAGGAGGTGGTCCTGTTGATGAAATGTAACCTACTTAAATACTCTATTTGGCATATACTTTGGCAGCTTTTCTCCATAATGCTGTGCCGGACATTTTTATACATACAGTGTTTTAAAATAATCCATTAAGGGCATCTGGGTGTCTCAGTCAGTTAAGCGTCCAACTTCAGCTCAGGTCATGATCTCATAGTTCATGGGATTGAGCCCCAGGTTGGGCTGTGCGCTGACAGCATGGAGCCGGCTTAGGATTACTCTCTCACCGTCTCTCTCTCCCTCTCTGCCCTTCCCCGAAATCAAGAGTCAGACACTTAACCCACTGAGCCACCCAGGTGACCCTGGATCATTCTTAAAGATCATAGGTCATAGGTGCAGAGCCCTATTCCCCAAGGTGTCTCCTCTGTCGGCGCAATTGTGATGTGGAGCTCCAACTCACAACTGCAAGATCATGACCTGAGCCAGAATCAAGAATCGGACGCTTAATTAACTGAGCCACCCAGGCACCCCTCTTATTGAACTCTTAATTGAAATAATTTTCAATTTGATTTGCTTCTCTGGGGTTTTTTATATTTGTTTTTTATTTATACTCCCGGCAAATAATGATAATCCTTGTCAGTGATTACATTTCAGATTGATGCCTTTCTTATGTTATGGATTGGGACTTCAAATAATGTTAAATAATAGGGAAGACAAATTGTTTTCTTTTTAAAAGAAATGTTTCTCTCTTTCTTCTATACATAGGCTGGATTCTAGTGACATTTATAATGAATTGAAAGAAACATATCCTAATTATCTTCCTCTGTACGTTGCAAGACTTCATCAGTTGGATGCTGAAAAGGTTGGACGTGTTCAATCTTAATAGGAGTATTTTATTTTATTTTATTTTATTTGTAACATGAGATACAGTTCGTATGTTTAGTGAAAATGCAGTTTTGTATTTGTTTTGTGCTCCTGCCAAATGAAAACATGTTTCCTCAAATTGAATGTTGTATTGACTATTTTCATGAAGGTAATTACAGAACGTACTCATTCCTGTGAGGTCAGCCTAAGACTCCCGCTCACAGTTTTCATCAGTGGGAGGAGGAATAGGTAAAGAAATCCTAAGGATCACTTTTCTGACATTCACCTCAGGAGCAGTGGTCCTGGCCTGCTGCAGATCTAAACACCGTCAGCAAAAGAATTCCTGCTTTTCATGAACTTTGCTCATTTTTAAAATTGGCCATAGTTCCAAGCTATCTTAACATGGACCAGCTCTCGCTGGTAATGATGGCCGGTAGGAAGGTGCTCGTGGCCAATCAGAAATTGTAGAGGGTGCAGAGTGAACTTGAAGGTGTTGAAGGGAGACCTCTGAGACTAGCAAAAGAGGAGAAGACTGCTGAGAGCACCTGGAGCACCATGGCAACCGTATAGTTAGACTGTTGGGTGCATTCTCGTTTATTCTCACCTTCATGGTTTTAGCAATAAGTTAGGAAGAATTTGTTCATCAGCCGTTTGTTTTTTGGGGGGTCTTTTTGGGTTTGTTTTGTTTTGTTTTACTTCTCTTTCCGTGTGGTGTGCGGCTGGAGTAACAAAGCAGGTCATGTTTCTAAGAGGCCCAGAAAAGGAGTTGCCTGGGTAGAAAGCTGTTTACATTTCTGTGACCACCTTTTACCTCCCTTATTTGCACCGTTTAACATCAGTGGGGAATGTGAATGAGGTCTTTTCTAGAGATGCTGACACTGCAGCCCCCACACTATGAGGCAGCACACCCCCCCCCCCCCACCATTGCCAGCAGAGGGCTCGGCCCCTGACTCTGGAGCCGCCACCCTTGCATTTGAGACGGAAGCGAAGGGACTTGGATGGACTCGCTGACACCATTTCTTTTCTGATTTCTTCTTTTTCTTCCTCCCTAGGAACGAATGAAAAGACTTAATGAAATTGTTGAGGCTGCAAATGCTGTCATTTCTCACATAGACCAGACGGCCCTCGCAGTTTATATTGCGATGAAGACTGACCCCAGGCCCGATGCAGCTACTATAAAAAAGTACCTAACCAGTAAATAATCTTTCTTGCATCTCATTTCTTAGTTACTTTTTAAAATTATGGACAATATTCTTTTCTGAGAATTGTTGTGTCCCTAGAATTATCAGTATTTGAATATCCACCCGTAGACAGTTTGTAAGAATTCTTTCCAGTTGTTGCAGATTTAAGCAAAAGAAAAGGACTTTGCCTTCTCTACCTTTTGGTGCTGCTGGTCTGGAGAGATTTGAGTAGCTGTGACCTAGTGGTCCTCCCATTTGGGAATCAGTGTGAATGTGACATGTGCAGAGGCAAACACCTAACACCCTGAAAAATCAGTTTCTAAACTGCTTATTGACCAATAGCGTGAAAAGCCCAGGTTTATGTAATGCCTGGTAACCCAAATAGAAATAAAGTTAGAAACCATCATAGCCACTTGAGTTAGGAACCGGCTTTAGAGTATTCTGTGCGGTAAAGGGAAAGGGAGGTTTAGCTTTAATAAAACCCAGTGCGAGGCACCGCTCTGTGGTGGGTGAGCATGTGGCCCCCATGTGTTGTGTGAGGGTCCCTCAGCCTCACCTCTGCCTTCCCTGAACTCTCTTGTACCACTTTCCTCTCTGTCACTTTGGTTCATGTTCACCCAAGGGTCATTACCTGCAAGGGGAGAAACACTGCCTCCTCTTACAGCTGTTGTAACGAATGAACCAGAAGTGTTGAGTCCGCCCAGGAAGTGCTGCGATTCTTCTTCAGGATTCCGTCTGCTAGGCAGAATCCTTCTTTCTACATGAAGTTCCTGATTCTGAACTGCCGGAACTCTTGGCATTACGCTACGTTCTAAATTGCTAGAACTGTTGGCAGTACCAATGCTGTAGCTCTTACAAATGTTACAGTTTTTAAGCAGAATAAGATTTATTCAGGTTAGGTTGTTGGCGTTGTGCGCACCCTTTCCCACCTTCTAAGGGAACAGTCTCAAAGGGTGCTGTTGTGTCCATTTCTGAAGTGCCAGGTATGTACAGGGAAATCTTTGGGGTATGTTAAATACGTGACCTCATTTAAACTTAATCTTCTAAAAGACATACCAAGTAGGAGTGTTTTTACCCTGTATCTGCAGAAGAGCAGACAGGCTCAGAGACTGCGTGGCCAGCCTCGGGTGCCGGAGCCGGAAGTGGGAGAGCCGATCACACCTGCTCTGCCCTGGCCTGGGCCCCTTCATGTCTTGATAAGCAGCCCCTTGCATTCCCGCTCGTCGTGAGAAGATTCCCACGCCACTGACCTTTGTCTCTTGGCCCGACCCCTCCCCTCCATCTCCTTTGTAACTGCTGTCTGCTGACAAGCCCCTTTCTCCTGGTCCTCAGGCATCCATATCTCAGCCCACAGCCATATCCCAATGTCTTCTGTCTCCCGTGGGGCCCCTGGCTTCTCGCTGGAGTAGTCTACACTGCACCCTACTACCTGAATTCCACTCCGTGTTAACCCTCTTTCAGGAGTCGTCTGGGCTTGATCACCTGTGAGAAGCTCATTGCCAGAGACAGTGGCCCCTTTGAGGCTGCCTTGACCTCACTGCAGTATCTGTTATCAGCTGCCCCCATCCTTCCTAGCATCTGTTGTTTCTTTGTTTGGGAAAATAGTATCTCTTCAGATTGGTGTGTGTAGGAAATAACATGCGTGGGCTCGTTTTGAAATTTCAGTAAATATTAAGGTCCATTTATCCCTGCTCATACTTTGGCCTGTCTTTCCTAAATCTTCCTGTCCATGAAGGAAGCTCTTAATTTGCGGTTAAAGTGAGCTCACAAGACCCAGAGTAGTTGTGTTTTCAATCTTGTTAGTCCCTTTTTTCTCACAGTTTTTATCTCAGGTGCTGACTCCAGTGACTGTCAAAAAGTAACAGTCTGATAGGATCCTGGCTTTAAAGATTGTAGCTGTAGTGACTTTCACACCTGCTGGGATAAAACTAGAAAGGAGATGTCAGATGTGAAAATTAAGAGAAGCTGGTTAGTCTTTAGCAACCTTAGATCGGTTTGTCCACGCTTATAATTAAGGTATTTGCCGTGGCCCTTGCTTTGGCCAAACCACGATGGGCTCAGACACGCCACGCTGAGCAGAGGGCCTCGTCCAGGCCTGGGGCTCCTTGTTCTGGGGCGAGGGCCTCAGGAGCGGGCCGCATTTCTTCCATTTCTTGTAGCAGCAGCCGGCGAGCAGGAGCAGCAGCCCAGCATTCATTTCTCATTTCCATGCAAAACTGCTTTTACTGTGGTCATTCATGAGTCAGAAATTGCGATAGCCATTTTGTGATCTTAAAAATGATATGAGCTTTTCGCAGGTGATCCGGTATCAAGTTTCAGTTAAACTTAATTTATTTAGGCCATTAAAGTATTTGATTGAAGCTCTTCCTAAAATATGGCTATCGCCACTTTGATCGGTACCTAACTGGATTTGATTCAAAGATGTTTGTGGAGCAAACACTGCAATAAAGCACCACCGAGAGGAATGTGAAAAAATGAACAGGACGCTCTTAGAAAGCGTGCGCTCTGATACAGAAGATGCAGTTGCTAGGTGGGGTAAGATTGACAGTTACAATGAATACTTTAAAGTGTGAAAGCCCATTGGAAGCAGAGCTGACTTCCTTTTGAGTGGAGAAAGCCTCGTGGATGAAAGTACGTAGTCAGTACTAAATTAGATGAGGGTGGGAAATGAATATTCTAGATATGTGGGATTCAGGTTACTGGATCAGAGAACACTGAAATAGGGGTCTTGTGGGTAACTTAATCCAGGCCTGGCAAGTACAGCACACCTGTGCCACCCCTGAAATTCTGCCTCCTTCCAGCCCTTCCTGGGGCAGCTGGGTCCAGCCAGGACTGCCGTGAACGATCAAACCTGCCTTGCCGATCCACTTCTGTTCCAAGGCCCCCTTTCTCCGGCACAAGACGGGGACGGTGATTGTGTCCCACTCCTCGGCTGCTGTAAAAGCATAAATGCGGTGCTGGTGGCAAGACATTTCAGACGGCGGCTGGTCGGGCACCCGGTAGAGGAGAAGCTGCGTCCGTGCCCTACAGCTCCCAGATCTTTTTGTTCCTGAGCCCAGAGTAACCAAGCAGTTCCCAGGCGCATTTCCACAGAGAGAGTGAAAGTTGGTTCTTTTAAGCTTTGGAACTCTTGGCTGAGTTCCAAAGTCTTAGGCACCTTTTTTGGCAAAGTTTTATCTACTTTGCAGATGTATTAAGGAGGGTGACTTTGTTGGGTTGTAACAGGTTGTTTTGGCTTCTTATTTTAATTGCCTTTCACGCTATAATTCCTGTTGATTTTAGAGTGCCTGCAGATTTCATATGTTGCACATTCCACTCCGGGTCCTTCAGAATCATTCTCACTCTTACACAGTTTGTTCACCGGTGTCTGAGTGCCTCGGAGACACGCGCCCAGCGCTTGTAGTCCTCATTGCCCTCACATGTGCGGGACATGAATTGGACAAAATGCCCAGATCAGCAAGTATCCTAAAGACTCACACTGTCCCCTGGAGTGTAGGTTGTTACTGTATTTCATTCAGCGATGATTTATTGAGTTTCTGGTCTTTGCCAAGCATTGTCTGGGCACTTGAAATACATCAGAAGGACATGGCTCCCGCCCTGAAGCAGGACCGTGTTACCATCGCGACTAAGAGCAGGCTGTCCAGAAGTAGCTTCAGGTTCTGCGTCTGTTACTGCCTAACTGTAAGACCTTGAACAGATCTCTGTGCCTCAGCTTCCTCCTTGGCAAAATGGGGATGATTACTAACTAGTATCTTACTCATAGAATTATTCTGACTGCAGATGAGTTCTGTATATAAAAGTGCATGTCCAGGGTAAGCGTCATACAGTGTTTGCTCTGTTTATAAATGAAAGTCTACTTCTGAAAGAACTTGTGTGTCTGTACATAAATCTGTAATGATTGCTATTTATAAGAAATCTATAAAAGAGTTCCTTAGCTGACAGAACTTAGAACTGAACTGTCCTTCATTTCTGTTGGTTTATGGCCTCTGTTTCAGCCAGATACAGCTGTCGTGACTCAATCTGTATGTGTAATGCAGTGGCTCATTTGATGTTTGTTAGAAATAAGGACTTTTATTTGATGGATAATGCAGATGTAAATACACAGCTGTACAATATCTCTGCGTTGTAAATCTGAGGCAGAGAACACATGAATTCAGTTTCAGATAAGTCTGTACTTTTAAAAAATGATTTACTGATCTGTGAGTTATTTTTTGGTTTGGAACACAGTGATATGGACAAACAAAAATCTACCCTCGTGGATGCCCTTTGTAGAAAAGGATGTGCCCTAGCTGACCACCTGCTTCACGCACAAGATCAAGATGGGGCCGTTTCAGGTGATACGGAAGGAAGAGAGGAGGAAGGAGAGAGCACTCTGGATTCTCTGACGGAAACTTTTTGGGAAACTACAAAATGGACTGATCTTTTTGACAATAAGGTAACCTGTCTGCCTCTTGTTTGGGCGCAGTTCTTGGGGGTTGCTTCACAAACCTTTCTTG
This sequence comes from Panthera uncia, assembly GCF_023721935.1. Lineage (NCBI taxonomy): Eukaryota > Metazoa > Chordata > Mammalia > Carnivora > Felidae > Panthera > Panthera uncia. The sequence goes on from NW_026057576.1 coordinate 70,623,419, forward strand.
GGCCCCATTGCCTCCTCTTTGCCGTTCCCCAGCTGCCTGGCCAGAAGAGGAAGACAATACATGGAATGTGGCTAAGCTGGGCTCTGAAGAAGACTCTGTGTTTAGTGAGACCTCATTTGTCTTGCCTGTTTTAAACCGTTCTACCATTCTCTTCTCTGTCTGCATAGCAGCCTTTTGGTGAAGGCAGTTATTTACGAAGCTAGAATTAAGAGCATCTCGAGGTCGTGTTTGTGCCTTCCTGCATCTGTCTATGTGCTGATTTGTCAGGGGTGGAGGGGGGTTGCTGGTTACTTTACATGTCATTTTTCTCAAAACCTCTTTGACTTTTAAATAATTATCACCTGGATTTATAGCTCACCAACTTTAAAATCCAGTTCAAAAAAAGTCACATTGATGAACTTTTTGGATGTGGGTTATAAAAACATTTTAAATCTCTTTTAGCTCTCTACTAGAATTCTCACGGTAGGGATTATATAACTCCCAAGTTGCTGTCAGTCTTCCTTTCTTCTGGAGATAAAAATAAACTAAATGAAATCAGTGGAAATCTCCTGACCCAGCACAAGCCCTTGTTTGTGTTTTACTAGACAGATGCTTGTTTTCTAGATTCACTGTGATCATTTGTAGTACAGACCTCTGAGATAGGAGAAAAGTTTTCACCACAGCACAGTCGTGCTCCTGCCGTGGAAACAGAGTCCTAGGCAGGAAACTGCAGGAGCCAGTGTCACAGCAGAGCTTGAGAATTTGGATCTGAAATCAGGCCCTGGAGTGCAAATCCCACTTCTTCCATTTTTATCTGTATGACCCTCGGCAAGTTTCTGAAACCTGCTGAATGAGTACTCAGTACACGGAAGGGCCTCCGTGATACTTGCTCTTATTCTGAACACACACCTGTTGCACGTCTGCTCCCCACCCAGTGCTGTGCTTGCTGCTGGGAAAAGATAAGAGCCTGGTGGATAAAAACTTGACGAGCCCCGTAATAAAACCATTACGAATAATCCCGTATCTCCGTATCTGCCGCAATACTGCTGTATCAGGGGCCAGGCACTGTATTACCTGTCCGTTTAGCACCTTTGTTACAGTTGAACACCTTGCTTGGCTCTAGAACACAAATAAATGTGATAGGATTGCTTTCTTTGAGGTAATTCTCCATATTCTGAAGGTGGAGACCAAAAACGTAAATAAATGGTTACAGGTATATTTGACAGATGCAGTAATTAAAGGCACCAACGTATACACAAGGAATTGACAGCGTAAGAACGTGTTTGTATAATAGAACACTTTTTTTTTTTTTTTTTTTTTTTACTTTTATCCCCTTTTGCAGTTTTGGTAATTTATAACGAGGTTTTCATAGTTCTGTACTCCCCTCCTTACTCGCGTTTTTGTGATCACTTCTGTCAGCTCCCCTTTGCATAAAGAGATGTTTTGGTATGGATGCCAAGAACTAGTGATTCATCAGAGCTTCATTTTTTTCCCCAACACAAGTTACCTGTTTTGTGGCATATTTAACTTTTATTCTTTCAAAACATTTTTGAAATTTGCTTGATGGAAAATGTTCATTTTAAAAGCTACACTTCTGTTAAGGCCTTCATCTTTTCCTTATTGAAGCTCTAAGCCATACAGTGTAAATATTTCATAGATAAGCTTTATCTTGTTTTACCTTATAGGTTTTAACATTTGCATACAAGCATGCATTAGTAAATAAAATGTATGGGAGAGGCCTTAAATTTGCAACTAAACTTGTGGAAGAAAAACCAACAAAAGAAAACTGGAAAAATTGTATTCAAGTAAGTGATATAAAATCGTCACTGTTAAGTGTCCCCTCCATATTGCATAGTGACAAGATAGAGCCTTATGGTAGTGATTTAGCGATACTGACTTTATCATGACAGATTGCTACTCCAATTAATGTAATGCGAACTATAAAATGAAAGCATGAGAGACCGCCAATAAGCTATTTACATTTTTTAAACTTTTCTTATTAAATTTTAATTTTTTTTAAATGTTTATTCATTTTTGAGAGACAGAACGTGAGCAGGGGAAGGGCAGAGAGAGAGGGAGACATAGAATCTGAAGCAGGCTTCAGGCTCTGAGTTGTCAGCACAGAGCCTGAGGGGGGGGCTCAAACTCCCAGACCTCGAGATCATGACCTGAGCTGAAGTTGAATGCTTACCTGACTGAGCCACCCAGGGGCCCCATTATTATTAAATTTTTAAAACTCCTGTCCAGAAAGGACAGAAGGGCTGTACTTAGCCTCAGATGTTTACAACGTAGGCAAAGTGCATTATGAATTTTAGATGTATAGTCAGAAGACAGTTTTCTTTATGAAGAAAACAAACAGAATTGCTTTTCAATACATGTTGGCTCAGTTCTAAAATGGTTGAATTTTTAGAGTTTATATTTCAATATTCTTCATTTGAAGTGATAGGCCATTTTGTGATTTTACCACATTCTGTATTATATGCAGAGAAATTATGTGGTTGATACTAGAAACAGGAGGTAAATGCTGTTCTTTCTGTACAAGTTAATTGTCAAGTATAAAGTTTACTGAATTCCAGAGAAATCACTGTAGCCTCATCCTGTCTCTGGGCCTGGTTTGTTCCTGAAGGATATTATGGGGTTGGGCAGCTTGGTCATGCCAAATGTGGCCAAGGCTCTGGTCTCCGTACCCAAGGTATTCTTTGAATGTAAAACTAATCAGTAGGTTCCTAGGGAAATTTTTTATAATTAGAGGAAACTATAGGTTATCTTTACTCTTAGACCTTTTCTGGCATACCTTCACCAGTCCAAATTGTGAGACATTTTAACTCAGTTCTTCAGATGTTTGAATAGGTTAAGAGAAATCTTTCTGCAACTCACCATAAGGTGTGTAGTGTGATTCTTATCACATCAACTATAATCTGTGAGCTCTCACATCCGTAAAGCCCGTGACTCACCCAGACATTGACACCAGGGGGTGTTTCATAATTTGTGTCCCCTGCACTCTGTTCCTGTACTGCCTGCCCTCCACACTGCTGCTGGGAAAGATGGCTTTTGACACCTCCTGGTGAAGCCCCGGGCGCATGTAGGATAAAATCCAAACTCCTCCCCATGGCCCATAAGGCCCATGTGATGTGGCTCCTGCCTTCCTCCCCAGCCACATCTCATCACACTTCCCTGGAATGGCTCTGCTCCCATCTCGAGAGCCGCCTCTGCCTGGCCGAAGCAGCCTCGGCCCTTCCCACCGTGGGACCCAGCTCGTCCAGCTGTGTGGAGAGCTCTTTCCCCGACTGGCAGAGTAGGTCTCTTCTTCAGGTTTCCTCTTAAATGTCATCTCCCCGGAGATCCCACTTGTGACCATCTCACTTCCCAGCTCCTCTGTTATGTCACCATTGTATACCTGACATGTACATCTTAATTATGGACTCGCCTATTCATCTGCTCATGGATTTGCTTTGGCACTCTTTGGTTTTCCTGAACAGAACAGAACTTTCCTGAAAGTGAGAAGTGAGTTTGTTCAGTGCTGTTTTCCCGAGGTCTAGAATAGTGTTTGACTTCCAGTCAGACAAAGAATGAAAGGCAGCTAGGTTGGTAGGAAGGAAGGGAACAAGTGTGTCAGGATTGAAGAAAGAAAGCCAGAAAGGCTAGTAGAAAGACAGGAAAGAAGGAAGGTTGGGCGGGATGGTCATAATCACCTGTTTAGGTTGGTTGGTAGGAAAATGAGTAGGTTAGTTGATGGTAAGGAAGAACAATTGGTAGGAAGGGTGGTGGGTGGTTGGGTTGGGATGGAAGGAAAGTTCTATGTGCTACTTTATTATTATTAAATATTTAATGCAGAATTTACCCTGAATATTGAGCTTGAAAAATCTGTTCTTTAATAATAAATTTTTGTGTTCTGTTCTAGCTGATGAAGTTACTTGGATGGACCCATTGTGCATCTTTTACTGAAAACTGGCTTCCCATCATGTATCCTCCTGATTATTGTGTATTCTAAAATAGGAACCAAGACTTTAAATTTTAAAAAAAGAAAGTTTTATAGTGAATGGATATAAAAACAAATTTGTGGCATTTTTAGTCTAATGCATGTTTTCATCCGCTATCAAATACTGATTATTAAAATGATGTGTATTTATCAGAGAATTTGCTGGCGTGTGGCTTAATACATGTAAATCTAGACCTCTGACATCATGGTGTTTTTTTAATGCCTCACATGGCTGGCACTGGGCTGTGCCCTGACTGCCAGCACCAAGGACTTTCGGTTGGGTTGCAGATATCACTTGCATGATAGGTTTTGAACAGTGACTTTTAACTGCAAACCTGTAAAATTCTATTTTTTATTTTATAAACGAACAGGGTTTTAACATGCTCAACTTTAATTTTTTTCAATTGTATGAAGGCCTTAAAAAGCTACATTAAGCGTAGCTAAAATTATTTATTGGACTAAAAAAATAGCAGAACTTCATTTCCAGATTTTTTTTTCTTTTTTTTTCTTTTTCTTTTTTTTTCTTTTTCTTTTGGTAAAGGTTTACATTTGATTAAGGGGAAAAAAACCGGCACAAATGAGTGTGTGGCAATTGCTGGAGCATAACTGCTTCTCACTAAATCAGTCTTCATCTTGGAGTTATTTCAGGTCAGTCATTTTTAACATCCTTTTGACGTGCAGAGAGCATCAGAATGAACTAATACGTGTATAAGTGCCAGACTGATAAATCTTTATCAGGTATTGTAAAGATACACATATGGTATGTTTGTTAAAGTTGAAATAATGTAAACACGTGAATACCTGTGCAAAACCAAGATCACAGTATATACCATATGCATTCTGATACCTTGATTTTTTTTATAAATAATAAAAGTGAATATTGAAGCTTCTTAAAGTTGGTCTTAATTTTTCATAAATAAAATTTGGGGTTAAAACAATATATTAGATCAACAGAAAAAAATTCAACGTGAGGTAATTTATATTTCCTATAGGCTTGCAATTATTTGAATATATTGCCAGTTCTTATTATGTGACTAACTTTTGTGTATGTTTTTTGGCTTTTTATTTATCTTTCTGGCTACCATACTTGCTTCTCTCATCCATCCTCTCTCCATAAAATAAAAAGACACACGTAGACGATATTGAAAAGCCTCTACTCGCTTAAGCAAACGTGTTTGTGTGTGTGGTTATGGTTTTTAAATCTTGTTCCCTTAGAATGTACTACTGCAAAAGGCCTCCCAGTTCATCCTGTCTGGTCACTCATAACTGGTTTGGGGCAGTTGACCCCTTTATCTGATAAAAACAGAGCCTTTAGGAAAACTACAATTATGCTTGCAAACATTTTCCACATGATTTCTGAGCCATCTAGAATTCAAAGTCCCATCAGTGAACAGCCACATGCATATTCTCGCCAACACCCGTGCTTTCATGCTCACTCCTGTGGGTTCCCGTGTGTCCATACAGTCCGTGAGGAAATGGAGAGGCTCGGAAAGGGTAGGGTGACTGACTGACTGGTTATTAGAGAATCCGTTTTCAAACCCAGGTCTTGCCGTTCCTAGTAAGTGCTGCCTGCATGCGCAGAGCCGGGGGGCGGGGGGGGGGGGGGGCGGGGCAGCCACAGGTGGAAGCTTGGGTCCTTCTCAGGTCTTTCGTGAGGATGCGCACAGCCCTAGAATGCACGGGGTCCTCTACATACCCAGGTCTCGAAGCCCGTGTGACATCTCCTTTCCCAGCTTTTCCTCCTAAGCCTTTTGATTAGCCCCAGCTGTTCGCCATCTCAGGCAGCCACAAAAATCACACAGTTGCCTGTAATTATCCAGACGGCCTCCCCTTGGGAAAAGGCTTCTGGGCCTGAGATCGGAGCCCCGTTACATTCAGATAGGCTTGCACACGGGGTTCTCTGGGGAATAAGCGTTACAAGCTTTGAAGGAGCTCCCAACCCTATTCGGCCCCCTCAGGTGACTGTCAGGCTGCTGGTGTTCAAGGCGACCATGCAGCTGGAGACGCGATGGGAACGGGGCAGTTGGACATGTCACAGGGTATGCTGTTCTGACTGACGTCCGGCCACCTCCGAGCAAACACGTCTTGGGTCGCGACATGCATGTGGTTAATTCCACAGTTCTGAGAAAAGTTGCCTCAATTTTTGCCAGTTTCTCATTAGTAATGGAGAAAATCTTCAAGTGCTTTTTCACTGACAAAATTGTCCCCCATTTTCAAGGACCTCACACTTTTTTTTAGAATCCATGTTTAAATTTTAACATAAATTTAAGGTTAGAAACTTTCTGGTGGTACGTTTTGATTTTTTTAATTTAATGTTAATTTCTTTTTGAGAGAGAGCGAGGGAGACAGAATCTGAAGCAAGCTCCAGGCTCGGAGCTGTCAGCACCAAGCCCAACGCAAGGGCTCGAACCCACCAATCGCGAGATCCTGACCTGAGCAGAAGTTGAATGCTTAACTGCTTCACCGACTGAGCCACCCAGATACCCCGGGTGGTATGTTGAAGTACTACCTGCTGAGTTATGTGAAGATGCAGTCCTAGGATCCTTCAAATGTGACTTATTTTTACATAAAATACCATTGTTCCAGAGCTTTCAGATTTCTCACTTTATCCCTCAGGTTTGGGTCTTTTGGCTATATTTTTTAATGTGGAAGAAGAATTCAGCCCATGGTGGATTTTCGCTATCCTAATCTTCAAACACAATGTGGAGCTCCAGGTACAGGAGGCGGCCGGGCCCTCCCAACAGGCTGGTTACTGGTTGTGTGTGTGTGTGTGTGTGTGATGCTGTGAGTTGCTGGCCTCCCTTTGGTACTGAAAAGCAAACAAGTGAATTACGTGTTTTCAGGGGGAGGTAGCAAAATAACAGAGTTTTTTAATAGTACACAGTAAAGCATGAATATTTTCGGGGAAGTTTTGTTTTTGGGGGTTTTTTTTATAAGGGTCAATAAGCCCTACCAGTTCTCAGTTGGAACAAAAACTTCTATATCTAATTACTATGTATGTCTTCTGTTGGAGCTAACGTCTTCCACAGATGATAGAATTTTGCAATGAAGATTGGTTAGTTTGCTGTGGAAGTTAGACATCCACAGACTGGCAGGATCTGCTTTGAACTGTGTGATTCATAGACCAGCTCTGAGGGTGAAACCTGGGTGAGAGGCCGTGACCATGATGGGGGGTGGGGGGGCAGCCCTACAAAGCTGTCTTGTCAGCCTCTGCTTTCTGTCCCAATCACACTGTCTCCATGGTGACAGCTGCACCCACATAAGCTCTAGAAGAAAGTGTCCTCAGTAAAGTCATTCTTGTTTCTTTGTGATTTGGTTAATACAGGAGGAAAATAGTACTTTAAAAAGCCAGGGATAGGGGGCGCCTGGGTGGCTCAGTGGGTTGAACATCTGTCTCTTGATGACCTCACAGTTTATGGGGTCGGGCTCTGCGCTGACAGTGAAGATTGGGATTCTCGCCCTCCCTCTCTCTCTCTGCCCCTCTGCAATCTCTTTCTTTCTCTATCAAAGTAAATTAAAAAAAAAAAAGCCAGGTACACTATTTCTGTTTCCCCTTTCTGATAATGGTGGCCAATTTTTGCTCCACAGCCACCAAAGGCAACTGAAAGAGGTACTTTCTAAAGAAACAGAGAAGGAGGCGCCTGGCGGGGGGGGGGGGGGGGGGGGGGGGGGGGCGGGGGATGGGACTCAGTCAATTGAGCCTCCGACTTCGGCTCAGATCATGATCTCATGGTTCGTGAGTTCAAGCCCCACACTGGGTTCTCTGCTGTTAGCACAGAGCCCACTTCAGATCCTCTGTCCCCCTTGCTGCACCTCCCCGACTCGCGCTCTCTCAAAAATACAGAGCACGTGCTCAGTACTAGGTCTGTGGCCCCTTCCCAGTGCTAAGGGACTGTTTCCAGTTGTCACTGGCAGGAGCTTTGCCATCATGGGGTTTCTCACCCCTCCTGTAGTAGCGGCTTCCTCAGATAACTTCTCTTTGCCCTGGAAGAGCATGGCCCGGTGCTCTCCCTCCCTCCTGGTCCCTCTCCTGCTTCTCCCCTGTGACAGTGAGACATCCAAACGCAATGGCTGGAATCCCAGCCTGGGTCTCTGCTCTCTGGTCCTGGCTCAGGCACTGACGAGCCACATCACTTGACCCCCATGGGTCTCACCTAGAAAATTCAGCTGGTGTATTCAGTGTGTCTGTTTCAACTCAAAATCCATTGAATCTGAATTAACTCGAGTCTTCCTCTGCAGCGTTTCATACTCTCAATGGTCCAGGATTTAAAGATGCGTTTTTGTCTTTCTCCGCAGGATCTAAGAGAAGCATGCATAGAGAGATGGAGAGGAAGGAAATGAAATCCTTTTCATTTCCCCATTCTTCAAAAATCCTCTTGAACAGAGAGAATTTCTTAAGGAATAAGAAAGTAAAGAATAAGCGCTGGCCTTCATTGGTCTGAACATAATTAACCGGAGGAGAAAACCACATTAGTGATAAGTGAACGAGGGAGCCAGGAACGAAGAGGGCAGTGGGCGTACAGCTCCAAGGTAAAGGGCCGGGGGGTGGAGGGTGTCACCGGCAGGAGCAGCCTTCCGGAGAGCCCACAGACAGCAGGCAGGAGCAGACACGGTCCCCTGCGCCATGCGGCACGAACCCCCTGCACGCTCCTGCAAAGGTATCGTTTTAGTTTCCTTTAGAACCCCTGCTTTTCTGAGAGGATTCCAAAGAATTAACCAGCAAATGTATAATTTACACAAGCCGTGTCCGCTCGAGGGTCACACGTGAAGAATTTCAGTTCCAGAAGCAAGGAAGGGCAGATGTCAGTTTCCACGATGCAGTTAGGACCACCTGCATTTCCAGTCCTGAAAGGGAAGTGATTCTAGAATCTTGACCACGCCAAGCCCTATCCAAGATGGGGCTAGAATATCAAGTGACTGGACCTGTCTTCCATAGTTCTCCTTTTACGTGTGATTTTTAAAGTCCCTCCCCTATATCTCAATGATTCCGTGTACTGAGCTACCTCAAAACTCAGTAGCATCCAGGCAGCGATCCTCTCTTTTCACTCATGAGTAGGACTCGGCTGGAGTTCGATCCAAGCCGCGCTTGGCCTGGATGGTTCCACACCGGAGCCATTAAAATGCACAATTTACACAAAGAACTGGATAGAGGGACGTACGGAAGGGATACCTTGGTGGTGCTGTCAGCATCATGCGGGGGGGTAGAGATGCTACGGGACACACAGCTCAGATTCCTCAGCAGATACGTGGCACGAGGAAAAAGCAAGAGGTTCAAGCCACAGGTGGAAAGAGACTTCAGGTACATGCCAGTCAGTGAATCAAATTTGTGGACCTTGGCTGGGTCCCGCTTCAAACAAACTCTAAAAGTAAAGGTCATGGCATTTAGCAAACAACTGGAAATTGGAACACTGGGTTTTTCAACATGTGAATATACAGTACTAAATTATTTAGTATAAAATTTTATATTACATCGAATATATTTTTGGATGTGATAAAGTCCTGTGGTTGTGTGTCATATATACGTGTATATATATTCATGTATATATAGAAGTACATGTATATGTATATATACGTGTGTGTGTGTGTGTGTATATGAACCAAATATATAGAAGAAAGGAGATCTGCTATTTGCTTCAAATTAACACAGAAGTGGAGATGAAACAAGGTTTGCCAGGAGTTGAAATCCACGTGGGGATGCGGGTTCATGATTCTTTCTTTTTTTTTTTTTAATTTTTTTTTAATGTTTATTTACTTTTGAGAGAGAGACAGAGTGTGAGTGGGGGAGGAGCAGAGAGAGAGGGAGACGCAGAATCGGAATAAGGTTCCAGGCTCTGAGCTGTCCGTGGGGCTGGAACTCAGGAACTGTGAGATCATGACCTGAGCCAAAGTCAGACGCTTAACCGACTGAGCCACCCAGGTGCCCCTCCTAAACTCTTATAAATTCCAATTGTTCCACTGTAGGTTATCTGTCGTTCCAGGGCCAGCAAACCATGGCCTACACAAGTTTAATCCATAGCCTGTTTTTCACAGGGTCCACAAGCCAGGAGTGAGTCTTGAATTTTTATAAATGGTTGTAAAATATGTATGTGTATATTCCGTAGACATGGTATGTAGCCTGAAGATATTTATTAGCTGGCCTTTACAGAGAAATGTTTGCTGCTCCTGGCCTCTATCAACAATCATATCACCCACGAATAGGGTCCCTTTTCTTTCTTCCATTCTAAATGTGCATGTTTTATTCCTCTCCTTTATTACATTGGCTAAAACCTCCAGTATAATGCTGAGAAATGGTGGTAGCTGAATTTTTCATTTTTCCCCCATCTCAGAGAAGAAGCTTTTAACATTTTATAGTCGTGATGTTTGTTTTAGATTTTTCGTAGCCTTCCTTTATCAGAACAAACAAAAATCCCATTCTTTCCTACTTTTCTAGGAATTTTATTTTTTAAATTTTTTTTTTAACATTCATTTTTGAGAGTGAGAGAGACAGAGCAGGAGCGGGGGAGGGGCAGAGAGAGAGGGAGACACAGAATCCGAAGTAGGCTCCAGGCCCCGAGCTAATCAGCACAGGGCCCAACGTGGGGCTCGCGCTCATGGACGGTGAGATCATGACCTGAGCAGAAGTCGGACGCTTAACCGGCTGAGCCACCCAGGCGCCCCTTCTAGGAATTTTAATCATAAATCAAAGTTGAGGGGGGAAAAAAGCAGACAATCCAGAAATCTAACTTGAAATGGTTGCAGGCAATTAATTGGCACAGGAGCAGGATATTTGTAAAGTAAATTATCTTATGAAGTTCCTAAGATAATATCCCTTTCCACAATCCAGTATTTTTCACTTTTAATTAATGTTAAGCCTAAGTTCACTGTCACTCAAGATCCTCTCCCTTCACTGCAGCTGAAATCTGTATAAGTAGATTCTTCAAAATTAAGTTAGAAGGACCCTGTCAAGCTCAGTTTCAAAAGGCACGTGACAAAGGTGCGTTGACAGATTCACAGTAGAAATAACAAGGGGGAAATCCACTGCTTAACTAATGTATTCGTATGAAGTGTATTAAACAATTGAGCCCTTTTGGAAGCCAACAAAGGTACTTTTACGTTTTCATATTATCCTTTGTAGATATTTAGATTAACCAGTTCATCTTAAATAGGTTCTTTTAGAAAGCTGCTACACCATTATTCGAAGCATACAGGTCGGTTTTATGCACTAGCTTCTCAGTCTTATAAAAGCTCTTTTACTGACAGTCCAGTTTCTACCACCACTCAACAGACACACTAACGTTTTGAAAGGCATTCTGTCTAATCCCATTTTAGTATTCCCTGGAAAATTTTGACCGATGCCTCTGGAAATTCAGCCAAGAGCGTTGTATCAAAAACTTGCTTGAATTTATCTAAAAATTCGTAGTCGGTGCTGAACCTGAATTTGTTCGCCCAAAGCAGCACCGTCCCCGGCTGGCAGAGGTGCGCCATGGTGGCGAGCAGCTTGTCCAGGAAGTAGTGGTGATAAACCACATCCGAGGCCAGGACGTAGTCGTAATGAAACGATGACCTGGGGAAGCGTTGCTCCAGACTTTCCCCCCAAACCAGTTCTCTCACTTCGGGCAGATGCGCTGTACGTTTTAACGTGTTCTTCAAGAGATTGTACTGAAGGTTTCCTAGGACGTCGGGCAGATCCGTTGCCGTGACTTGCGCTCCTAAGAGACAAAGAGAAAAATTGTAGGAATCACCTAGAAACGTTCAGGCAGCCACAGCAGACACGTACACTCAGGGAGAACACAAGAAATGTAACTGGGCTTCTCAGCTTTGTCCCCATTGACATGCGGGCTGGACGTAGTTGACCCAGTCCCACCGGTAACTCTTGCCTGTGGGGGGTCTGCGCTGAGCACCGGACGTTTGGCAGCACCCGGGTCTCTAAGCCCAACTCCTGGCGATCAGAAACGTCTCTAGACATTTGTGGGGCAAAATCACCACTGAAATAGAATAATGTTAGCACATTTTAAGAAACAGTGGTGTGGTGTTGGGAGATTTCAGGATAATGAGCTGCTTAATAGAAGAATTCATAGTGCTTTTCCTTCTACAATTCTCTTTATCTGAAGATTTGTGTTTTCTTCTATATGAAGTATTCAGCACCCAGTTTTCTTTCTGTGTTGTATGACTCTCCCCAACCTAAACTTGTTAACTGTTAGGCATCTTCAAGCTAGTGACGGGAGTCCCCACAACGGACCGCCACGTTTCCCAGGTTGGCTTGAACAGGAGAACTGTAAAGGCATCGGCAGAATTATGCCGCACTTGTGCCCACCCCCTGCTCAGTGCTCAGGAACTCACAACCCGCATTTGGGGTATAAGTCTGTCTTCGCCTTGGATTATCTCACTTGTGTCTCTTCAAAGGGTTAGTTACAACATTTCCGGCAAGAAACAGGAGACGTGTTCCCAACAGGGGCTGGACAGTCATACCTCCAGAATCTGAACTTCATCACCTGGTAATCGGTGGACTGGGCGAGGTAACGAACCTCTCTCAGATGCAGTTATCTTTTCTCTGGGCTAACAGCTTTCACTCCTCGCTCGTGACATTTTGGGGGACTCAGTGAGTGAAATCGTGACCTGGCACCTGAATAGCAGCTGGCCGGACAGGGGGCCCTCACTATCACTGCTGCCAAAGTGAGGGTCTTTCTGAAACAAAGTGAGCAATAAACAGACAAACCTAAAATACTGGCCACAATGGAAACAAGGCCTGGTCCAGCACCAATTTCAAGAATTTTAGCGTCTTGGAGATTCAGTTCCTCTGAATGTTCTTCCAAATACTGACACAAAGCCGTAGCCTAAAAGAATACAATTGTCACCTGACCATCGGAGCGTTGGAAACCAGTAGCGACCCCCCTCCCCTCCCTACCCCTGCGAAATACCCAAAGAGACGTTATTAATAGTTTCAGTTTATGAAGGGGTTCGTAAGGATTGAAATCTACATTCGATGCCATATCTGGACCTCTGGAACCTGAAAGGTACAACAGGTGTCACAGGAACTGGAAACAGACTTTCTCGATTGCCTCTCTCAGAAGACCCTGGGTCAGTCCGTGTCCAGCAACGGGCAGATGAACTCAGCTCTCAAGTCCAGGAGACGAAGCCTCCAGAACCGCTCTGGTCCGGCCGAGCCGTCCACTCAGGAGCAACTGCTGTATAGTGAGCGGCCTCAGGCTCAGCGAGTTCAGGCTGCTCGGGGCTTCGTCCGCTGCTCTGGACGGCGGGGCAGGTGTTCATTCCGTAAGCGGGCCTCGAAGAGACAGACACCAGAACAGGGCTTGTCTGGCTGCAGTGTGTGCCACAGCCACCTGGGGCCCGGCCAGGGTGCCCACGTCCAGACTGCGTGTCTGCGAGCCTCGGGGCCCTGGCGGCCCTGCAGGTCCACGGCCACACCTCGAGTCGCAGCAACGAGACGCTAGAAAACATGTGACTTTTTACACGGCAGCTCAGACGTCCTTTCCCTCTTCCTTCATTCTCTTCTGCCTCCACCTTCTCCCCACCTTTCTACGAAGAGATAAAGGGTATTGGGTCTGCATGGACGGGTGAGGTGTTTACTCTGAGGGTCTCGGTCAGCAACACCACGGACTCCAGAGATCAGGAAGCTTCCGCAGAGGAAGTCCCCCGAGTTAGGAACGTGAATCCTGGGATGAAGAAGCAAGTTGAACTCCAGTTTGTGCACGGTGTTAGCTCTCTTCTTCCTGTGGCTGCTCTGGGCTCGTTATGATGCCACTTTTGTTTGGGGCCCGGCTGGAGTGGGAGCGGCCCAGACCGTGAGACGTGCCCCTCGCTGTGGCCAGGGCAGGGGCCCCAGAAACCTACCCCACAGGCTGCTCCCTCTCATCCCCCCCATCTGTTCATAGTGAATAGTCACACGCACAGACAGATGTGACTCTCCGTGTCTCCTCTCTAGGGACTCGGCGGGGCTGGGGGAAGGACATGTAAACGGATCCTAAGACAGGTGAGGGGTGTAAAGGAGGCCCCCTCCAGGGACCCAGGGGTCCAGTGAGAGGTGACCTCAGTGCTGAAGGATGAGGGAGCACGGACGGGGCGGGGGGGGGGGGCCTCCAGCGAGGAGCGGCAGGTGGAACAGCACCATCGCAGGTACACGGCACAGAGTTCTGGACTTGGGAAGGGAGCTCTCCGGCTGAAGACAGATAATGATTTGTGGTGCAGGGAGGACATGAGGACGTGTCACCCAGAGCCATCACAAGGGCATGCTGTGGAGGGGTTCTCTGAAGAGGCGGCTGCAGGCTTCCCTCTGTGCCCTGCCCTGGGAGCTGACCCCTGTGGGTGCCATCCGGAGACCCAGCTTGATGAACCCCTGTGTGGTGAACACCCCCCTTCCCAGCCCTGCTAGCAAACTCCGAAATGTGGGCTCTTGGGCAGAGAGCTGCACTGGGCGTCACACAAGGCGTCTCCCACCTCCCATAAAGCCTGCTTTCCCAGCTTTCAGGAAACCCAGGTGCCAAGAGAGGCCAGGCTTGTGTGTGAAAGGTGGAGGCCTTACTGAGAATGAAACAGTCCCCGGGGGCAGATGTTCCTCCAGCCCCGATCTCCCGAACCCCCCCCCCCCCCGTCCCCCCCCCCCCCAAGCTGTCCATTCGCCGCATCCATTACACCAGGAAGCTGCGGGGAGTTGGCAGTTTTCAAACGTGTTATGAAGCCAAAGCTTCCCGGGAAGCACATCGGGCTCCCATGCACAGGGGATGAACACCGAGCTTCCTTATCTGGGGGAGAGCAGCTCCAGGACCACCCTCCTGGGCCCCCCTCACCTGCCCCCCCAGGACCCAGGATGCCCTCCCCAGGGAGCCCCATGGCGCCTCCACACACAAAGCTCAGCATGCGGGTCTGCCTTTGAACCCAGACCCCCGTGCCATCCCCCAGTAACTACAGAGCAGCTTGGATCCGGAGCCTCTCGGAGCACAACCAGCTGGCATTGGAGGGCCACTGTCCCGAGCCCTGGTGGCACAGCTTCCCCCAGCGGGTCAACATTTCCGAGCCCTCAGCTCCCCGGCTGTCAGGTGAAAACAGTGTTGCCTTAGCAATTACTTCAGTGAGTACTCAGGACCCTCCCAGAGTGATCGTGCACCACCCATTGTGCCCAGTGCACCTCCCAGCATGCCCAGTACACCGCCCAGTGTGCCCCTTACTCCGCCCAGTGTGCCCCATACTCCGCCCAGCATGCCCAGTACACTGCCCAGTGTGCCCCTTACTCCTCCCAGTGTGCCCCTTACTCCGCCCAGCATGCCCAGTGCAGAAGGAAGATCAGGGAGGGAAGTGGGCATCCACAACCACACAGCAGGAACTAGCGGGGCTCCTGACTCGAAATGCACAGCATCTGCCCCATTTCCATGCCACCCTCGCAGGCTGCTGCAGGAAGGACAGGGAGCCCGGCCTCCACACGCTTCCCCTGGAACACCCACGGCCTGGAAGGGAAGCCAGCACTGGGCTCTGATCGTTTTGGTTTTTTTCCCTCAACGTTCATATGAATTTTTCATCTTCCTGACATGTTCAAGCCTATCTTCATGTAGAAAATACTGTTTCAAGAAACACGGCTTGGAGGGAAGTGATGACTCCTGCAGGAGATGCTGTGCCTTTGCGGAGTCCCGGCGCACCCCCGCGCCCCTGGGGGCCCAAAGCGACCCTCCACTGGGGAAGCACAGAATTCAAAAGCACTTGGCACATTGTCCCAGGTGACCCTGACGTATGGGATTGTCACTGTCGCCCCCAGAAACCCCGCCATCCCGAAGGTGACGGCTGTCTCACCCCCGGCCACACCACCGCGCCGTAGCTCTCTATCGATTCCTGGATGACAATCTTCGTGCCTGCAAACAGATAGTGCTCCTGAGTGTAGCTCTCATAGTCTGTAGGAACGAACTGCTGGAGGCTGTGAAGGGATGGTTCTATCTTGTTAGAGCCTGTGGGGCAGAAAATAAAATAGGTTCCGTGATTTGTGGATCCAGCATAAATACTAAGTAGAGCTGATAAGTCGGGAACAGATTGGGCAGTTTTCCCACAGAGAGGGGGGTTGATGCTGGCAATGACCGTGGCTTTAAACTGGCACAAACCCGAATGATCTGGGGTGATAGGGACACCGAGTTCGGACGTGACATGTTTGTGACACGACGAGATGCCAGAGGATGCCCTGGGTCCTCTCCTCCATGGAGCAGAGGACAGAGAGGCGTGGCTCCCCTCCACCCCTCTGTTCTGAGGCCCTCTGTAGCCAACCAGCAGAATGGCACGGACGAGCTGTCTGCATGAGGACCTAGGCAAACACGGACCCGACTATTTTTAGGTCTCGAAGTGAAGTAACATTCCCGCGTGTTGGCTGGAGCGTGTTCCTTAAATCCTTCCTACGGCTCCTCTGCAAAAGGTACGGGTCACCCGAAGACGAGCCAGCTCCACGGTCCTGGGGTGGTTGTCAGATGAACCCTGGCTATTAAGTTACTATTGCTTTAAATACCCATTAAACTCATGAGCAGCTCTCGAATATCACATAAAATGAGCAGAAAAGAGCACCTGATCGCGGCTGACGTCATGGAAGCACAGGTCGTGCAGATTTTGCAGAGTTCCAGAATAAAAAGAGCAGCGCGCGAACATGTCAGGAGTGGGGATGCCAAGCACACGCACAGCAGAACGGAAGCTGCTGGTGCCAGCGGTGGGCAGGAGTTAGCAGCAAGGAGCCGGGGGGAGACCCCCACGAAACCTGCCTTTGCTCCCTGAGGCTCGCCTGGGACATTTGTCACCACAGGTGGAAGATGGGCTTTGGAAAGGAGCTGACAGGGGCGGTTGGTTCACATTTGAGCTGCTCTCATCAGAAATCTGCCCTCGAGGCGAAAGAGGAGGAGGTGGGGGCAGGGCGCGAATACAAGGTGAAGGGTCAAGGGTCTTTGGAGAAACCCAGTGAGGAGCGCACCCTCCAAAGCAGGCGGGGACAGAAGCGATTTGGGGCGTCCCTGATTAGCGGGTGCACCGGGGCAGATCTGTGCTGCTGGTCTGCTCACTGGAACAGGCTCACAGAAGACCACAGACATTTGGAGTCAGCTCTTCCAAATGTTTACAACCGTGTGACCACGCCTGTTGAATCCAATTGTAAGCAAACTGACAAAACCCCCCAAAACAGGGCTGGCGTTTTGTCTTCGCATGTGTTTTCATTTTGTTTTTCTAGAAATTAATTTTTGTGGTATTTTACCAAAAAGGGTCAGCGTGCAGCGGACTGAGAAATGGTCTCAGAGCCCAGCGGAGCACGGGGACTGGTTTGTAGACTAGCATGACGGGCGACCACAGCCCTTTTGGGAGCACTGCTCTTGGCCCCCGGTTCTGATGGAGCGTGGGCTCCAGCCCCCGGGGGAGAATTCTGCGCTCTGACCTAAAGGTGAGCTTTCCAGAGACGTGGGGCTTCACGGAGCAAGAACCTGCTAATAAACAGGGGCCAAGTCAGTCGTGAGACGTCATCCTTTCCTGTCCTGCACCCTGGTAGTGGGGGAAGGAGACTTATGGCCTTCACCTGCCTCTTGTTATGGGAAGCTCCTGACATCTAACACCACCAACCCGTTATCTGTGAAAGACCAAAGAGGCCCTAGCTTCTCCCAGGGAACCGGAGGCTGACTGGGCTTTGCAGAGATGATGCAGAGGCAGAGGACTAGACCGTGGTTTGCCGGTAAATGCTTAACAGTCGGTGTGGGGCGAGGGGAGGAAGCACCGACTTTAGGGTCTGACGATTACCATGGTGTCGATGCTCCCACCGTGGCCATTTCCAGCCTTCAGCAGATGCCCTGGGGAAAGCTGTGCACCTGCTGACCATGGCAGAGTATTTCCACCACGCAGAGCGATGGACACCAATAACCTCAAGCGCATAGATAATCTTAACGATCATCTTATAATGTAACAAAATAGGTCATGATGAGTTGTATTTATTACCTTAGCCTTTAAATATACCCTTGGCTTTTATCTGATCTATTGAGTGGTAAGTTTTCATAACTTACATTTCAGTAATGGCCATGTTTAACAACCACCCTCAAAAAAATCCCTGAAATTCAGGAGCTGGTACAGGCCAGTCGGTACAAGGAGCCAGTCCAGGGCAACTCCTTTTTCCTCTGAGGTTTCGTCACTGGAGTAGGTGACTCAGAGCAGCCAGACCAGCAGGGACTCATGCCAGCTCCTGCAGGCTTCCCTCCGCCACTGTGGCTCAGATGGCTCCTTCCCTTCCTCCTGCGTCTCACCAGCTGGGGACTTACTTTTCACTGACCGCAGGAAAAGTCAATGGGCTGATTGGGAACGGCTCACCGGTTCATAGGCTAATGAGCTGATAAGTCCTGTTTTCCCAATCAATCTTGGACAGTAACTCGAGCATACAAATATTGTCCCATAAGACCCTTCCACGTCCTACAAAGATAATTTGTGTTTGTTACACATTAAACATTTTCACTTATTGTATCGATGCTAGTCTGAGAGTGTTAGATCAGGATTTAGAGATACAAATGCCTTTCTCTGTAAACTAGTTTAGCAAAAATAAACAGTCCTGATTTAGTTGAGCTGGAACATAACTTTACCATGTTAAATGGTTATAAAGGTTTGAAATGCTGTATCTTGGCTTTTCTGACATTCATCATTACGTCTACCATTTATTACTACTGAGTCCCTCTGTGCAGAAATGCAACCCACATATGATACAGTTGCCGGGGAGAACATTCTGGCGAAAAGCCGAAGCGAATCAAGATTTTGTTTCTTTTTAAAAGTTCTAGGGGCTCCTGGGTGGCTCAGTCGGTTGAGCGTCCGACTTTGGCTCAGGTCAGGATCTCACAGTTGATGGGTTCGAGCCCCTGCGTCGGGCTCTGTGCTGACAGCTCAGAGCCTGGAGCCTGCTTCAGGTTCTGTGTCTCCCTCTCTCTCTGCCCCTCCCTCGCTCATGCTCTGTCTCTCTCTGTCTCAAAAATAAATAAACATTTAAAAATATTAATAAATAAAATTTCTTATTAACAAAAAATATAACCATTTGAGATTTACAGACACGCCAAAACAAATTTGTGGACTTTGATAAGTGCATAATAAACAAAAACAAGGATTGCTTTTAATGCTATGCTTCTGCTCGCGTTAAGGCACTTTTCTACCACGCTTCACTATAGGAACCATCTAGAGTTAATAGGAAACGGGAACTCTTGTCACGGAAGTTAGCTGGAAAATGCCGTGGCCAGGGAGACAGCTGAGAAGGTGCTGCGGTCTGGAAGGAGGTTACCTCCTGGAGGGCCACCGGTGTCTTCCTCCCGGGGAGCCCCCTCCGGCGCGGAGCAGCCATCCGGGGTGCAAGGTGCTTCCTGCAGGTGCTGGGACCGCTGCTCGGAGCTCAGACACGCGTCCATGACCGCAGCTGCTGGAGACCAGAGAGGCGGACAGGCCCCCCGCGCGCTCAGCCCAGGCTGGCTGAGCCTCCCAGAGGCTCTAAAAGGTGCAGCTTATCGCCTTAGCATCTGCTGAGCCGCAAAGAACCCCTGCTTTTCAGCTTTAGCTCCCCCCGTCGGCAAAGCAGCTGCCCCAAGGCGCTGCCATCCTGGTTTCGCAGAGCAAAGGAGAGGGGGACCGTTCAAACATCACCCCGCACCTGTTCCGTGCATCAAGAAACGCAAACACAGAGCGAGCGTAGCCGGACACGCACGACGTGGCTGGGTTCTAAACCACATCTCTAATAGCTTTTGGAACCGAATCTTCATGAAGAAAATCTGATCTAGCAGCGCATCGTACCGTCACGGGTACCGTGTGGGTTGAGGGCTCAATGACATCACGGATGAGAAGGCAGGATTTGAACCAAACCCAGGGCTGCTCCCTTCTCAGCGGAGGCTTTATCGCCAGATCTAGAAAGCGCTGGGGGCCCGAGCCAGGCGCCTGACCTGGCTCCCCGCTGGGCGCTTGGCAGCCCACCCACCCCCCTGCCTGCCGTTTCCTCATCAGCAATGATAGTATCTGCCTGCTTCCTAGGGCCGAGGTGAGAAGCAGGAGGGTGAAAGTGATGATCCCGGAGAGGAAAACTACCAGGTTTAGAAAAGGAGAGCTGGCCGTTGCGATCACTGATGGGCATCAAAATGGTAACTGCAGGACGTGTACTGGTTCCAAGCCCCGCTCTGGTGCAGTGCATTGATTCTTCCAGTCCTGGCAATAGTCTCTGTGAAGTAGATGCTATTATTATGCCTCTTCTCAGATGCGAGCAGGCCAGGCACAGCCGGATTGAGAGGCAGCCCAAGAGCAGGGGCAGATCCGAGAGTCAAACCCAGGACGTCGTGCAGCAGAATCTACGGGCTTCCCCACCAGGCGGGCTTGGCTTGGGTTTCCCTGCCCCCTCTGCCCTGAAATCACTCATAACGCTCAGCTGTCATAGTGACACTTTCGAGTCCTTTGCACAAAACGTGAACGGTCTGCCTCATCTGCGTTGACCATCCTGAGTTCCTCTCTGCACACCCGAGCTACCCTGTCCTGTCATCCCAGCTGGGGGCACCGGCTTACTCCAGTGAGCAAACAGACAAAATGCAAGAAAGCACAGCCCCCGAAGCAAATGGCATTGCGTCGCACACCCGGGACAGGCTGTGTGTGCCTCGCATCAATGTGCCACAGGGCTTCAGACAAATGAGATTCCTGTGAAAGTAATTTAACATGCTCCTTGGCTCTGCAATCGAATAACCAAATATTTGCCCCAAATCTCCCAACTCCCCACGCCAGGCACAGTGCTCTACCGGGCTGTACGTCAGAGCAGTTCTTTCTCTTGTGGGTGCTTACTTGTTCATTCCTTTCAACCTACCCCTAAAAGATACTGCCCGGTTGTTTATCAGTACACACAGCATCTTCAGGGAGGAAGCCTGGCACCGTGGTGAGGCGCCTGCATCTGAATCTTGGCTCTGCCCTGTGCATGATGGGGGTACCTACCTCTTCTGGAGGCTGTGGTAATTAACAGAGGTAAGCTACGCAGAGCGTCTCACGTACAACAGCAACCGTTTTGTCCGAAGCCAGAGCGTGGTCGTGCGATAAATCCAACACTCCACGCAAACAACCCTCATCCAGCACCATGGGACTCTGTGCATTAAATTTAAGACATCTCCCCATTTTGCATGCAAGCGAAGGAGAATTATTTCCAAATGACAGCTGTACTTTTCCTTTTGGAAGGAAATGACTCCCTCCCCCATCATTGTAGTTCACATGAGAATTTAATTTTTTCCCAGACATCTCTGCACTGAAAGTAACGCACCGTGCATTGTAGTTATTCTAGAAAATAACTACAGGAATCTACCTAGTGTTATTAGTCAGACGTAGCATGTGGTATATATCGTGTGTTAGTTATCTAATAAAGATTTGGGAAGTTTTTAAAATGACTTCTTGTTAGTACCCTCAGAATCATTTCAAACTGTTAGTTTAAACATTACCTTATGTAGCAGAAGAGATTTGAGATTTCTGTGCACCCTTTAATCCCCAATGTTTTATATAGATGTGCACCTGAAAGGATTAGCATTTTATGAACAAAAGCCAGCCAGTGGAAGCCCAAGTTATTTAGGGTAGCATGACCCACCAGCACGCAGACACATCTCTGAAATCTCTCTCTCTCTCTCCCCCTCTGTGCTACACACACACACACACACACACACTCCTTGCAACATGAAATGGAATCACCCTCAAAAGATCCAGAAAATGCCTCCAGCAGAACAGAGGCTGTCCTCTATGGTATCCAGTTGCTGTGATGTAGTTTGAAATGTAGATATATTTCACTTTAAAAAGAAGTGAGGGTTGGGTCGGTGGGGTTTTGTACAGACCTGCAAACTTTCTTTGTGCTCATTAGCCAAAGTCCCGTCTGTGGCTGAGGAGTGAACTGTCCCGGACCCTGCTTCCAGCAGCCGGAAACAACATAGGACTCTACCAAGAGAAGACAGAACATCTAACTAGAAGGGAGGTGAGTTAAAGGCCTTAACATTGCATTTGGGGTATTTAGTTGGGGCCCCAGTGGAAACCAGGAAAAACTCTTCCAAGAAGAATGCAAACCATTGCAATTTATTGCGTTGAAAAGGAAGGGGGCAGTTACAAAGGAAAGAGGAAAATCGTGTGCTCATTTGGGAAGCCTCAAACCCTTAAAATAGAATACAGGGCATGTAAATCAAACCCTTGGGCAAATGGGAATCAAACAAGCGCTCGCAATT
Source organism: Panthera uncia (assembly GCF_023721935.1). Classification (NCBI taxonomy): domain Eukaryota; kingdom Metazoa; phylum Chordata; class Mammalia; order Carnivora; family Felidae; genus Panthera; species Panthera uncia. The sequence goes on from NW_026057576.1 coordinate 70,645,559, forward strand.
TATGAGGGGTGACGTTTAGCCGGCGACCTGAATGAACGGTGGTTTGGCTTGAGTGGACACAACAGCCTATGTTTATTTTTTCACCCAGGCTTGGTACTCTCTTCCCTGCTATCACTTTTTCTTTAACTCAGGTCTTCATCTGGATGTGCTGTGGTCCCATGACCGCTAGGTGTGCTTCCCCACTCCCTGAAACGAGGGAGGTGACCTGGAGTCTAGCCCAGATCGGTCATTCCAATGCTTTCGTATTCCTGGAGTGGTCCAGGTCTCTGTGCCCGGCCCTTCTGTAACTTGTTTCCACCAAGAGTCAGCACCCCAGTGTATGACCAATAGCAAAACGGTGGTCATCTTTACAATTATGTGAGTAACATTTAAAAACTGATTGGAATACATATGAATACACGTACGTGTATGTATATATACGTATGCACACAGATACTCGTTTGATAAGCTTTAACATGACGAAAAGGGCAAAGAAGAAATATTTTAAAATCTCTTTTAATCCCACTATTTGGAGAAGTAAGCCTGATATAACAATTTTTATATCAACTTCTAGGCTCTTTTTGTATAAACTTTATAAAAGCTGTTTTACTGACAATGAAACTGGACAGAAACAGGTACGTCTTTGACCTTGTATGGAATAACCTATTATTTTAAGAGTTTCTCTTCATACTTTTTTCAAAAACCATCGACTGCATCACTGCTTTAAAAAACAAATTGCGGGGGCACCTGGGTGGCTCAGTCGGTTGAGCATCTGACTTCGGCTCTGGTCATGATCTCATGGTTTGTGAGTTCGAGGCCCACATCAGGCTCTGTGCTGACAGCTCAGAGCCTGGAGCCTGCTTTGGGTCCTGTGTCTCCCTCTCTCTCTGCCTTTCCCCCACTCATGCTGTCTCTCTCTCTCAAAAATAAATAAAAACATTTAAAAAAATCACAGGAGAGGGGATGCCTGCCTACCTCAGTCAGTTAAGCATCCAACTTCAGCTCAGGTCATGATCTCAGGCTCATGGATTCAAGCTCCCCATCAGGCTTCGTCCTGACAGCTCAGAGCCTGAAGCCTGCTTCACATTCTCTCTCTCTCTCTCTCTCTCTCTCTGCCCCTCCCCCACTCACACTCTGTCTCTCTCTCTCTCAAAAATAAAATAAACATTAACAAAAAATTTAAAAAGAAACAAATCAGGGGGCACCTGAGCAGTTTAGTTGGTTGAGTTTCTGACTCTTGGGTTTCTGACTCTTGATCTAGGCTCAGGTCATGATCTCACAGTTCATGGGATCGAGCCCTGTGTCAGGCTCCATGCTGACAGTGTGGAGCCTGTTTAGGATTCCCTCTCTCTCTCTCTCTGCTCTCTCTCTCTCTCCCTTCCTGTTCATGCTCTCTTTCTCTCTCTCTCTCAAAAAAAAAATAATAATAGGTAAACATGAAAAAAAATTTTTTTAAGGAAACAAATCAGAATTCTATTGCCCAGAGCTGGAATGAGTTAGGTCCAAGGTTTGTAAATACTGGACTATCCCTAAATACTGTCTACATCAGAATTACCTGGAAGCTTTGAAACACAGAAACTCTAGGCCCCTGGAAATTCCTGCTCAAAGGTTGAGAAAGAGCCTAGAGGTTTGAAGCCCGAGTCCACAGCTGTCCCCTGGCACACGGTCAGTGCTGATCTATAGGGCAGAGGACACATGAGTGATTTCACAGAGCTGAGATGTCAGCCCGTGACGGGGGATTAGGCCTTGGGCGTGGCTCTGCAGGACACACAGATGAAGTAAGAGCCGGGCAAATGCATTTGGTCTCAATAGGAAAGAACTTTCTAACAAGCAGAGCAGTGGAACAATTGATCTCAGGGAGCCAGCATGATGGAAAGTGGGCCAGATCTGGAGTCAGAAAGCGCGCGATTGGACCAAAGGTTTACGCAGGGTCAATAAACAGGCCATGAGTGTGCTGTCACTCGCTTTTCTCCAACGGTGTAGACCCCAGATCTCTCACAGCGTTTTTCCAGCTGAAGCTGACTCTCTCAGCCAAGTGGTCCTCACCACGGAGGAACCCCCCCCACCCAGGGATGTGTGGCAATTTGGAGACTTTTTGCTTGTCACAACTAGGGCAGGTGCTCCTGGTGTGCGTAGAGGCCACGGGTGGTGCCAAACATTGTGTGTCATGCGGGACAGCCCTTCACAGCAAGGAGCAATCCTGCCCAAAATGTCACCAGTGCCAAGGCTGAGAACCCCTTGCCTCGGTGGGGGGCTGGAGTTGCAGGGTGAATTCTCAAGGCATGTTTTTTTTGTTCTAAGGAAACTCTACCCCCAATGTGGGGCTCGAACTCATGACCCTGAGATCAAGAGTCACACTCTTGACTGAGCCAGCCAGGAGCCACAGGGCAGATTCTAATTTCCATCCTCCACACACCCATCTACCAGCCCAGTGATCCCTGCCTCCTCAGCCCCAGTGTCCTCACCTATAAAATGGGGTCGATTAGCATTTGCAGACTGTCTAATAGACAGATCTAACATCACACCCTCTGTCTTCCTCAGGTTTCTCCCAGGAGCAGACCTAGAGACAAGGATTTGAGAGAAAGGATTTGGGATGGGGGGGGGTGGTGGAGGAGGAAGAATAACTCAGGGAAAGGGTGGCAGCCAGCAAAAGGTGTTCCATGAAGCCGGCTGCTGCGGTGGGCAATCAAAGCTTCGGCCCGAGGGGAAAGGCTGGGAGATGATGTAGAGCACACAGCTCAGAATGATTCCATTCCAAGTTCAGAGGGCTTCTGGGCTCTTCCCACACCAGCACCTCAGCCCGGATGCAGGAACCAGCAGCTGCAGGTGTGTCTGAGAGAGTCCTCTCACAACTGCAGAAGGTGATGGATTTTCTATGTGAAGAACCTGGCGCAGGGCCTGGTGCCTAGAAGGTCATCAATAAATAAATGTCTTGTGTTAATCACATGCCATTGCAGCAGAGGGTTGAATGAGCAGGGTTCCTTGGAAGGATTCACTCACTGAATCAAATGCAAATACTGAGTTTGGGGCTTGAGAAATAAGGACCCAGGGCTGCTTTGGCCCCAGAGATTTCAGCAGCAGGGATTCAGGGGCCTTCTCCACAAATAGTGCTGTTGGGGGCTTCCAACGGCAGTCACAGCCTTTGCTGTGGCTGAGCTTCGAGATCTGGGGGAAAGTTCTGATTGATCTAACCTGCTCATAAGCTCTCCCTATAGTTAGGGATGGATGATGTGAGAAGTGTCTCACAAAATCATGGATGCTGGCCCTGTAACAAGCAAGAGTTATGGATGGCCCTCTTCCCCTTCCTGGCCACCCTGCATGTACATACTTTCTTATTTCCAGAAATACAGTTTCAAATTGGACACCTTTTCTCTACAACAGAGGACAGCCTGAGTCTCACTGGCTATTGTGTCCAGAGGGAACAGAGTCACTTCCCTCCAACTGGAAACCTCCAGATGACGTGCGTTTCTTCACTAGTCCCATGGCTCTCCTTCAGCGGGCATGCGCTCCCAGAAAATACCCTGATCGGCGATTTCATCACTGCCTGCCATGGGCTGCTGCAATGGCATACAATTTAATACAAGACATTTATTTATTGATGACCTTCTAGGCAACAGGCACAGCTGCTTTGCACATGCCCTTCGCCAACATTCTGCAGAGGAAGGGTTGCTGACCAGACAAATATAAGATATGCCCACCATACTCACTTACAGGGGAGACGGCGGTGAGACTCCCTTCCAGAGAGATGGGGTTTCATTGCAGAACTAGATGTTCCCTGAACACCCTGCCAACCAACACCCAAGAATGTGTGGGATTTTCAGTGTGCAACGCAGAAAATGGTCAAAGAGAAATGTAATTCTATAATTTCTGCCCCCTCGTTTTGTCTGGTAGCACAGTGGCTCTGAGTCCATAACCCTCTCTGTGGAGTGATTCAAAGCTGCCCTGAGAGGCCAGGGGAAAAGGTCCACCAAGGCTGCCGGGGGGATGGAAGGATTTAGACCACGCAGCAGTGTGGAAGCATCAGACGCAGAAAGCCTGTGTGGCAGGACATTAACAGGACTCTTCTTGTGGTTTGGCTGGGACACGAAGACAGTGGCTTCCTTGTGCCAAAGCGAGACCACCGTCAGAAATTTTGAAGCAGGGGGGCGCCTGGGTGGCTCAGTCAGTTAAGCGTCCGACTTTGGCTCAGGTCACGATCTCGCGGTCCGTGAGTTCAAGCCCCGCGTCAGGCTCTGGGCTGATGGCTCAGAGCCTGGAGCCTGTTTCCGATTCTGTGTCTCCCTCTCTCTCTGCCCCTCCCCCATTCATGCTCTGTCTCTCTCTGTCTCAAAAATAAATAAACGTTAAAAGAAAAAAAAAAGAAAGAAATTTTGAAGCAGGTGTTCAAAATCCATTCCAGCAACACTTGTTTCGCCGGGCTTGTGGACATAGAAGAATTTACTTCTGTTTCATTTTAAATGCCTTTTAAGTAATGACAAACATTACCAGTGAAGGGGAAAGAGGATGAGTGAAAGAATCCAATACATTTGGAAACAGCAAGTGATGCGATAGTCATTTCATCTTAAAAAAGGTGCATACCTGCTCCCCAGCACCTGAGGCTGTTCTCAAACCACATTTGAAGGCACAGCTCTGCTAAAGTATCTGCCTTGTGGAGTTGCTCTGACTGCAAACCCATGAGTGGCCTCAATGGCCTTACGTGCATTTCGGAGAAGAGAGGTACATAGTTGTTTGTTTCTATTTTTTATTGCTTTGTATTTTCTTTTAATTTTTAAATGTTTCTTTTTAATATACTTTTTAATGTTTATTTTTGAGTGAGAAAGAGAGAGCTTGAGCGGGGGGAGGGGCAGAGAGAGAGGGAGACACAGAATCTGAAGCAGGTTCCAGGCTCTGAGCTGTCAGCACAGAGCCGGACGCGGGGCTCGAACCCACAAGCCGTGAGATCATGACCTGCGTGGAAGTCAAATACTTAACCAACTGAACCTCTCCCAGGCACCCCTCTGTTTTCCCCAAGCCAGTTCCTTTTTTTTTTTTTTTTTTTTTTTTTGAGAGAGAGAGACAGTGTGAGGGAGGGGCAGAGAGAGAGAATTCCAAGCAGGCTCCTTGAGGTCAGCGCACAGAGCCCAGCACGAGGTTTGAACCCACAAAACTGTGAGATCATGACCTGAGCCGAAATCAGGGGTCGAATGCTTAATCGACTGAGCCACCCAGGCTCCCCCCAAAGCCAGTTCCTAAAACAGATTTCCCCTCAAAGAAATTGTATTTATTTTAGAAGCCTCTTCAACTGCAGCTGCGTATAAATCACAACTGTAATTGCCAGGCTTCATGTCAGCAACACAGCCGAGAAGGCCGTGGAGCCGAGCAAGAAGCCTGTGATATTAATTACAGGGAGACACGTTGTGCTTGGGAAACAGGTTTACTAAGAGATTCTGACATTCTTCCTAATTCAAAATTTAATAAATGATGGCTTATGGAACCAAGCAAAACTGTCAGTATGGAAAAACCTCCCTTCAGTTAGCTTCCAGACTCGGTGAGAGATGATCCCTGGGTTCCAGAGCTCGGGCCAGACCCATGAAGCAGCCGTGACTGCGACCAGCCCTCGAGCCCTCCCCCAGAGGCGGATGCCTCCGGTGCCATCTGTCCTTTCCACAAGCCATCAGCTGCTTGGAAACGGCACTTTTTAGAGGGGCTTAGTGGTAACGCATCATGCTCTGATTTTAGCAACAGCAGTTGACTCGCGTTGGGGAAGGTACTAATTTTTCACCCCAGCGGATTTCTATTAGGAAAGAATGTTTACCTGGTGGGACTATTCTGGGATGTGCCATACTGGGGGAATTCCTTTCATTCCTTCCCCCCATTCCAGGGCAGACTCAGCTTGAGAAACACGTGTTTTGGTCTGCGGCTGTGCGGTCATGGATTGGGAGAATTAGACCGAGTTATTTCAGTAACGATCCAGGTGGAAAGCGGCGAGAGAGGAATGGGCAGCTGCCTGGGAACCTCGCCCTCCCAGGCTCCAGCTGCGTCATCTCAGAGAAGCCACATCTCCAGGCTCTGCTTCCTTCGTCTGTTTGGGACGATGGCACCTCTAACATGCCCCAGGTTCTTGTACAGGTCAAGTGAGACAAAGCATATTGGAAATTACAGGGCCTGTGTAGGCGTTGTCATTAGTTTATTCAAGAGGAATTTGGACCCTATGATATGTGAGCATCAATTAAGTTACAGAAGAAAATAAGTGTTCACTTCCAGCCATGCAGCTGACAAAGCTGATACAAGACATTCCTTCCCGTTCTGAACACATAAGACACTGGATCAAGTGTTTTCAAATATGCTTTATTTTTTAAAAATATTTTTTATGTTTATTTTTGTTTTTGAGAGACACAGAGCACAAGTGAGGGAGGAGCAGAGAGGGAGACACAGAATCCGAAGCAGGTTCCAGGCTCTAAGCTGTCAGCACGGAGCCCGACGCGGGGCTCGAACTCACGGACCACGAGATCATGACCTGAGCCAAAGTCGGACACTCAACCGACCAAGCCACCCAGGTGCCCCAAGAAGAAAGGCTGTTTTCAAAAATGCGTTAAAAATGCATGCCCAACCTTGATGGGAAGGAAGGCCCTAGATACCATCACAGAGGGAATTAGAGTCACATTAGTAAGTGAATGAATTCATGCCACCACAAGCCTGGGGTATATCAGATTTGGGTGTAGGCCCCGGAATCCAAAGGCTTTGGGGTTTTAATGCATATGACGGACAAAAGATATGTCCTTGGGCTGATGGGACATGAGATCTGGGTGCGGAGTAAATCCTGGTTTTGGGAACCTGAAGTTTATACAAACCTATAGGGAGTGTCCTCTTTAAGAAAAAAAAATTAAAATTGCAAACACAGAATTTGATACAAAAGTTAATATTTATTTAAAATGAGAAGCCATCAAAAATAAAATTTTAAAAGCTGAAAAATAACAAAGTAGTTTTAAAATAATATATTAACAATATATTACCAAATAAACAGTATAACTATATAACATAATTATTATGACAATATAATTATTACTTAATAGTATTTTAAACATTATATCAATTAACTTTCTGCAACACTTTAAAAATATTATTTTCTAAAATTCTGACTCCCTACTTTTGATTACTTTATTTGATAATAATTTATAATCCTTTTTTTTTTTTTTTTTTTGAGAAGACAGAGAGAGAGTGCACACGTGCTTGTGGGGAAAGGGCAGAGAGAGGGACAGAATCTTAAGCAGGAGCCATGCTCAGTGTGGAGCCCTACGCAGGGCTCGACCTCACCACCGTGGGATCATGACCTGAGCCAAAGTCAAGAGCCGAATGCATGACCGACTGAGCCACCCAGGCGACCCTATATCATCCTATTTCTATAGGAAAGATAAGCCATTAAAGAAGGTTTTTTTTCTCCTGTCATGGTTTATTTAAGTGTATTGTAATTAGTGATACTTCGATAAAGTTTCTTTTATCTTTACAACCCATATCTGGCAATGCCATGTGAGTTTTCAGCACTGTTGTAAAAGTTGCTTTTTTCACTTATGAGTTGTAAGGTCACAGGGCATTAAATTTTTCTTATTGAGATGAGCCATAAATATTGTTCGAATGGATGACCATCACCTGCTGGATGTCATCAATGCCCTTGTCTCTGTAGTGTGCTGTAAGTTTTACTTTTGTCCTTCTTCAGCGTCAGTATTTCATATGAAACAGAAAGAAGTTTAATCTTTTCCCCCAATGTGTTCACTTTGTCTATTCCTTTTTGTTGACTGGTAGGAGCATTATGTCTAAGGACTTGAACCCCAGGTACTTGTGCATTTGGACTCTAGGAAGCAGAGAAGGCATTAATGCACTTAAGGGGACATGTGTGACGAAGGGAGAATGGACACAGGGAACACGCACACATACTCGTGTATATGAGGAGTATAAATATTGGAAATGGAGATGTTGTTAAAGGAAAAACACACAGGGGGCCACAGTTCCCAAACACTCATAGTCACTCAAACAAGATTCAAACTGTCCCAACTTCCCCGAAATACTGGCTCTGACCTTCAACAAAACTCCCATGATGACGGGATAAAGGTGACATATCACAAACCACCTGGTTATGACAGTTGCCAATAATGATACCTTCCTTTCTATAGTTGTTGACCACATCTGCAGCAAGAAAACTCCCTCCTCCTCTCTCCCTCTTCTCCCCTCCCTCCCTCTTCCCCTCTTCCTCCCCTTTCCCTCTCTCCCCCTCCTCCTTCTCTCCCCTTTCCCCCTCTTCCTCTCCCCTCCCCCACTCCATTTCTCTCTGTTTTCTTTTGTTGCTTTCAATTATTCCAAGTACACTGCAGTGTTATTTAGTTATGTCAAAGTAAATGGAGAGAAAAACCTGGAGCACGAGATCAACATAAATTGGGGAAATCGTGCAAAATCACAAAATAATTCTTGGTGCTTGCAGAGACAAAGGCACTGAAATAGACCCACACTCTCCCTAAGGTAGTGAAGGTTGACAACTTCTGGAATTAAAAATGATGTTTGCTGCTTCTTATCTCTTAGATTCCAAAGAATACTGTCCATTGTAATGAGAAATTTGTCTCTTTTTAACTAGTATCCTGAAATTAACTAGCATCAACTGTAATGGGAAATTAGTCTCTTTTTAACATGCAAGTGTTTGCATGTGCAGGAGACTGTGCGTGTGCTATCAAGAGACTGGTAATGCCACCTGACGTGTACAGCTGCTTTCAGTTTCCAAAATCTGTTCAAAAACATTACCTTGTTTAATGCTAATAGCAATTCGGTGGGATCTATAGAAAAGGCATTGGCATCGATGCCAGGGGAAAGAACAGGAGGGAAGTTCCAATTAGTCACCTCTTCCAGGCAGCAGGATGCTTAGGGGACGGCAATCTTTAGCAGAGTGAAATGGAAAACAATGAGTCAAAAAAACAGATTTCAAACATGAAGGAAATAATTGGTAAGCTGGACTTCCCTAAAATTAAACACATCTGCTCTGCAAAAGACAAATATAGGTCAAAAAATAAAACAGGCCATAGATTAGAAGTAAATATTTGCAAAAGACATATCGATAAAGGACTGGTATTCAAAATGTTTTTAAAAAAACTCTTAACAACCAAAATACAACCTGATTAAGAATGAGCCACAGACCTTAAACAGCCACCTCACCAAAGAAGATCTACAGATAGCAAGCGAGCATATGAAAAGATGCTCCACACCATCTGTCATCAGGGAAATGATGAGTAGAACAACTATGGGTATCACTACACACGAGACATTACTACACATCTATGAGAATCGCCCAGATCTAGGACGGTCGTAACACCACACACCGGGGAGACCGTAGAGCAGCAGGACCTCGGGACACAAGATGGTCCAGCCGCTTTGGAAGACAGTTTGGCATCTCTTACAAAACATCTTCTTACCATGGGATCCATCAGTTGTACCCCCGGGTATTTACCCAAAGGAGCTGAAAACATGTCGCACAAAACCTGCACACGCATAGCGCGGCTTTACACATAAACTCATAATTGCTGAAACGTGGAAGCAACCAAAATGCCCCTAAGTAAGTGAATGGACAAATAAACTGCGGTACATCCAGGCAATGAAATATTGTTCGGCAACAAAAAGAAATGAACTATACTCAAGCCATGAAAAAGCATGGAGGAAGCTTGAATGTATATTACTATGTAAAAGAAGCCCATCGGAAAAGACTATCTACTGTATGATTCCAACTATATGACATTATCAAAAAGGCAAAACTACGGAGACAGTAAAAATAAAAGTCAATGGTTTTGAGGGTTTGCAGGAGAGGTAGAGATGAAAAGGCTGAGTACAGAGGATTTTTAGGACAGTGAGACTATTCTGTGCGATACTATAATGATGGGTACATTGGTCGAGACCCATAGGATGTACAACACCAAGAGTGAACCCTAACATAAACTATGGACTTTGGTTGACAGTGATGTGTTGATGTGGGTTCATTAGTTGTAACAAATGTACCACTCCATGGGGATGTTGATGTAGGGGAGTCAGCGCATATGTGGAGACAGGGGGTATGTGAGAATCCATGTCCTTGCCCCTCAATTCTGCTGTGAACCTAAAACTACCCTAAAAAATTCAATTACTAATTTAAAAAAGTAAATGGCAACAAAAGTCCTCAAGATTTAACATCAGTTAAGGGACTGTAACTGCCACAACTAGGGTGGGGTCCATCTCTGTTTTGTGCAAAGCATGTCACAAGTCAATCTTTTCCAATCCCGTCTCACAATGTTAATAGAAAACCCTGAGTGGAAATCAGAATTCAATCGTCAAGTCAGTGCAAGCTGAAACCCTGAATTGCACGGTAGCTTAAGTGCTTTACACATGTGTCAAAGATCAGCTGATTTAGTTACAGGCTTGGTTCTCTGCCCAGCACAGCAATAACGATGGCATTATCAGTGGCACCAGTATGGGATCATGTTTTCGTTCCAGACATATGAATCACTTCAGGTATTGGAACAACAACACAGTGCCTTCTCCCAAGGGAAAGGTTTGCAGCATGACTTAACAAATAGACAATAAGATCAGAAATATTCAATTACACATCCATGGAAAACAGCAATCTTCCCTTGCAGTATCTCTTGGAAAAACCCAGGATAAACAGGGGAGAACAGCCAAATGCCATATTACTTTCACTGAGGAGATGAATGTGATAAAGTGCATATTTCATGAAAGAGATCCATGTCCCCTGTCCCAGAATACTTTGCTTCTAGTCTGAAATGCATGCTGAGTTACCTGAACCACTTCAAACCGTTAACATCGCAGATAGCCAGAAATGGACTGTGCCCCAAATACAACCTTTTGTAAAGTTCTGTTGGCATTATGAGAGCTGTAGGACCAGAGATCGTTAATAAATGCCTTAACTCCATCAAAATTATTATTTTATTTAGCTCTTTCTTCCAGACATTTCTTATGTAGGATCAATTTTTTTCCACTCTCTTGGTTTAATTATTTTATAGGTGAAAATTGAGCTAGACTTTCTATTTTTCTCAAACAACTGCTGCCTCTGAAAAAATCATTCCAGCCTCTCTTTACCTGGATAATTCATATTATCTCTTTCAGCACAGTTCAGATGTCCCTGTGCCGGGAAGACTTCCAGAACGCCTTCCCAGCAAATACCGCACTTACATTCTCTTCCCTTATGGTCCAGTTTAACTGTCTGAGGTTTGCATCTTGCACAAAGACTGGGCTGTGAGGAACTTGAGGGTAGAGAGCCTGTACCTGGTACGGTTACAGGAATGGAGATGTTCATTAAATGTTTAATGAATAAATGATCGGTGAGTGAACCATGGGAACAACATCTTACTTCTCCAACAGATATCAGGTCATACAAATGTAAAAAGTTGATGGAGATCAGTTTCTTTAGATGTAGGGGGATTGAACTACCAGCTCAGCTTTTCTCAAGCTTAATAGATCAATCCCTTTTTCAAAGACTTCTTTGCTTCACTTGAAATATACAGAAAGTTACAAAGCTGAAATAACACACACCCAAAGTCCCACCACTTAGAGTTTTAACTTTACCTTTTATCCTATTTGTTTCTAGTCACTGTTCAAGAGAGAGATGCAAATAAAGGTCCCTTTCAACAGATACCTTGTGCAGATCATGGACTTTCTGCCCCTCGGCTCCAAATACACCCCTCTTTACTTGCTCTGTGAGGATGGATGTGGGCCCTTTGTCTATTTGTCCCCTGCCAGCTCCATGCAGCTCTCTCTTCTCTCTGTGACTCTGTTCTTTGAGCTTTAGCTGCCTTGTCTCCTCTGGTGACTCCCATTCTCTTCACCTCATGGAGACCGGTGGGGGGCGCAGGTAGTGTTCCACCTGGTTTCCCCTCTCTTCCCTACGGCCTGGCAATTTGATGCGGGAAGTGAGCTGGGCTAAGCATACTGAGCACCTCTTTGTTTGCTGTCTATCCGGGATTACTTCTCTTGTGGCCTGATGCTCAGTATTTGGGGGGTCACTCTGTCCTGTATGCTGTCCAGTGTCTGTTGTTTCAGGCAGAAGGGTAAGTCCAGCTCCCATTACTCCATCTGGGCGAGGTGCAGAAGAATGCCTTTTCCTAAGTTTTTAATTGAAATGCTTATTTATTTTTCTCACTCTTTATTTTTTTCCTGATATAAACATTTAAGGCTACAAGTTTTCCTGTGAAGATTTTTTCCACACCTCCCCCCCAATTTTGATATCTGGTTCCCTTGTTATTCATTTTCAAAGTTTCTAATTTCTATTCTGTTATATTGCTTAATCGATTGCCTAAAAGGCTTTGAATCATTGTATTATAAAATATGCACAAAATTGCAGAGACTAGTGCAATGAATCCCTATATACTGTTCCTCCAGATTCAAGTTATCAAGATTTTCCCACATTTGTTTCACCGTTTCATTTCTATTTTCTTTTTCTTTGTTATTTTCAAGAAAATCCTAGACATTGTGTCATTTCCCTCCCAGATATATCAGAACATATATGAACCTTACCTTCCTTGCAATCCCTATCAAAATAACACCAGCATTCTTCACAGAGCTGGAACAAACAATCCTAAAATTTGTATGGAGCCAGAAAAGACCCCGAACAGCCAAAGTAATCCTGAAAAAGAAAACCAAAGGTGGAGGTAACAGAATCCCAGACCTCCAGATGTATTACAAAGCTATAATCATCAAGACAGTATGGTACTGGTACAAAAACAGACACTCAGATCAATGGGACAGAATGGAGAACCCAGAAATGGACCCACAAACGTATGGCCAAATAATCTTTGACAAAGCAGGAAAGGATATCCAATGGAATAGAGACAGTCTCTTCAACAAATGGTGCTGGGAAAACTGACAGCAACATGAAGAATGAACGTGGACCACTTTCTTATACCATACACAAAAATAAACTCAAAGTGGATGAAAGACCTAAGCATAAGACAGGAAGCCATCAAAATCCTCCAGGAGAAAGCAGGCAAAAACCTCTTTGACCTCAACTGCAGCAACTTCATACTCAACACGGCTCTGGAAGCAAGGGAAACAAAAGCAAAAATGAACTAATGGGCCCTCATCAAGATAAAATCTTCTGCACAGCGAAGGAAACAATCAGCAAAACTAAAAGGCAACCAATGGAATGGGAGAAGATACTTGCAAATGACATATCAGACAAAGGGTTAGGATCTAAAATCTATAGAGAACTTATCAAACTCAACACCCGAAAAACAAATAATCCAGTGAAGAAATGGGCAAAAGACATGAATAGACACTTCTCCAAAGAAGACATCCAGATGGCCAATGGACACATGAAAAAATGCTCCACATCACTCATCATCAGGGAAATACAAATTAAAACTACAATGAGATACCACCTCACACCTGTCAGAATGGCTAACACTAACAACTCAGGCAACAACAGATGTTGGCAAGGATGTGAAGAAAGAGGATCTCTTTTGCGCTGCTGATGGGAATGCAAACTGGTGCAGCCACTCTGGAAAACAGTATGGAGGCTCCTCAAAAAATTAAAAAGAGAACTACCATACGACCCAGCAATTGCACTACTAGGCATTTATCCACAGGATACAGGTGTGCTGTTTCGAAGGGACACATGCACTCCCATGTTTATAGCAGCACTATCAACAATAGCCAAGGTATGGAAAAAGCCCAAATGTCCATTGATGGATGAATGGATAAAGAAGATGTGGTATATATACACACACACACACACACACACACACACACACACACAATGGAGTGTTACTTGGCCATCAAAAAGAATGAAATCTTGCCACTTGCAACTATATGGATGGAACTGGAGGGTATTATGCTAAGTGAAATTAGTCAGAGAAAGTAAAAAATCATATGACTTCATTCATATGAGAAATTTAAGATATAAAACAGATGAACATAAAGGCAGGGAAGCAAAAATAATATAAAAACAGGGAGGGAGACAAAATACAAGAGACTCTTAAATATAGAAAACAGAGTTGCTGGAGGGGGTGTGGGAGGAGGGGTGGGCTAAATAGGTAAGGGGCATTAAGGAATCTACTCTTGAAGTCATTGTTGCACTATATGCTAACTTGGATATAAATAAATAAATAAACAAACAAACAAACACATAAATATAAGAACCTTACTTTACTTAACCATAATGTCATTATCACATTTGACAGAATTAGCAGTAATTCTTCAGAATCATCATCTAATCAGACCATGGTCAGTTTCTCCCAGTTGTCTCAAAAATATTTGTACGCGTGGTGTATTCAAACTAGGATTGAATCAAGGTCCACTCATTACGCTTGGTTGTTGTGCTTTCTTAAGTCTCTTTTAATCAAACAGAGCTCCTCTCCACGCTTTGTCCTGCCACTGGCTTGTTCAATAAGCTCGATCAGTCATCCCATAGAATGTCCCACATTCTGATTTGTTTCTCTGCTTCCTTGTGATTTTACTTAACTTTATTATCTATCCCCTGTATTTCTTCTAGCTCACCCTAGAGACTTGACTAGATTCAGGTTTAACCTTTTTTTTCTTTCCAGCAAGAATATGTTACAGTTGGTGCTGTGTTCTTCATATTGAATTACATCAGGAGGCACCTGGTTTCTATTTTTAGTGATGCTAAGATTGATCAAAGAGTTTGGGTGGTGACAGCCTGATCCCTCCATTATATCTTTCCACCAACTATTGGTCAAGTGTTATTATCCTTTGATGATTGTTGCATGACTCAATTATTTCGTTAGGGGTGACAAAGTGATGTTTTTCTCCTTCTGTCATTCCTTACATAATTATTAGCTGGAACTCCTCTGTAAATAAGAACTTTCTCTCTTCAACTAGGGATTATCCTAAAAGGCAAAGTGAGTGCTTAATTCTTTTCCTTCTTTTTTTTTAAAGTTTATTTATTTATCTTGTGGAGGGGAGAGAGGCAGAGAGAGGGGGAGTGGGGGGGAACCCCAAGCAGGCTCTGCACTGTCAGCACACAGCCACACACATGTGGGGCTTGATCCCAGGAACTGTGAGATCAAGACCTGAGCTAAGATCAAGAGTTAGGCGCTTAACCAGCTGAGCTACCCAGGTGCCCCAATTCTTTCCTTTTAGCTGCCAATTTCCAGAGGAAGAAACTGGTACCCTGGCACTTCCAGAGATATCCAATGAGCTGGGTCTCTCTCTCTCTCCCCCATATATTCATTCATTAAATGAATTGAAGGAATATGTTGCCTGTTCCACAATTGTGCCCCTTTGTGAGTTGAGAGCCCCATGGAGCCAGAGGCCTGCTTCCAGAAGTGGGGGATAACATTTCCCTCGGAGGGCCGGCAGCCATCAAGACAAGGTCAAGATGCTGCTGGAGCCAGGGTGGCTGGATGCTGCTTCTTGAGCGAGGCTTGTTGGGTCTTTCCCACCCTGTTAGTCACCGAATCTGAGTTTACACACGCCCTGATGGGAATTTCAAGCTGGAGAGCCATAAGGTCTCCATGAGTCAGGTGAGCAGCTTCAGTTAGAGCCCCAGAGCAAGTCATCAGTGGTTTTCAAAGGGGGTGTGCTTGGTGGTCACACCAGGGAAACCACAAGTCCAACACCACTAGGTTGGGCATTGCAGTGGGATGTGTCCCTTTGCCCATTGGGCATCACCATTGGCCACAGTGACACACAACTCAGAGGAGTTGGGAGGCCGAGTCCCCAAGAGTACTGTCACTTCTCCACGTCAGCTCTTCCTGGTCAGAATCATCCCCCTTGGCACTGACGGGATGGGAAATACAAGCATAGAACATATAAATTCCTACCAGATATCCAGATGTAAAGCAGCTACACCAGCAATATTAATTAGCTTGATACCTTATTAGAAAAATACAGGGGCATCTGGGTGGTTCAGTCGGTTGAGCGTCCGACTTCAGCTCAGGTCGTGTTCTCAGTTTGTGAGTTTGAGCCCCGTGTTGGGCTCTGTGCTGACAGCGTAGAGTCTGGAACCCGCTTCGAGTTCTGTGTCTCCCTCTCTCTCTCTCTCTGCCCCTCCCCTGCTCATGCTCTCTCTCTGTCAAAAATAAATAAGTATTAAAGAAAGAAAAGAAAAAGAAAAATTTAAGATTCTTGTTGAAAAGGACATTTGCTGGTACCTAGTTGGGCTTGGGTGCAATAAAGAGAAAGAAACCACACAGCACTTTAACAGGGAAGCTAAACGTACGGAATTAAGAACTGTAACAGGGGAGTGGGACAATAGGCATTGGCTAGCAAGAAGGCGACTCTGAAGAATGTAGAAATGGCAAAGGGAAGGAGCTGCCCAGACACCGAGGGCTGAGATAGAACTCCCTCCCACGCTGCTCGCCCACACGCACCGACAGCGCTGAGGTAGAGCTTTTCATGAGAAGACACAGGTGGCTGTGGCTAGATGGCAGGAAAGTGGCCCCACTGTTGTGCTGGGCATATTGTTGGACATCTGCCCCGAGCGGTGCCACAGAAAGCTGTTTGCGGGGAAGGGCGGAACTACAAAACCACCCGTGTGTTCGCTGTGAGCTCCAGTGTGTGCACTGTATGCAGAGCCCTGGGGAAGCGGCAGGCTGGGCCCCAGGGAGGTCCACACAGCTGCTGGGCACGTCCGAACTCGGAGGCACAACTCTTTCCTCCTGCCTTCTCTACTGACAAAGCTCAGTACTGTTCCAGCTGCAGAAGGAAAGATTTATAAAGGACCCACATATATTTTCAAAGCACTCAAGAAATGATTGATTTGGAGCTCAGAGGCAGAAAGCCCGAGACTGCCATACTATATCTGTGCAAAGAGACCTTAACTGGGGCTCCTGGGTGGCTCAGTTGGTTAAGCGCTAGACCCTTGATTTTGGCTCAGGTCATGATCTCACAGTTTGCGGGTTTGAGCCCCTCATTGGGCTCTGTGTTGACAGTGCAGAGGAGGTTGCTTGGGATTCTGTCTCTCTTTCTCTCTCTCTCTAAAATACATAAATAAACTTTTTTTTTTTTTAAAGAAAAAGACCTTTAGTTGTATTTCTATCTTGAATAAAACCCGGGAACAATTATGACAAAAGGTTAAGTTAAAATTCTAAGTGGTGGGACTAGTGGTATTCGCTTCTTTGTAAGACACTGTAAAATAATTAAATACAAGCCTTGGATGAAAGAACATACGAGCAAAGCAAACATCTGATAAAAGACCACTTCTATAGAAGATCCACTTCTATAAAATATTCTAAAAAATGCAACTCTCGAAACTCAGTAATAAGAAAACAAAGTAAAAAATGCACAAAAGATTTGAATACAGTTTACCAAAGAAGATATACAGATAGCAAATAAGCACATGAGAATTTGCTCAAAATCATTGGTCACTAATTAACTATAAACTCAAACCAAGGAATACCACTAAGCATGTATTATAACAGCTGAAATAGAAAAGATTGATACTACCAAGTGTTGCTGAGGCTGTGGGAGAACTGGAATTCTCATACATTGCTGGTGTGAATGTAAAGGGTACAATTACTTTAGAGAATAATTTGATAGTTTCTTAAAAAGTTAAAATAGGACTGACATAAGACCCAGCCATTCTCTCAGGTGTTTCTATAAGTGAAGTTAAAAAAAATATGTCAATACAAAGATTTGTACATGAATGCTCAATTTTATTCACGGTAACCAAAAAATGAACATAACTTCGTATCTAGAAATAGGTATGGATAAACAAATTATGGTTTATCCATACAACAGAGTACAGCTTAGCAATAAGCAGGAGTGAGTGATTGATACCTGCCACATCATGGATGAATAATTATGCCATTTACATAAAATTCTACAAAACCCAGACTAATCTATAGTGCCAGGGAGCACAGTGATCTGCTGATCACTGGTTCCCTGCAGAATGGGGGTGGGTGGCTGAGGAGGGCACGGTGGGGTTCTAGACGGGAGCACAAGGGAACTTAGGTAGTGACGCATATATTCGTTACCTTGTTTGTGAGGATGGCCCGTGGTGCATAAATAGGTCAAACTTAGAAAATGTTATACTTTAAGATTATGTAGTTTAGTGTCTTCAACTATACCTCAGTAAAGCTATTTAAGGAACAACAATGAGATACCATTTAACATTCATTAGATAGAAAAAATTTAAGGGGTGCCTGAGTGGCTCAGTCGGTTGAGTGTCCGACTTCAGCTCAGGTCATGATCTCGCGGTTTGTGTGTTCAAGCCCCACATGGGCTCTCTGCTGGCAGCTCAAAGCCTGCTTCGGAAACTGTCTCCCTCTCTCTCTGCACCGCCCCACCCCCCTCATTCTCTCTCAAAAATAAATAAACATTTTTTTAACGTTTAAAAAAAATTTTTTTTTAAATATGGAAAAATTTTAAGAGATTTGATGGTATGTGATAATTGCGAGGGTGTGAAAGAAAACACTACCATATATTGTTTATGGTACATGAATAGAGAACGGTATTTGGGGGAGTGATTCATGCAAATCCTTTGAGATTTAGTAGGTTCATTAAAAAAGTGCTGGTAGGGGGCTTTCTGGGAAGGTGGCGACCTACATGCAGCCCTGCCACCTTCCTCTTCCAACCACTTCTTTTTTTTAAGTCCATTTATTTTGACAGAGAAAGAGAGAGAGAGAGAGAGAAGTGGGGGAGGACCAGCAAGAGAGGAAGAGAGAGAGAATCCCAAGCAGACTCTGCACTGACAGCACAGAGCCTGATGAGGGACTTGAACTCACGAACTGTGAGATCACGACCTGAGCCAAAACCGAGAGTCTGACGCTTAACTTACTGAGCCACCCAGGTGCCCCACCAACTACGTCTTTTGAGCAAAGTAGCTGCTGGGCATCCAGACTCCATGGTTTGCCTTGATACGCTGAAGAGGACTTGGGACCTGCCAGGGTGCAGAGGGGGAGGGACCTTGCTAGCTTCCCCCCTCACTGGTCTACAAGAGAGCCTGAGGACTAGCAGGGAGAGTGCGAGATGGTCTAGATAAACGGGCTCATGGAAAAAGCGTGGCTGGTGCAGATCTACAGATCTGAGAGGGGAAGATGACTTTTCGTAGGATTACCTGCTCGTGCTTCTGCCGCTGGGGACCTGCAGAGGAAGAGCAGAGCTGGGCTGAACCCTCCCAAATTCCCAGGCTGGAGAGCCTTGGCCTTGTAGCTGAGAAGAGTAGGAAACGATAGACTTCTCCATCTCAGCAGGGAATGGCCAAATTGCCACCAGGAACGAAGCTACTCCACTTCCCGCTATGTACAGAACTGTTGCTCAGGGCACATCGGGCGCTGGATCGGAGTCCCCGGGATGACCAGAGCCACAGGGGAGCAAAAGAAAATGCTACGGGTGCAGCAGCCAAAGATGGGAAGAACCAGCAGAACACACTGAGCCCGCAACGCCTAGTGACGGAGAGCTATTTCTAAAGGGGCACAGATGGTAATGCTGACATAAGTGCATAAAAAGAACATTCAGAGAGATTCGAATATAGCATACAGATTCACGGCGGAACTAAGAAACCAAACCAAAAAAATGCTGTTTTCAAATTTAAAACAATCAGTAGTGTATTGCAGGAAACGAAATGATAACATATCAAGGTATGCATGACAAGAGCGTACATTATGCCGAATGGGTTTTATTCCAGGAATGTAAGGGTGGTTTAATACTCAAAATTACAGTAACGGAGCGGGGGTGGGTGGGGAGGAGAAAAGTTGTATGATCATCTCATAGATGTAGAAAAGCATATTTGATAACACGTAACACCTGTTCGTGATTTAAACACACTACTGGAAACTAGGAATAGAATGACGCTTCTTCATCCCAATGAAAGCGTCTACAAAAAGCCTCCAGCACCCATCATACTTCCCAGTAAAATACTGAAGGCTTTCCTACTGCTATTGAGAATGAGGCAATGAGACCAACTGTCACCACTCCTATCATCATTGCACTAGGAGTTCTAGCAAGAATAAATAAAAAATATATAGCGTTGAAAGGAGGAAATAAAACTACCATTATTTTCAGATATGGTTGTGTATGTGGGGGGCGGGGAACAAAAGAATTTACAGGCAGAGTGTTAGAATTAATAACTGAATTTAGTAAGTTTACTGGATACCAGTTTATTAAGTAAACAACAATCGTGGAAATGCAAGTTAAAGTCATAATACCTCGCATAAACCATCGGGAGGGTAAAATGGGACAAACATGATCATATAAAGGCTAGCAGCGCTGTGAAGCAACTGGATTTCTCATAACTGTTGTGGGAGGATGAACTGGTACAACTACTTTGAACAATCGGTTAGCAGTATCTAGGGAAGCTGAGCCTACGTGTACCCTTTGCGCCCGCAACTCCATTCCTGAGTATGCGCTACAGACGTGCACAAATATGTACCCCTCCACAAATGCATATAACAGCATATTTCACAGGAGTGAAATAGCCAACAAATGCAAACAACCTGTTTGTCTATCAGTAGTAGAATGGATAAATAAATCGGGGTGCCTTCAGACAATGGAATATTATACAACAATGAGAGTAAACCACCCAGTTCTAAATGGATGAAGGTCACAACAACATGTTGAACAAGAGAAGCCTCCCACAAAAAGTACATATTCTATGGGGGTCCTGGCTGGCTCAGTAGGTAGACCACACAGCTCTTGCTCTTGGAGTAGTGAGTTCAAGTCCCACGTTGTGTGTAGAGATTGCTTTTTTAAAAAAAGTACATATTCTATGACTCCATTTGTATAAAGTTCAAAAGAAGCCAAAACAAATCTATAGTGATGAAAGTCAGAAGACTGATTCTGTGTAGGGGTGGTAATTTCTGGAAGGGGTCATGAAGACCCCTTTCTATATCTCCATGAGGTGCTGGCAGCTTCCTATATCTTGATTTGGATGATGGTTAAATGAGAGTGTTCTTGGAAAAATGTTTCAGTCGGACACTCATAATCTGTGCATGTTTATGTGTGATCCTTTAATTAAAATGTTATAAAATCCAAATAAAAATAACCATTCCTTTACAAAAAAAAATATATCAATGGATGCATTGAAGGAGAGGTTATTCATTGCTAAGACACAAATTTGTGGCCCAGGAGATCAAGTGGAAGATAATCTCAAAAACAAATATAAAGCATGAAGGGAAGGATGAGAAATGTGGAAGAACACATCTCAAAACCCTTCTGTGCAGATAACAGGTGCTCCAGAAGAGACAAAAAACAAATAGCAGGGCAATAATAGACTATACACTGGGGCTCCTGGGTGGCTCAGTTGGTTGAGTGTCTGACTTTTGCTCAGGTAATGATCTCATGGTCCGTGAGTTTGAGCCCCACATGGGGCTCTGTGCTGACAGCTCAGGGCCTGGAGCCTGCTTTGGATTCTGTGTCTTCCTCTCTCTCTGCCACACCCCCCCCCCACCACCACCACTCATGCTCTGTCTCTGTCTCAAAAATAAATTAACATTACAAAATTAAAAAAAAAAAAACAATAGACTATACATTGATACCCTTAAATGAGAGAGAGACCCAGATTGTGAATTGAGAGGGCCGTGCTACTCCAGAGAAGACCGAGGACCTAGACACAGCCATATCCTGGAAAATCTCTGAACTCCAAGGCTAACGACAAAACTGAAAAGCTTCCAAACTAAAAAATAAACCTAGTGAAGAAAAAGACTTAGAATAGTACTGAATGTCTCCTCTGTCATCACTTCAGGCTAGGAAACAGATAGTGCTTATGAATTGCGGCTAAAAAAAGGTTGCAACCCAAGAATCCATATCCAGCCAAAGTAACATTTAACCAGGTGGCAACAGAAACACATATGGGGACACGCATGGTTTCGAGGCCATGATGGTCATAGTCCATGTGATGAATATACTAGAGAAAGCTAGTTACCATAAATGACAAATAAATTAGAAAATTGACTTTATGGGGCACGTGGGTGGCTCTGCGGTTGAGCGTCTGACTTCGGCTCAGTCACGGTCTCACAGTTCGTGAGTTCGAGCCTCACTTTGGGTTCTGTGCTGACAGCTCAGAGCCTGGAGGCTGCTTCTGATTCTGTGTCTCCCTCTCTCTCTGCCCCTCCCCTGCTCATGCTCTGTCTGTCTGTCTCTCTCTCTCAAAAATAAACATTAAAAAAAAAACCTGACTTTAAGATGGAGAAACATGAAGTGTAGAAGAAATGCTTTTGAACCAGGACTCTAGAGATATGTGGTTAACTCCAAATGGTTCATTGTTTAGATTTCTAGAATTCTGCATAAATGCTCAATAAAGAATCTCGGAACAGAAAAGGTATTGTGCAAAGAAAACCCTGTCAATAGGCTGGAAGTAAAAGATCCAATTACCTTACCTAAATGATAGTTAGGAAAAGTCTGGGATCCACAGGAAGCAAAGCTGTCTGAAGATCTTATCTAACAAGAAGACAATAAGGGAGATAAAAGAACAGATAAAAGCAATGTCACAAAGTTAGTACCACCCTTAGATGCCCATAGGAGGGTCCCGTGCTCTGCATCCAGGTCTTAGAGCCCCCAACTTTGTTCCATGCAGAGCCCACCTTCCAGGCAAGGAGTACCCGGTGTGTGTACTGGGAGGAGGAGGAGGGGGGGAGTAAGGGTCATGCCCACCCACTTCCTTCTGGACTGTGCTCTGGGTTCCTGGGACTGTACAATATCTCGTCCAAACAGACCTGAGCCAACTCCTGGGGTCTGAACATGTTTTTTTCCAAGTCTGTTCCCTAGGGAATGATCACAGAAGGCAGGACTCAGTGGTGGGGCAAGGGACAGCTGTGTGTGTGTGTGTGTGTGTGTGTGTGTGTGTGTTGAGAATGGTTGATGAAGCTTGTACATGTGTGCTGATGTGTCCACACCCACAAGCATGATGCTCTTTGTGGGCATGGAGCCAGGTTGAGAAGGAAGGGGGGTGGGGTGGGGGCCAGCATCCTAGACCAAGCGTCACCCTCCCTGCACTGTCACTTTCCAGAGCAGATCTCCAAGAAGTCTGAGAATTCTAAATTTGAGCCGGGGCTTCCAGGGTATTATGAAGATTTATTTGTCACAGCAGAAGGATAGAACATATTTTTTATAACAGCTTGTTAGTTTGATTTATAACTTTTATATATTTAGACAAATGGTATTTGGGTCTCCTTTTGAATTCTTCTCAGGTCCTGGGGCAAGAATAATGTCAGGACAGCACTCTATCTGGCAAATGATGAGCCCTGCATTCAGAGAAGAGAGAAATCACTTGGGATGGTATGAGCTGCCAAGCAAAGCTTCATGAGAATTCGCGGCAAATCATGGAATATTAGACCAAAAGGAGACAGCTGACATTATGCTAACTAAAAAGTCAAGTATCTTTTTTTTGGGTTGGAGAGGGCTCTTGGACAGAGACAGGGCAGATCACAAATCTGGCTTATTTTATAAAGGAAAGCCCATGGGGGTTCTGCAGATAGTAACAGAACTGGGCCCGACCCCACGTCTCCTGGCTGTCAACTCCATGCTTCTCCACTTTCCTGTTCGCTCCAGCTGGCCTGGGAGGAACAGCAGCTTTGGAAAAACACGAGTGTAGAGGCCGGGGGATGGGGTTCAGGGAGAGGCAGAGAGAAGGCCAGAGCTCCCCGAACTTTTCTAACCAGATGCAAATGAATGCCTCCCCAGCCTGAAGTAGCCACCTTTGAAATCTCAAACCTGATCTTTAAAAATGTTGTGAATTGTATATTCTCTGTCCCTTCCTTGGTAACTTTGGGCACGTTATTGATACTTTGGGCCTCAGTTTCCACATCTGTACAATGGGAAGAGTCGTACTACGAGGTCTGTGTGAAAAGTACATGATCCGATGTGTATCAAGTGTCCCTGGTGCTTCGTAAGTGTTGGCTGATGAGCTCTCCCTGGCTTGTGTGCGAACAGAACTTCCCTAATGAAATGGCCACTCACGATGTGGTCCATGGCTTTGCTTTGTCCATCAGGGCAGTATTATTTGGTGTTTAGAATGTATGTTGCAACTTATTTACTCCCTTTGGAAAGCGATATGCCAGCAACAGCTGAGTTTTGAAGAATTCATGACATGTTACCTTAGAATGAACACAGAGGAATGCTGAGGCCCGGTAAATGCACCATGCGGTAGTTCACAACCAGTTGAGACTCTTGGACGAAGGGCAAGCTTTCCTTTCCAGAGTTCCAGTCTATTTTTGTCAGCAGGGAGAGGTGATATGGCTTATTTTGTAATAATCCTTGTAATCCTATGATGATGTGCTTGTTCTAAATCTACTAATGAACCAGCTGAGATGTGGTGTTATGCTTTTCTGGGTGCTTTGGGAGCGTATCTGAGTTGCTAGAAAAGCCATGGAATTGTTTATATGTTGTGCAGGAGGGATTGGGAATAGATATTTGATAGTGTTTTAAGAAAACCAGCAAACATCTTAACTATGAAATTTATACACATCTTAAAATGAAATTGGGGAAAATATAGGGATGTACCTTTGGTGGTAGTGAATTCTAGAAGAAATGGCATGGTAAATTCTAGAAGAAATGGCATGGCAAATCGCATAGAGGTATTACTGGGTGTTGCAGGACACAGTTCATGTCCTGGCATCTCCCTCCCCCTGTGGGATTTCATTTGACTCCCTCCTCCCATGTTGCCCATGTCCGCCTCATGCCTCAGACGACCACCAATGTGAGCTCCTTTTGGGGGGGATGGGGGTTTGTTTTTAGATTCTACATATAGGGGCACCTGGGTGGCTCAGTCAGTTAAGCATCTGACCCTTGGTTTCAGGTCAGGTCATGATCTCATGAGTTCAAGCCCCACATGAGGCTCAGAGCCTGCTTGGGGGTCTCTTTCTCCCCCCCCCCGCCTCTCTCTCTCTCTCTGCTTCCCACCCCCCCACTCGCTCTGTCTCTGTCTTTCTCAAAATAAATGAAAACACTTAAAGATTCCACATATAAGTAAGACCATTCAATGTCTTTTTCTGTTGGACTTAATTTCCTTAGCATGATGCCCTCAAGATCCATTTGTGTTGTAACAAATGATAAGATTTCATTCTTTTTTATGGCTGAGATAATATGTTAGGATGGAAGTCTACCATTTTATTATATTTTTTAAATGTTTATTCCCTCTGTGTTTTGTTCCAGCTTCCCTTTTCTTGCATTCCCCTGGGGAATTGCCTGCAAGATATTTGGTAATCAGTTTTGATTTCTCTGAAGATGACTTTGAATATATAACATATGTGTGTGGTTGTGTATGCATAGACACATATATAATTTAAAAATATATTATTGTATATATAATTTTTAAACACACACACACAGATTTCAGGATCTGATTCTGGGTGTTTGCAACATCATAGTTCACTTCTAAAACATTTTTGGTGCTCATGCTGGTTGGTTTCATGCATTGGTCATTCAGGAGTCTTCCTGGAACTTCACAAACATATTTAAATAGTAGTTAACAGTGGACTATAGAATGCTTACCATTTAGGTCCCTTTACAAATCCCCCTTTTAAAATCCACTTGTAAGAATCACATCTTGCTTTCAACCATCAAAGGCTAGTCTCTTATGTTTCTCATATACTCATCTCTTCTGTTGTTCTTTGTTCATTCCAATGTTCCAAGTTCCCTTCTGTTATCATTTCCTTTCTGTTTGGAGAATTTCCTTTGGCAAATATTTTAGGGAAGGTTTACTGGTGACAAATTATTTTCATTTTCCTTTACCTGAGAATGTATTTCACCTTCATTTCTAAAAAAAAAAAAAACATTGTTAAATATAGACTTCTCTATTAAAAGCTCTTTTTTTCTTCACTTCTTAGGCAATGTGGTGCCATTACCTTCAGGCTCCACGGTTTCTGATGAGAAATACACTGCTATTCTAATTGTTCTTCCCCAAAGGAAATGTTTCATCTCTCTCTGAATTGAATGCTTTCAATATTTTTGTCTTTCGTTTTCAAAATTTTTATGGTGATGTATCTTGGCATGAATTTCTTTGGGAATTCTCAGATTTCTGACCTACCTTCAAGTTCACTGATTGTTCTGTATATCATTTCCATTCTGCTATTGAGGGCATTCAATGCATTTGCTAATTTCATTTAATTTTCCAGCTTAGAAAATTTCAATTGGCTCTTTATATCTTCTATTTCTTTTCTGAGACTTCATTTTTTCCATTTGTTTCTAATTGCTTATTGAAGCATTTTGGGGATGAATACTTTAAAGTCTTGGGCAGATTCTTTTTTCACTGAGATGAGATGTTTCTGGTTCTTGATGTGGTGAATAGTATTTGATTGCACTCTGGACTTTTTGGATATTGTGAGAACCCAGTTCTTTAACTCTTCTATGTTGGCAGGTAGTTACCCTATTTGGCTTTAGAACATACATCCTGGCCCATTTTTGCTTTTCTCCCCCCCTTACATTTTTGTGGAAATGTCAACTTAGTCTTCAAAGCTTTTGCTGCATTATACTGGTCTGCCCTATTTTTGTGCTATTTAGAGGCCAATCTGCATCCTAGTTAGCATTTCACACTGTAATTCACTTCTAAAACCTTTGCTGTTTGATTCTGGTCTGTTTCATGCCTAGGTTGCTTGAGAGTCTCCCCAGTACTTCATACGCAAAGGTAAGGAATTCTTTTCTCTTGCTCCTTTCTCTAAGTAATCATTTCCCCACTTTCTGCTTGAGAGAAGCACCACCTCATTATTGCAAGGTGGCAATGAAAGCCAAGATGCCACCCAGTCTCCATGGAAAACTTACCCCTAACTGGTAGGAAGGGGAAGGTGTGACACCCCATTACCAGAGGACAGGAAGGAAGTCGGGGCTCACAGCACCAGTGCTGACCATTGTACTCAACAGAGAGTGGAGTGGGTCTAGGGTTTTTGTGGTATTTGTGAGGAGTAGGATGGGTACTATCCAAAGGGTTCTGTCCTGCTCAGCTTCCCCTCTCCTGGTCCTTTGGTTACAGGAAGAAGTCTCTTCTTAAGGTCTTTATTTTGTCTGCTCCTTGTTTCTGGGTTCTGACATTCTCTAGTCCCCAGAAGAGGATATATAAGCAGAAATATAAAACAGGGAACTCACCTCCCCCCCTTTTTTGTGTCCTGAAGTCCTTGGCTAATTTGCATTATTTTGTCTACCTTTCAGAGCCTTCTCATATTTATTTTATATGTTTTGCCCAGAGTTTTTATCTACAGCCAAAGGAAGAAATGGGGTGGCAGGTGTTATAGCATCTTATCTGGAACCAGAAGACATGAACCCTAGGTTTTTATCTGAACAACTAGAATAGAGTGACATCAACTGAGATGGGGAATGCTATGGACAGAACAAGTTTGTGCATGAAGATCAGTACTTTGGTTTTGGTTATATTGAGTTTGAAACATCTACTACTCAAACAAGTGGAGAAACTGAGAGGGCAATTAGAGATCTACGCCTAGAGTTTAGGAGAGATATTTGAGCTGGTGATGTAAGTTTGGAATAATCAATCATATAGATGTTCTTCCAAGACAGGGTGGGAGTGGGAAGGAAACCAAGTATGTTAAGAGATCAGGGAAGTGAGGAAGAACCAGCAGATGCAACTGAGAAGTAGAAGCCAGTGAGGCAAGGAGAAAACCAAAAGTCTGTGGTATCATGGAAGCCAAGAGAAGAAAACTGCTTGAAGAAACAGGGAGAGCTCACCTGGGTCAGATATTGCTAATTGAAGATGGTTTTTGATTTAGATTTAAAATATTACATTTCACTGTGCAGAGGTTACTCGTGGCTTTTGTAAGAAAAGTTTAGGTGGTGGGGGTGGTGGGGAAAAGGATTGGTGTGGATTTATAAGACAATGGAAAAGAGGAATGGGAAAGCGAGTGAAGAATTCTTCAAGGATTTTTCTTACAAGGAGAAAAAACTAGATGGGGAAGTAGCTGGCAGCAGAAGAGAGGTTAAAGGATAACTTGGGGACTTTTATCTGTTAGTATTTTGTTTTTAGATGAAGAAATAATAGCATATATGCTATTGGGAATGATCCAGTAGAGAGAGAAAAAGTGATGATGTAGTACAGAGAGGGGAGAATGTTAAAATGATTCCTTGAGTAGATGAGGACTGGGATCTAATGTGCAGAGGCACTGGCTTGAAACGGCAGCGAGGACTGTCCATCCATGGCAGGTACAGATGGGAAGAGAGTCAGTGAAAGGTCTCTCTTCTCTTCTCAGTGAAGTATGAAGCAAGGTCATCTGCTTGTGAGGATGGAGTAGGAGGTATTAGAGGTTTGAGGAGAGAAGTAAAGGTATGAAATAGCTAGGAGAGGTGGGAGTGAATGGATTATGGAATGTTCTAAGGCCCACCAGAGTTTTCTTGCCGAAAAAGTAAGAGGACACAAATTGGAGCCACTATGTGCATGTACGGTTATCTGCTTGGAGAAAGAAATGAATCCATCCAGCTTTAGTGTCTCATGACTCTGTTCCTTCGCCCCATTCACACTGCCCTCATTGTCCTATTATTCTTGGAGACCTGCTTTTGAATAAACTAGAAAAATAGAGCCTTGCAACAAACTTGAGGTGGCAGTTCCAACCATGTGCCCTGTGGCCGCATGAAATATTTTTGTCGTGAGGGAAACATGGCGACACCTGTTGGACACTGTGTGAACTACTAGCTCAAGGTGGTGCACAGTTACATTATCAGATGGTGCTACATTCCTCTCCGTTCCTCGATATATTGTGAAGCTGATTTTCTAGCTCTTGCTGAATTAAAAGAAAACACTGCACAAAAATCAGTGTGGCATTTCCAATCTGATTCTAAAGATTGAAAAGTTGTTCAGCGCCCAATAGGCACACATCCCCTTGGCAAGTAATTGTGGTTATTTAAAAATAAAATAAAACATTTTTTAAAGTTTATTTATTTATTTGGAGAGAGAGAGAGAGAGCAAGCAAACGTGAGTAGGAGAGGAGCAGAGAGAGAGGAAGAGAGGGAATCCCAAGCAGGCTCTGTACTGTCTGCACAGAGTCTGATGTGGGGCTGGAACCCAGGAACCATGAGATCATGATTTGAACTGAAGCCGGACACTTAACTGAAGCCTGAGCCACCCGGGCACCTCTAAAATAAAACATTTTTAAACTTATATTGTTTTGGGGCACATGGCTGCCTGAGTTGGTTAAGTGTCCGACTCTTCATTTTGGCGCAAGTTGGGATCTCACGGTTAGCGGGTTTGAGCCCCCGCATCAGGCTCTGCACCGACATCACAGAACCTGCTTGGCATTCTCTCTCTCTCTCTCTCTCTCTCTCTCTCTCTCTCCCCCACTTGTGTGCACTCTCTCTCTCTCAAAAAATAAATATTAAAAAAATGTAAACTTATATTGTTTTTTCAAACAACTGCTAAGTTTTTAAGATGTGAATAGTAATTAAGTTGTTTGAACCTAAGCTACTTAATATGAAGAATTATTGGCTATTTATTTTGGTCTGGGTTTACAATCAGAGACACTGAGGGCACTGAGAAAGTTTGGGAACCTCTGACTTAAGGATGAATTCCTGTTGTTTCCTCTAGTTCATCCGTGTAATGGCTCAAGGCCCTTGAGGGATGTAGGTGTGCAGTAGGACTAGGAACTTCTCAGAACTAAGTCTAAATCTTGCACAGGATAGCTTATGAAAAACCCTTCTTCCACCCTGTCCTTTCAAGATTCCTCATTCCCTTAAAACTTGAGCTTAAATTTCTCCCCCCAGTTGTAGCGGCATGTCAATGCACCATCAGCATCTGTTATAACTTGGGTATTTAAAGCCAAAAGGAAATACACGAGTCTCAGCTCCCCCAGAGTTTTGTGTATCTAAAAGAAACCAGGCCATGTGGGTCACCAGAAGACTTGGCTTGGGTGTTCATCGTTTTGCCAATATCCACTCCAAATGGGTAATTCTTGATAGATGGCTCAGGCCAAATAACTGTGACATCAGAACTGCTTTGGTTTTCTCCAGCAAAGATACAGGAACATATGCATGTGTCTTGGAGAAATGAGACACCACTAAGCTGTATGCGTGCATGTGCGAGACTGTTACAGGGCTCTGCAAAGACGGTCTCTTCTCGATCTGTAATGGGGACCTTCCAAAGTCCAGGTTTCAGTACCCAGGACAGGGCCTGGCTCACGGCAGACACTGAATAAATGTTTGATGTTAGAATATGGAAATTAATAAATTAATGTTGTCTGATTTGCATAAGCAGAGGTACCATAAAAGCTAAAGAAGTTTAAGCTGGAGGGCCCCCAAGGATTCATAAATGAGATATTTTAACTGTAATTAGTTAGAAATATTATCTTTCTAGTTTGACTTACCATCTGACATATTTGACTTCATATTTGGTAAGATCAGAGAGGCTGCAAACATTTTTGGGGATCTATCTCAGGGTAAGTGGAGTTAGGTTGCCTGTAGTTTGGGTTCAGTGGGCTAAATGTTTGTGATTGGCATTCACTTTTTTTTTTAATTAATTTATTTATTTGGGGAAGAGGGGCAGAGAAGGAGAGAGAGAATCCCAAACAGGCTTCAGGCCACTAATACAGAGCCCGATTCGGGGCTTGAACTCACAAACCGTGAGATCACGACCTGAACAGAAACCAGGAGTCGAACGCTTAACCAACGGGAGCCACCCAGGCGCCCTGCCACTGGTTCCAGGAATCCTTCTGCCCACTGTGAAGGACACATCCCAGGTTGGGACATGAGGTCAGGGGTAAGGTCCGGGGCTAGATCATGTGAAAACTTCCTACAGCACCCAGGGCAGGAGGAACGTCCATGACAGAGGACAAACAGGACATGGGAGGGAGGTATAGAAAACTGGTCTGGAGAAAATTTTCCATCCATCAGCTGTGTCGAGTATAAGCTGATAAATCCTTCTCTACAACACCTCATCAGAAAGGATAGTCTTTTCTGGCAAGAATATACTCAAAAAAGCAGAGCACACAGGATATATTTAGTATACTTACTTTTTTGATGGTGATCACATGACAGAGTTTACCCGCTTGTTGCTGTGTTACAAACCTATACCAGTCCAGCAGACAGCAAGGTCATCTGTGTGTAATGTAACAGATTTTGTGCATCTTAGCTTGTTGGCCTGCATCTTACTGATTTGATGTATCATGTTCTAATGAAGTCTTGTGATTCCAGGTGAAATGGTACGCAAAATGGCCATTCAGTCAGCAAAAGTCCAGCATTTTTTAATTGTCAGTAATAAATAATAAATCTTCATCAACCACTAGAAGAATCGTTTACTTTTGATCTCTATATGAAAAATTATTACAAAATTGGGGGTTTTTTGAAGATGTGATCAAACAGTGTGCAGCCAAAAAAAATATTGGAAGAAAATATTAGGCAGTTAACAAAAAGGTCACTTTTTGGGATTCATGATGGTTTGGGTTTGATCAGCTTTCCAAAATTTGAACTTTGTGCTGATTTTTCTCCTACTCTAAATACGCCCTTTTCTACCTACCTTTACATTCAGAAATTTACAATATTTCTCTATTAACAATTAGACATTTGATGTCCCAGGATGCAAAATGTTTTCACGATGTAAGAACTAGTCACTCAATCTGTCCCTATCATTTATGGTAGGAAATTTCACCATTTCAGCTCTAATAGCTCTAACTATATAACGGGTCTATGTAACATTTAACTATAGAGAGCTCTGTAGCTAGCTCTAACAGCTTCAAATTTGAATTGCCACAAGTGACAGCCAGTCTTCTGAAATGATATGCTTTATTTAAAAATGCTGCACATGGGGGCGCCTGGATGGCTCAGTCGGTTAAGCGTCCAACTTCCGCTCAGGTCCTGATCTCGCGGTTCATGAGTTCAAGCCCCACGTTGGGCTCTGTGCTGACAGCTCAGAGCCTGGACCCTGCTTCAGATTCTGTGTCCCCCTCTCTCTCTCTGCCCCTCTCCTGCTTGTGCTCTGTCTCTTTCAAAAAATGAATAAACACAAAAATATAATTAAAAAAATAAAATGTTGCACACTGTGTAATCTATTTGAAGACCTTTTTTTAAAATTTATAATTCTATTATTTTACTTTTATATATAAATAATTTATTGTCAAATTGGTTTCCATACAACACCCAATGCTCCTCCCAACAGGTGCCCTCCTCAATGCTCATCACCCACTTTCCCCTCTCTCCCAGCCCCCATCGACCCTCAGTTTGTTCTCAATATTTAAGAGTCTCTTACGGTTTGCCTCATTCCCTCTCTGTAACTTTTTTTTTTCCCTTCCCCTCCCCCCTGGTCTTCTGTTAAGTTTCTTAGGATCCACATATGAGTGAAAACATGGTATCTGTCTTTCTCTGCCTGATTTATTTCACTCAGCGTAACACTCTCCAGTTTCATCCACATTGCTACAAAAGGCCAGATTGCATTCTTTCTCATTGCCAAGTAGTATTCCATTGTATATATAAACCACATCTTCTTTACCCATTCATCAGTTGATGGACATTTAGGCTCTTTCCATAATTTGGCTATTGTTGAGAGTGCTGCTATAAACATTGGGGTACAAATGCCCCTATGCATCAGTACTCCTGTATCCCTTGGGTAAATTCCTAGCAGTGCTACTGCTGGGTCATAAGGTAGGTCTATTTTTCATTTTTTGAGGAACCTCCACACTGTTTTCCAGAGCGGCTGCACCAGTTTGCATTCCCACCAACAGTGCAAGAGGGTTCCCATTTCTCCACATCCTCTCCAGAGTCTATAGTCTCCTGATTTGTTCATTTTAGCCACTCTGACCGGCGTGAGGTGGTATCTCAGTGTGGTTTTGATTTGTATTTCCCTGATGAGAAATGACGTTCAGCATGTTTTCATGTGTCTGTTGGCCATCTGGATGTCTTATGTGAAGACCTTTTTAAGGAACAATTAGGAATCCAGCTAACCATTTCAATCTGCCAACGGGGACACTACCTGCAAAACACAGATCATGGGAAACTAAAAAACAACCTGGTTTCTTCAATCTGAGAAACTGTAAGGAAAAAAAACAATGGAAGGAAAAGCCTATGGATTAATAAAGATTTAAAAGAGAAATACCTGGGGGAGGAGACAAGATGGTGGAATACCATGGAAGTTTTTTGCATGTCTCGCGTCCATGAAATACAGCCAGACCAACACTAAACCATCCTACACATCTAGAAAACTGATTGGAGGATTAACACAACAATCTGCACAACCTGAACTACAGAATTCAGCAGGTACGTGGCGCAGAGAGGTGAATTCGGGGCGCAAGAAGCCGCAGAAGGTAGGGAACCGCTTTTGTGGGCAGAGAGAGGACCAAGACGGGGGGGTGGGGGGGGAGCATACGGGAAAGCATCCCTCCCCAAAAGCAGCTGGAGGGAAAGTGGAAAATTAGAAATAGCCGCAGGGACTAAACTAAAAAGGGAAAAAGGAGAGGGTTTAAATTCCATTAAGACTGTAAACAAGGGGAGCACAAAGACTGCAACTCCACAGCTCGATACCTGGCGATGTTCTGCTGGGAAGGGCGAATCCCCAGGAGCAGAGTGGGATCCGGGAGGTTCTCGGGCCACGCGGAGAAAAGCGGTTCCACTGCCGGAAGGACGTTTGGTAGAGACTGTTGAAGCCACCTGGTCCCAGCAGACCCCGGAAGGCGGCCACATTTGCTGGTGCTGGGGCAAGGTCGTTGAGAGGGAAGCCTGGTGCCAGATGTGTATTGCGATTTTCCATAATCCCTAAAATGCTGCTGCTACACTATCTCGCGAACTTTTTCTGGGGCGGGCTGGCACCTGGCCGCAGTCTCAGGGCAACGGCAACAGCAGGGTCCAGCGGGTGTTCCTGGGTGCAGCCGACACTTGGCCATTGCTCATTCGGCCATTGCTCGGTGAGACCCTCCCACAGAGGGGCAGAACGGGCCAAAGCCGCAGTCCTTCAGAAGTAAGGGGCCGGGGAAAACAGCTGCATCTGAGACAAATTCGGGAGAGAGGTACTGCCTGGGGCTTGGTCACAGAGAGTGAAAAAACGGGGAGTGGATGAGAGCTGAAGACAGAGGACGGGCGTGAGATTGCTGACCTGGGAGAACAGTTGCGTGTCTGGGTGGCACCATTTTTCACCACTCCCGCCCATGCGCATACGCACCTATGAGCACCGCAACAATCCACCCCAGGAGGCTAGCAGCGCCATCTAGTGGAGAGCAGAACCATTACACTGAGCCCCGCCCAACTGGGCCAACTTCAATCTTCAAGACCAAGTCTCACCACTGGCTCAGTTTATGGACTATAAAGCGCTACATAGCCTGACTTCTAGGGGAAAACGAAGTGACTTCAGTCCTACTTCAATCTGTTAGCAGGTTCATCTATTCAATTTTCTTTCTTTTTTTTCTCTTTTACACTTTCCTTATTCTTGAATACAGAAAGAGAAAAAAATTCATTTTTATTTTCAATTTTTATTAAAAATATTTTCTTTAATTTTTATTACTATTTTTTTACCTTTGTGTAATTTTTTTCAAATTCTATTTTACTTCCATCATTTTATTTTAGTCTACTACAGTGTATTCACTTTTTCAAATTTTCAAATGATTTCCTTTTTTTCTTTTTTCTTTCTTTTTTTAATCTTTTTTCTCTTTTTCAATGCTTTTGTTTTTTCTTGAATACAGAAAAAGAAAATATTTATATTTATTTTTAATTTTTATTAAAAATATTTTTCTTTCATTTTTTCTACTATATTCTTTACTTTTCTGTATTTTTTTCAAATTCTATTTTACCCCCATCATCTCATTTTAGTCTACTTCAGTGTATTCATTTTTTCAAATTTTCAAACGATTCCCTTTTATTTTTTCTGCCCCCCCTTTTTTTTCTCTAATCTGTCAAACCACTTTCAACACCCAGACCAAACACACCTAGGATCTAGCATCATCTATTTGATTTGTGTGTGTGTGTGTGTGTTTAATTTTTAATTTTAATTTTTTTCAATTTCAATTTTTCTACCTCACTAATTCCTTTTCTCCCTTCAAAATGACAAAACAAAGGAATTCACCCAAAAAGAAAGAGCATTAGCAAACGACAGCCAGGGAGTTAACCAACAGAGATACAAGCAAGATGTCTGAACCAGAATTTAGAATCACGATAATAAGAATACTAGCTGGAGTTGAAAACAGATTAGAATCCCTTTCTTCAGAGATAAAAGAAGTAAAAAATAGCCAGAATGAAATTAAAAATGTTGTAACTGAGCTGCAATCACGGATGGATGCAGCAGCGGCAAGGATGGATGAGGCAGAACAGAGAACCAGCGATATAGAGGACAAACTTATAGAGAATAATGAAGCAGAAAAAAAGAGGGAGATTGAAGCACAAAAGCATGATTTAAGAATTAGAGAAATCAGTGACTCATTAAAAAGGAACAACATCAGAATCATAGGGGTCCCAGAAAAGGAAGAGAGAGAAATAGGGGTAGAGGGTTATGTGAGCAAATCATAGCCGAAAACTTTCCTAACCTGAGGAAAGACACAGACATCAAAATCCAGGAAGCACAGAGGACCCCCATTAGATTCAACAAAAACCGACCATCAGCAAGGCATATCATAGTCAAATTCACAAAATACTCAGACAAGG
Organism: Panthera uncia; assembly: GCF_023721935.1. Classification (NCBI taxonomy): domain Eukaryota; kingdom Metazoa; phylum Chordata; class Mammalia; order Carnivora; family Felidae; genus Panthera; species Panthera uncia. The sequence continues at coordinate 70,680,980 of NW_026057576.1, forward strand.
AGAGAATCATGAAAGCAGCAAGGGGAAAAAAAGTCCCTAACCTACAAGAGAAGACAGATCAGCTTTGCAACAGACCTATCCACAGAAACTTGGCAGGCCAGAAAGGAGTGGCATGATATATTCAATGTGCTGAATCAGAAAAATATGCAGCCAAGAATTCTTTATCCAGCAAGGCTGTCATTCAAAATACAAGGATATATATAATATATATATCAAAAGCAACAAGGATTAGAAAGTACCAGAGAACACCACCAGAAACTCCAACTCTACAAGCATCATAATGGCAATAAATTCATATCTTTCAGTACTCACTCTAAATGTCAATGGACTCAATGCTCCAATCAAAAGACAGAGGGTAACAGAATGGATAAGAAAACAAGATCCATCTATATGCTGTTTACAAGAGACCCACTTTAGACCTAAAGACATCTTCAGATTGAAAATAAGGGGATGGAGAACCATCTATCATGCTAATGGTCAACAAAAGAAAGCCGGAATAGCTATACTTATATCAGACAATCTAGACTTTAAAATAAAGACTGTATCAAGAGACACAGTCTTATCTGTAATAAGCTGCATCCTAATGCAGAAGGGCATTATATCATAATCAAGGGGTCTACCCACCAAGAAGACCTAACAACTGTAAACATTTATGCACCAAATGTGGGACACCCAAATATATAAATCAATTAATCACAAACATGAAGAAACTCATCGATAGTAATACCATAATAGTAGGAGACTTCAACACCCCACTCACAACAATGGACAGATCATCTAACCAAAAAATCAACAAGGAAACAATGGCTTTGAATGACACACTGGATCAAATGGACTTAACAGATATATTCAGAACATTTCATCCTAAAGCAGCAGAATATACATTCTTCTCCAGTGCACATGGAACGTTCTCCAGAATATACCATATGCTAGGACACAAATCAGCCCTAAGTAAGTACAAAACGATCGAGATCATACCGTGCATATTTTCAGACCACAACGCTATGAAACTTGAAATCAACCACAAGAAAAAATTTGGAAAAGTAACAAATACTTGGAGACTGAAGAACATCCTATTTAAGAATGAATGGGCTAACCAAGCAGTTAAAGAGGAAATTAAAAAGTATATGGAAGTCAATGAACATGATAACACCACAACCCAAAACCTCTGGGACACAGCAAAGGCAGTCATAAGAGGAAAGTATATAGCAATCCAGGCCTTCCTAAAGAAGGGAGAAAGATCTCAGATACACAACCTAACCTTATGCATTAAGGAGCTGGAAAAACAACAGCAAATGAAACCCAAAACCAACAGAATACAGGAAATTAAAAAGATTAGAGCAGAAATTAATGCTATTGAAACCAAAAAAAACAGTAGAACAGATCAATGAAACCAGAAGCTGGTTCTTTGAAAGAATTGACAAAATTGATAAACCACTAGCCAATTTGATCAAAAAGAAAAAGGAAAGGACCCAAATAAATAAAATCAAGAATGAAAGAGGAGAGATCACAACCAATACAACAGATATGAAAACAATAATAAGAGAATATTATGAGCAATTATATGCCAATAAAATGGGTAATCTGGAAGAAATGGACAAATTCCTAGAAACATATACACTATCAAAACTGAAACAGGAAGAAATAAAAAATTTGAACAGACCCATAACCAGTAAGGAAATTGAATTAGTAATCAAAAACCTCCCAAAAAACAAGAGTGCAGGGCCAGATGGCTTTCCAGGGGAATTCTACCAAACATTTAAGGAAGAGTTAACACCTATTCTCTTGAAACTGTTACAAAGGGGGATTCGGAAGATGGCGGCGTAGGAGGACGCGGGGCTCACAGCGCGTCCAGCCGATCACTTAGATTCCACCTACACCTGCCTAAAGAACCCAGAAAACCGCCAGAGGATTAGCAGAAGGGAGTCTCCGGAGTCAAGCGCAGACTAGAGGCCCACGGAAGAGGGTAGGAAGGGCGGCGAGGCGGTGCGCGCTCCACGGACTGGCGGGAGGGAGCCGGGGCGGAGGGGCGGCTCGCCGGCCAAGCAGAGCCCCCGAGTCTGGCTGGCAAAAGCGGAGGGGCCGGACAGACTGTGTTCCGACAGCAAGCGCGACTTAGCGTCTGGGAGGTCATAAGTTAACAGCTCTGCTCGAAAAGCGGGAAGGCTGGAGGACAAAGGGAGGGAGAGCTGCTGAGCCCCCGGACGGCAGAGCTCAGCTTGGCGGGGAACAAAGGCGCCAGCGCCATCTCTCCCGCCCATCCCCCAGCCAAAATCCCAAAGGGAACCAGTTCCTGCCAGGGAACTTGCTCGCTCCGCGCAAACACCCAACTCTGTGCTTCTGCGGAGCCAAACCTCCGGCAGCGGATCTGACTCCCTCCCGCTGCCACAGGGCTCCTCCTGAAGTGGATCACCTAAGGAGAATCGAGCTAAGCCTGCCCCTCCAGCCCCCGTGCACCTTGCCTACCCACCCCAGCTAATACGCCAGATCCCCAGCAACACAAGCCTGGCAGTGTGCAAGTAGCCCAGATGGGACACGCCACCCCACAGTGAATCCCGCCCCTAGGAGAGGGGAAGAGAAGGCACACACCAGTCTGACTGTGGCCCCAGCAGTGGGCTGGGGGCAGACATCGGGTCGGACTGCAGCCCCGCCCACTAAATCCAGTTATACACCACAGCACAGGGGAAGTGCACTGCAGGTCCTCACCACGCCAGGGACTCTCCAAAATGACCAAACGGAAGAATTCCCCTCAGAAGAATCTCCAGGAAATAACAACAGCTAATGAACTGATCAAAAAGGATTTAAATAATATAACAGAAAGTGAATTTAGAATAATAGTCATAAAATTAATCACTGGGCTTGAAAACAGTATACAGGACAGCAGAGAATCTCTTGCCACAAAGATCGAGGGACTAAGGAACAGTCACAAGGAGTTGAAAAACGCTTTAAACGAAATGCAAAACAAAATGGAAACCACAATGGCTCGGCTTGAAGAGGCAGAGGAGAGAATAGGTGAACTAGAAGATAAAGTTATGGAGAAAGAGGAAGCTGAAAGAAAGAGAGATAAAAAAATCCAGGAGTATGAGGGGAAAATTAGAGAACTAAGTGATACACTAAAAAAAAATAATATACGCATAATTGGTATCCCAGAGGAGGAAGAGAGAGGGAAAGGTGCTGAAGGGGTACTTGAACAAATTATAGCTGAGAACTTCCCTGAACTGGGGAAGGAAAAAGGCATTGAAATCCAAGAGGCACAGAGAACTCCCTTCAGACGTAACTTGAATCGATCTTCTGCACGACATATCATAGTGAAACTGGCAAAATACAAGGATAAAGAGAAAATTCTGAAAGCAGCAAGGGATAAACGTGCCCTCACATATAAAGGGAGACCTATAAGACTCGTGACTGATCTCTCCTTTGAAACTTGGCAGGCCAGAAAGGCTTGGCACGATATCTACAGTGTGCTAAACAGAAAAAATATGCAGCCGAGAATCCTTTATCCAGCAAGTCTGTCATTTAGAATAGAAGGAGAGATAAAGGTCTTCCCAAACAAACAAAAACTGAAGGAATTTGTCACCACGAAACCAGCCCTACAAGAGATCCTAAGGGGGATCCTGTGAGACAAAGTACCAGAGACATCACTACAAGCATAAAACATACAGACATCACAATGACTCTAAACCCATATCTTTCTATAATAACACTGAATGTAAATGGATTAAATGCGCCAACTAAAAGACATAGGGTATCAGAATGGATAAAAAAACAAGACCCATCTATTTGCTGTCTACAAGAGACTCATTTTAGATCTGAGGACACCTTTAGATTGAGAGTGAGGGGATGGAGAACTATTTATCATGCTCCTGGAAGCCAAAAGAAAGCTGGAGTAGCCATACTTAGATCAGACAAACTAGACTTTAAATTAAAGGCTGTAACAAGAGATGAAGAAGGGCATTATATAATAATCACAGGGTCTATCCACCAGGAAGAGCTAACTATTATAAATGTCTATGCGCCAAATACCCGAGCCCCCAGATATATAAAACAATTACTCATAAACATAAGCAACCTTATTGATAAGAATGTGGTCATTGCAGGGGACTTTAACACCCCACTTACAGAAATGGATAGATCATCTAGACACACGGTCAATAAAGAAACAAGGGCCCTGAATGATACATTGGATCAGATGGACTTGACAGATATATTTAGAACTCTGCATCCCAAAGCAACAGAATATACTTTCTTCTCGAGTGCACATGGAACATTCTCCAAGATAGATCATATACTGGGTCACAAAACAGCCCTTCATAAGTTTACAAGAATTGAAATTATACCATGCATACTTTCAGACCACAATGCTATGAAGCTTGAAATCAACCACAGGAAAAAGTCTGGAAAACCTCCAAAAGCATGGAGGTTAAAGAACACCCTACTAACGAATGAGTGGGTCAACCAGGCAATTAGAGAAGAAATTAAAATATATATGGAAACAAACGAAAATGAAAATACAACAATCCAAACGCTTTGGGACGCAGCGAAGGCAGTCCTGAGAGGAAAATACATTGCAATCCAGGCCTATCTCAAGAAACAAGAAAAATCCCAAATACAAAATCTAACAGCACACCTAAAGGAAATAGAAGCAGAACAGCAAAGGCAGCCTAAACCCAGCAGAAGAAGAGAAATAATAAAGATCAGAGCAGAAATAAACAATATAGAATCTAAAAAAACTGTAGAGCAGATCAACGAAACCAAGAGTTGGTTTTTTGAAAAAATAAACAAAATTGACAAACCTCTAGCCAGGCTTCTCAAAAAGAAAAGGGAGATGACCCAAATAGATAAAATCATGAATGAAAATGGAATGATTACAACCAATCCCTCAGAGATACAAACAATTATCAGGGAATACTATGAAAAATTATATGCCAGCAAATTGGACAACCTGGAAGAAATGGACAAATTTCTAAACACCCATACTCTTCCAAAACTCAATCAGGAGGAAATAGAAAGCTTGAACAGACCCATAACCAGCGAAGAAATTGAATCGGTTATCAAAAATCTCCCAACAAATAAGAGTCCAGGACCAGATGGCTTCCCAGGGGAGTTCTACCAGACGTTTAAAGCAGAGATAATACCTATCCTTCTCAAGCTATTCCAAGAAATAGAAAGGGAAGGAAAACTTCCAGACTCATTCTATGAAGCCAGTATTACTTTGATTCCTAAACCAGACAGAGACCCAGTAAAAAAAGAGAACTACAGGCCAATATCCCTGATGAATATGGATGCAAAAATTCTTAATAAGATACTAGCAAATCGAATTCAACAGCATATAAAAAGAATTATTCACCATGATCAAGTGGGATTCATTCCTGGGATGCAGGGCTGGTTCAACATTCGCAAATCGATCAACGTGATACATCACATTAACAACAAAAAAGAGAAGAACCATATGATCCTGTCAATCGATGCAGAAAAGGCCTTTGACAAAATCCAGCACCCTTTCTTAATAAAAACCCTTGAGAAAGTCGGGATAGAAGGAACATACTTAAAGATCATAAAGGCCATTTATGAAAAGCCCACAGCTAACATCATCCTCAACGGGGAAAAACTGAGAGCTTTTTCCCTGAGATCAGGAACACGACAGGGATGCCCACTGTCACCGCTGTTGTTTAATATAGTGCTGGAAGTTCTAGCATCAGCAATCAGACAACAAAAGGAAATCAAAGGCATCAAAATTGGCAAAGATGAAGTCAAGCTTTCGCTTTTTGCAGATGACATGATATTATACATGGAAAATCCGATAGACTCCACCAAAAGTCTGCTAGAACTGATACATGAATTCAGCAAAGTTGCAGGATACAAAATCAATGTGCAGAAATCAGTTGCATTCTTATACACTAACAATGAAGCAACAGAAAGACAAATGAAGAAACTGATCCCATTCACAATTGCACCAAGAAGCATAAAATACCTAGGAATAAATCTAACCAAAGATGTAAAAGATCTGTATGCTGAAAACTATAGAAAGCTTATGCAGGTAATTGAAGAAGATATAAAGAAATGGAAAGACATTCCCTGCTCATGGATTGGAAGAATAAATATTGTCAAAATGTCAATACCACCCAAAGCTATCTACACATTCAATGCAACCCCAATCAAAATTGCACCAGCATTCTTCTCAAAACTAGAACAAGCAATCCTAAAATTCATATGGAACCACAAAAGGCCCCGAATAGCCAAAGTAATTTTGAAGAAGAAGACCAAAGCAGGAGGCATCACAATCCCAGACTTTAGCCTCTACTACAAAGCTGTCATCATCAAGACAGCATGGTATTGGCATAAAAACAGACACATAGACCAATGGAATAGAATAGAAACCCCAGAACTAGACCCACAAACGTATGGCCAACTCATCTTTGACAAAGCAGGAAAGAACATCCAATGGAAAAAAGACAGTCTCTTTAACAAATGGTGCTGGGAGAACTGGACAGCAACATGCAGAAGGTTGAAACTAGACCACTTTCTCACACCATTCACAAAAATAAACTCAAAATGGATAAAGGACCTGAATGTGAGACAGGAAACCATCAAAACCTTAGAGGAGAAAGCAGGAAAAGACCTCTCTGACCTCAGCCGTAGCAATCTCTTACTCG
>NW_026057576.1:70692632-70764669 GCF_023721935.1 Panthera uncia
TGTACCCCAATGTTTATAGCAGCACTCTCAACAATAGCCAAATTATGGAAAGAGCCTAAATGTCCATCAACTGATGAATGGATAAAGAAATTGTGGTTTATATACACAATGGAGTACTACGTGGCAATGAGAAAGAATGAAATATGGCCCTTTGTAGCAACGTGGATGGAACTGGAGAGTGTGATGCTAAGTGAAATAAGCCATACAGAGAAAGACAGATACCATATGGTTTCACTCTTATGTGGATCCTGAGAAACATAACAGAAAACCCCTGGGGGAGGGGATGGGGATATAATAAAAAAAAAAGAGGTTAGAGTGGGAGAGAGCCAAAGCATAAGAGACTGTTAAAAACTGAGAACAAACTGAGGGTTGATGGGGGGTGGGAGGGAGGGCAGGGTGGGTGATGGGTATTGAGGAGGGCACCTTTTGGGATGAGCACTGGGTGTTGTATGGAAACCAATTTGACAGTAAATTTCATATATTAAAAAATAAAAAAAATTAAAAAAAAAAAAAAGAAACTGTTACAAAAAATAGAAAAGGAAGGAAAACTTCCAAACTCTTTCTATGAAGCCAGCATTACCTTGATTTCAAAACCAGACAGAGACCCCACTAGAAAGGAGAACTATAGACCAATTTCCCTGATGAACATGGATGCAAAGATCCTCAACAAGATATTAGCCAACTGGATCCAACAATACATTAAAAAAATTATTCACCATGACCAAGTGGCATTTATACCTGGGATGCAGGGCTGGTTCAGTATCCACAAAACAATTAACGTGATTCATCACATCAATAAAAGAAAGGACAAGAACCGTATGATCCTCTCAATAGATGCAGGGAAAGCATTTGACAAAATACAGCATCTTTTCTTGGTAAAAACCCTCAAGAAAGTAAGGATAGAAGGAGCATACCTTGAGATCATAAAAGCCATAAATGAACAACCCACGCTAATATCCTCCTCAATGGGGAAAAACTGAGAGCTTTCCCCCTAAGGTCAGGAACAAGACGGGGATGTCTACCCTCACCACTGTTATTTAACACAGTATTGGAAGTCTTAACCTCTGCAATCAGACAATACAAAGAAATAAAGACATCCAAATCAGCCAGGAGGAGGTCAAACTTTCACTCTTCGCAGATGACATGATACTCTATATGGAAAACCCTAGATTCCACCAAAAAACTGCTAGAACTGATTCATGAATTCAGCAAAGTTGCAGGATATAAAATCAATGCACAGAAATCGGTTGCATTCCTATACACCAACAATGAAGTGACAGAGAAATCAAGGAATCAATCCCATTTACAGTTGCACCAAAAACCATAAAATACCTAGGAATAAATCTAACCAAAGAGGTGAAAAATTTATACACTGAAAACTATAGAAAGCTTAGGAAAGAAATTGAAGAAGACACAAAAAAATGGAAAAAGATTCCATGCTCCTGGATAGAAGAACAAATATTGTTAAAATGTTGATACTACCCAAAGCAATCTATATATTCAATGCAATTCCTATCAAAGTAACACCAGCATTCTTCACAGAGCTAGAACAAATAATCCTAAATTTGTATGGAACCAGAAAAGACCCTGAATAGCCAAAGCGATGTTGAAAAAGAAAACCAAAGCAGGAGGTATCACAATCCCAGACTTCAATTCCCAGATTACAAAGCTGTAATCATCAAGACAGTATGGTACTGGCACAAGAACAGACACTCAGATCAATGGAACAGAATAGAGAACCCAGAAATGGGCCCACAAACGTATGGCCAACTAATCTTTGACAAAGCAGGAAAGAATATCCAATAGAATAAAGACAGTCTCTTCAGCAAGTGGTGTTGGGAAAACTGGACAGCGACATGCAGAAGAATGAACCTGGACCACTTTCTTACACCATACACAAAAATAAACTCAAAATGGATGAAAGACCTCAATGTAAGACAGGAAGCCATCAAAATCCTAGAGGAGAAGGCAAGCAAAAACCTAAGGCACTAAGGAATCTACTCCTGAAATCATTGTTGCATATATGCTAACTAATTTGGACATAAATTTTAAAAAATTAAAAAATTAAATTAAAAAATAAATAAAAATAAAAGAGAATCACCTGGGTAGGCTCAGTTGGTTAAGCGTCTGACCCTTGATTTCGACCCCAGGTCATGATCTCACGATTCATGAGATCAAGCCCTGCGTTGCGCAGAGCCTGCTTGGGATTCTGTCTCTTCCTGTCTCTCTTCCCCTCCCCTGCTTGTGTGCTCTCTCTCTCTCTCCCTCTCTCTCAAAATAAATAAATAAGCTTTAAAGAAAAAAAAAAGACTTAAAAGACCAAGCACAAAGTGTGACTTTCTTTATATCCCAATTCAAACCAACTTAGGAAATGACATCATGAAATAATTGAAAATCTTCTGACTGAATATTTGATATGAAGACATCAGTGTTAGCTTTTAAGATGTGAGATGGTTACAAAATAGTTACCTTGTACAGATATAGAAAATATTCATAGATAAAATTATATGTCTGTGATTTGTGTCAAAATACTCATGGAGAAGTGGACGAGAAGTAGATAAGGCAGGTTTGGCTCCAGGTTAAAGTTTGAGGGCTAGGTGAAGGGTACCTAGAAGTACATCATACTATTTTGTTTTCTTGTGTGTGTGCTCAAAATTTTCTATAATAAGTACTGATATATTCCATCTGATTGTCAAACCCCATGGACATAACTCATATCAGATACCAAGACTCTCATATTGATGACAAAGTCTACTGTATGGTTGTAGGGCATGTCTTCAGAGTTAAAGTCCTTTTTATTGTTAAATATCAACAAGTGAAATAATTTCATTATTTCTATTGCTAACATTAAAACTTGTGTGTAAATTGTATAAAACTATGTACTTTGCTTAGTAAAAAAAAAAAAAAATGGAATGCTTTCTAGTTGTTTATTCTATTAATCATGCCCAAATATTCCAAGTATAGTAAATATATGTTTTTAAAAGATCAAGTAGCATTTATAATAAAGGAGGCATTGCTATTCCTGGCATTAATGTAATGGTGATATGAAAAACTGTCATCTGTCTTGTCATTTAATAATAAAATGATTGGCATTATGGAATATTTATGAGCCCCCCCCCCAAATTTATTTTCTGAATGAGACCCGTACTTTATTCACATACTAGGAATAAGCCAGTACAAAATACATTTTTAAAATATTCACTTGTTGCTAAAATTCTTGCTGCCCCACCCCCACCCCAATGCCACTGATCTATAGTGTTCTCCCCCCAGCCCCTGGTTGACCTGGGTTTTCTGGACCTCCTGCAAGAGTTCAAGCAGGGGTCATCAGCCCCAAGGGCAAAGGTAAGGTCTGCTGTTGGCATTACAGTCCAGGTTCTCAGTCACCTCCACCATCAGGTGAGCCTGCTGTGCCCCTGAGCCAGGGGACGTGAAGCCCAGGGCGGTGAAGTGCGTGTGCAGGCAGTGGTAGGAAGGCGGGTAGTACAGGTACACTGGGAGGTAGTCTCCCTTCCCCTGGTAGTGCTGCAGAATGGCTTCCTGCCCCTCCTGGAGGATGTTCCTGCACAGTGGCAATGCTCCGGAGCGAGGCCCCAGTATGATTTGATGCCCGCCCCCCTCGTGATGGCAGATGGTGATCACATGTAGGTCAACGAGCTGCTGCTGAGGTCCAGAAGGAGGACAAAGTCATCACAGGAATCTGGCTTCGCAAAATCAGCATTTACTCCCGTATTTCGTGACATCTGACATTACTGAACCCTCACTGCTATATAAAAAACTCTCTCCTTCTGTGCAGTCCCAACTTTCTGGTCATTCTCTCCCAATCTCATTTATAGGCTCCATGTCCTTCAACTCATCCTCAGTCACTGGTGTGGGATAGGAAGAGAGCGTCCTCTCCTGTGCGATTATGAGGAAGGCAGCATAAACTAAAAGGAGACCCCACTGCATGATGGGATCAAGCCCAAAGTCATCTGCTTTTCCACCCCATCCGTCCAGAACAGTTGTGCAAATCTACCAAAGAAATAAAACATTATCGGTTTAGAAGACACTTCATGAAAAGACCGTTTGACTTTATCTGATTTTATTTTTCACAGAACACCACAATAACAACCAGCTTTCCACTTCAGATGAATCTAGATATGGTTATATCAATTTGGATGAACTGGACTGAAGGACTCCAAGAGAGACCCCAAGAGCTTTTTGGATGAAGTCCATATATTGCACGAACTTGAAATCTTTGCCACCAGAGGAACTCTGAAGTTTGTCTTCTTTAAAGTTCTTGGGGGAATAGTCCAGCGAATGGTTTGAGGCATAATCTCCAGCGAATCTGCTGGTATACAGGCATAAAAAAATGGCTGGTTTTGTTTGCTTTCAGAATGGAAGTAGACATCCTCTCGATGAGGCTTTGATGATAACTTAGGTTTGCTTGCATAATGATTCAATCTTTCTGACTCATAATTACATACTTTTTTCTTTCTTGTGAATTTCTCTTTATTCTGTGTATAACTGTAATCACAGTCCCAATGAAGGTTGTTCTTTGTAAATAAATCCAACTTTGCCTTCTTTCTTTCTTTGCTTTCAAGATGACTGTAAGGTTTGCCTTGGCTTTTTGCAAGATGTAATTTGATATTTGATTCCGTTAAGGGAACTAAAGAGTAGTTGGTTCTGTGCCCTGCAGACCATGAAGACTTCCCTTCACTGAATGGAACAGAAGATGAGCTAGATGGAACGTCTACAGTATTTAATGAACCATAGCACAACCAGTCAGGAAATGGCGTTGTGTCAGATGACCCGTATTTCCTGCTTTTGTGGGATTCATAAGAAGGTGTCACAATTGAGGAATGTTTTCTACAGCCTCTGACACCATGATGGGAACCTGAATATTCCCTGTAAAATGGTTTCAAATTAGTTTTGCTTTTTCTCATCTTGTAGAGATTTTCCAAAGGAATGCCTTTCTGTAATTCAAACAGAATGTTTTGGGATTCCTGACTTAAATATGGGTTTGCTTCTAAGAACATACATTCTTTGCTCCCATATACTTCAAGAGCTGAGCATGCCTCCAAGTTGGCTAGACTCTCAATATTTGTCTGACTCTCAGCAGAATCTTCAGAAATCGGAATTGAATGGGAATCAACTAAATGGGGAGCACTTTCCTGAGTCTTTGGATCAAAATATTTATACGTATTTGTTTCTTGAAACCACACATGACATTGTTTATCTTTTTCTGGAGTCACATGAGACTTTAACTCTGAAAGAACTGTACTATCTTTCTGAGCTGTGCCCTGTTGATCAGCGTTAGAAGCACACACATGGGTTGGCTTGAGGAATTTTTTCATCAGTGATGAGTTTTCATGGGGACTTTGCTTTTCGGAAGAGATGTGGTGTTCTAACGGTTCTGTGTCAATGCAAAGACCACCACCGCTTTCTCCCCTGTAATCTCTATTTTTACAAATTGCAACTGTGTTTAACTTCAGGATATGTTTGGGAAGTGCATTTGGTTTAGGGAACATACTTTTGACTGGAAGCCCCAGGAGAAAATGAAGGTATTTGTATTGCAAATCAAGATCTATTTGATGAAGAGATTTTTCCTTGAAAAGTAACAAAATTTTGTTTTTTCGTTTTGGTACTTTGGTACCAGAATTAACAAATTTAGATAAAGGTTTCTTTGTATTCTGAGCATTGGCCATTGTGAAGGATTCTCTTACAATTCTGGGAAAGGCTGTCATTTGAATCTCTAATGTTTTTATAGAAAAGTGTACGAAAAGTTTGTCTTTTTCTTCTGCTGAGTAGTTTGGAAGAATAGGAGTCAATGGCATCTCATTAGCAGAAGTCACTGAAGATGCTCCACTTTCTAGCTTTCTAATACTCTTTCGGTTTGCAATGATCTCTTTACCATCACTTGAAACATTGACAATCAATGTCTTCATACAGCGGACAGGAGGTGAATCCTTGGGGTATTTCTGATTTAAATTAGGTTCTGTACCATCAATCCCTTCTAGAGACAAAAAGCACATTTTTTTATGTCTTGGATATAGCCTCCAACTGTTATGTTCTGAAATAGACTGTTTTAGATAAAAGTTGAACTTGTGGAAAGATTTTTTTGCTATCTCTGGTATCAGATTCAGTCTTATTTCAAACGCTTTTGACTCTAAATGATTAGTGAGCTTATTGTTTTCTTTGGGAAGAAGACGTTCCAAAATGAGTTTTGGCTGCAATGTGGGAGGTTTTGTTGTGGATGTTGTATCTGGACTTCCTGCAAAAGATGGTGACTTCCAAGCATCAGGCTTATGAGCTTTTATTTTTTCCAGTATATCCTCACAAATTTTGTCCTGAATCATGTTTTTTATCTGGGATTCCAAGATATTTTTAACTGCTTCATAAAGAGGAAGTAAACTTTCAGCACTTGTCCTTTCTGCCACTACTTTTATTTCATTACTTTTAACTTGGGATGGTACAGGCCCACTTCCTGGAAAAGTTTTTTGTTGCTGGACCTTTGGTGTCGTTGTGTCCTGGATAGGTTCACTCTGATCCCCCTGTTCTGGTGGCGAGGCACACCCCATGATATCGAGTAGCTCAGCCCCATATTGTGTTTCTTCTACTCCTGGGGGGGAAATATTCATGCTTAGGGTACTTTCCATGTGGGTTTCTACACTGTCCTTTGGATCATCAGACATGAGTGGACACTCTGTGGGCATCAGAATGGGTTTTGGTGCCTTTTCTTCTTCCTCAGTCATAAGCAAGTAGGGTTCCTTTATGATCCTTGAGCTATCAGGCCCCGGAACAACGTTTTCTTCTTTTGTTTGTGGAATCAAAATGTTTTCCTTTGCTTCACGGCTGAGGTTTGTTTCTGATTTTGACAGTGGGGAGAAGGGAGGACACCCTTCTTTTACGATGCTTGAACTGTTCCTCTTAATGTCACTAGTGCTTGGTGATTTCTGTTGGAATTCAGAAAGACAGAGTATCTTTTCTCTTTCTAGGTTTGTCTCAGATTCTGCTGTTTCTTCAGTCTGAGATGAATTCACCGTGGAAATAGAAAGACTTCTGATACATATTCCTGAAGTATCTTCACGCCACAAAACTGTTTTCTTTGGTCCGCTGAAGTCATACTCTAATTTCTTTCTATTGCTTGGAATACCATGTCCTGTGTTATTAAGAATCTGTGAAATTGGGTGATTTTGGATTTTCATAGTTAAATATTTGGGGCTCAGTTCTCTCTTCAAATCTGCTATTGTTAATCTGCCTTTCTGGCCTTCAAACTTGAGAGAAAGAGGAATGTAGGCATAAAATGAATCCAGAATATGTTTTTGAAACATTTTTCGTGGCTGAATATTTTGTTTTGCACCAGGGACTTCTAGGTCCTTTTTATGTTTTTGCTTGATTGGGCAGCTGTTTCCTATACGAGTGATCACCTGAGTGTTAATTTGAGACTCCTCTGCCTTTGGAGATGGAGTGCTCCCATTTACAACATTATTTGTGTCCCTTTTTAAGTTCTCCTCTAGACTGACAATGATGTGTTTGTGCATTTCTGTTTTGTCCTTTTCCAGACAGATAGCTATGTTTGTGTCTATTTTTAATTCCCCTTCTTCCAGTTCTAATGTTTTTTGCTCCAGATTTATAATAGTACTGGTGTCCATTTTATTTTTTCCTTCCAGATCTTCAGATTGAACTGGAAAAGTCCAGTGGGAGGGAAGAGGCTTCTGACATGATTCTAGAATGCATTCCTTTTGTTCTGGCACCAGCAATGCCTGCTCTTTTTTCCCTCCGAGGGTATCAAACACTGTAATATCCACATGTGTTCCTGGTAGTATTTGTATTCTGGGGTACACCATAGTTTGCTTGCATACATCTGTTTCCAATTGCGTCTTCTGCCTTCCATCTTTAAGTGGGAGTTTAAGAGAAAGGCTGGAATCCAGGCAGGTCTTATGTCCCCTTTCAGACTGTAACACCACTTGCTTTTTCACAACAATCTCTTGTTCTTCTATAATTGGGGGAGTATCTGACTCTGTGATATTCATTTTCTCAAGCGATCCCTTTGTCTGTAGGGCTAATGCTTTGGAAGAGGGCATTTTGCTCATTTTATCATGATTTTGTACCTCTTTCTCTGGCTTATCAGATGTGTATGAATTTCCAGATCCTGGAGATGCCTTGGATAACGTTTTTTGTTGGGGGGCATCTTGCTCTGAAACAGAAAATCCTTTTGCACATACAGGGGTACCAAATGTGACATATATTTCCTTGGATATTTTCCTTGGTGGTGAAACTAAACTCTTAGGACTCCTTTCATGGTTTAAATCATCCATTATTTCAGTTTCTTTCTTCAGGTTGGCCATCTTAGCTGGATCCATTGTGGGGTAGGAAAGAAACGTAGTAAAAGTTTCTGTTTTGTATTTTTCTGGTAGAGCCTCTTGCCCTGTAAAGAAATATTCCAGCCTTTTCCCACTTATGGTATGAAATCCTGTTAAATAAATGTCCTCATGCTGTGAATTTAAAACTAACAGACTCAAGTCTCCTTCAGATTTGACTCGTGGAGGTTCATTCCTTTGCTGTACACTGACCGTGAAGTTGGATGTCCACTGTTGCACTGTCTCTTCTTGTGGCACAGAGTGTTTGACTTTCTTCACAACGATTTCACTATCACCAGCAACTACCTCTGTAATTGCTGTTTTCTGGGTATCTGATGATTCCTGGAGATTTTGCTGGAGAGGAGAGGATCCTGTAGCTCCTGGTACATCTTTGTCTATTTTGTTCCCTGAGTCTAGATAAAGGGCAGGTGCTGATGGGATGGAAAGAAAAGTCCTTGTCAGAACTATAGGTAGCTCATCTTTACCTTTGCACATATTTTCCTTTTGTTCTTTAATATTCAACACAAATTCCTTTGTGTTAAAGATATGGGAAATTGATGAAATCCTGGCCTCTTTGCGCTGCATCCTAATCCTCATATCAACTGTTTTCACTTCATACTTTTTTTCTTTCTGTGACATATGTTGTTTTCTTTCTCTTACATCACGAATTGCCCCTGCACCTGATAATGCTGAAAGCATGCATGGAAGTAGAGAGGGCCTTCTAATTCCAAGCATTTTTTCATTTACTTGTGTACCTTTATCTAATGTAGGGTTGGCTGAATGTTTGGAAACATAAATTTTTCTGAGCACTGTACAGGGTGGTTTACCTTGACCTTCATGTTTCTTTGGTTCTTGCCCTCCAATGATTAGATGCAATTCTGTTCTATGGAGCATACGTGAAGGAGGTGATTTCTTTGACTTCAAGATTATATCTGTGATATGCGCCATACTTTTCATATTTGTTTTTTCTCTGTCCTGCTCCTCTTCCTGAGGCATACATTGTTTCGCATTTTGACTATCTTGCAAGACATCACCACCAATTCCTTCTGTATGTACTATTTCTCTGGCATTTGATACTCTCTGCACAACAGACCTTGTAGCTACTAACATTTCATCATCTACCTGTATTTCTTTATCCAATTGGAGGAGAGGGAGAGACGAAGATGGAGAGGAAGTGTTGGCCAGAACCACACCTGGTTCATCTTTACTTCCTTGTATCTTCTTTTCTTGATGTTTGGGGAACATGAGGTTTACTGTTTCTACTCCATCCCCCTCCTTGTTCTGGGGCATCTGATCTTTTCCTTTTTGTGGACTGATTAAAATATCTCTAGCAGTTGGCTCTACACTTTCCACATCTTCAGAATCTGATGATTCCTGGAAGTTGACTGGGGAAAGAGAGGATCTTGTTAATATGGCCATTCTCTTTTTCTCACATCTGGGATTCTTGTAAAGGTGAAGTAGGGAAGATCTACAAGTACAAGTACAAGTCTTAGTTGGTATTGTACCACCTGGCTCACGCTGACCTTCCTGAGCCATTCCCTCTTGGTCTTTAGTTTTCCACGGATGGTCACTTAGATTGTATCTAAGTAAAATAGGTGATCTCTTTTCTTTTAAATGCCTATCACTGGGAGCCACTGTACTATTCATCTCCATGTTTTTCTCTCCATCTCTCACTTCTTTCTGTAACGTGTGTTCTTTTAATTCTTTTACATCATTTGAAAGTTCTCCATCAGTTGTTTCTGCATATGCTGTTTTCACTGCATCTAGTGATTCCTTGGACTGTAGTTGTGGGAGAGGCACATTTGTAATTCTTATCATGTACCCCTCTCCTTCTGTTTTGCCAAATTTAAGATATGGTAGAGTCAGTAAAGAAGTACAGATGTTTCCCAGATTTTCAACGAGGTCATTTTTCTTTTTCTGCATCTTTCTCTCTTGCTCTTTCATTTTCCACTGCAATTTTTTGGTATCTAGTATATGTGAAAGGGGTACTTCCTTTGCCTTCAGAGCCATACATCTTGGGACCATTTTGTCTTCAATATCTATTTTGAGTCTATCCTTCTCTTTTAGCTCACCATAAAATGACTTAGTATATGCTTCTTTGCCTGAATTGGATGGATCCTGAATCTTTGATGGTGGAAAAGTGAAGTGTGTTTTTTCTAATGTGTCTTCCTTTTCATTCATTTGCCTGTCCCATTTCAGGTAAGATGGAGAAGGCAAGGAGGCACAGGCTTCCTTCAGAACCATTTCTGGTTCACTTTTGCCTTCTTGCACTTCTTTCCCTTGCTCTTTAATATACAAAGGTAGTCTCTTTCTACTGGATAGATGTAGAAGTGAGGATATCTCTGCTCTCAAAGTGATTATTTTTGGGAATCTTCTACCTTCCCCATCTTTTATTTTTACTCTGTTCTTTACCTTTGTATATGGCATAGGCTGATTAATTTTTATTATTACATCGAATGAGCCAATGCCCTCATTGGAATCTGCATGTCTGGGTTTTCCTGCATCTGATGACTCAGGGCACAGCAATTGTGAAGGAGAGCATCCTATCATTGCAAGTGAGTCCTTGTTTTCTTTGGTTCTTGTGTCCAAACTGTGGTGAGGTGGGGAAAGTGTGGAAGGAGGAGTTTTTGTCTGAGCCACATCAGGGTCACCTGTTCTTTGCTGCTCTTGTTCTACTTTCTCCATCATGCTCCACTGTGGTTCCTTTCTGTTGTTCAAAGCACTGTGCTCAGTAACCCTGAACACAGGAGGAGGTGGTGATATCTTTGCCTTACAATCTGTGCCACTGGGCCGCATTGAGCCATCTGTGGCTTCTGTTTGTACTCTGTTCCTTTCTTCCTGTCGTGGGTGTTGTTCTTCTTTTATCACATGGCTATCAGATGACTCTGTGGGTGCCATTCTCCCTGAAGGCAATGATTCTTGGAGCTCAAGATGTGGCACATCATTTCTTATTATTCCTGGCTCACCCTCCTCATCTTTTATTGTGTCCCACTTAAGATGAGTTGAAGAAGTGATGAAAGGATGAATTCTGCTCAGAAGCACAACAGTGTCCTCGTTATCTTCTTGTCCCACTTCCCCTTGTTCTTTGATGTTGACTTGCAGTTTCTTTGTTTTGAGTATAAGGAAAAGGGGTGATTTCTTTGCCCTCAAAGCTATGTACCTGGGGTGCATTATGTCTTCCTCAAAATTATTTGCTTTGTCCTCTTCTGTCTGTGTCATGTATTCTGTTCTTTTTGAACTGCTTGTGATGCCATTCAAAGGTGGTACTGTATATTTTAATTCCTCGGCATGTGATGATTCCTTGTGCCATGAGGGTGGAAGAGAGGGTCTTGTTACTCCTTCTTTCTCTTCCTTGCCTCCTATACCTTTGTTTAACTTAAATGGAAGTAGAGAAGTTCTTGTCAGAAGCTTATCTAGTTTGCTTCTTTCCTGTAGGTTTCCTAATTTTTCCTTCATGTTTGTCTGTACTTCTACAATTTGGGAGCCACAGCTCCCAGAGGTATAGAGTACATGTGGGAGTGGTAATACCTTTTCCTTGGAAGTTGTGCCTTTGGGATACATTAGATATTTCATATTTACTATTTTTCTTCCATCTTCTCCTTTCTCTGGCTCATACTCTTGCACTACTCTTAGATCCTTTGAGATATCATCCCCAGTTGACTTTGTATATGCTGTTTTCCCTGCCTCAAATGATTTCTGTAACTGTAGTTGTGAAACAGCAGGTCTTGTTATTCCTTGGCTGTCTTCCTCTCCTTCTATTCTTGTGTCCAATTCATGGTGACTTAGAGAAGATTCAGAAGCCCCATGTGTTGGCAGAACCACTTCCCGTTCACCTTTACCTCCTCCCTCCATTCTCCCCTGCTCTTCACTTTCTGGATCCACGTTCACCTGCTCTTTAAGATCCGGTGGTATGTCCTGTGAAAGTGCTTGCTTTCTTTTTAAATCTTTATCTTTTGGATGCATCACGTCTCTCTCAGCTGATATCTCTACATCACTCTCTTCTTTCTGTGGCACATAGTCTTTTGCTTCTTGTACATCACTTGTGGCATCGTCATCAATGGACTCTTTATTTGCTTTTTTCACTGCATCTGATGACTTCTGGTGTGATAGTTCTGGAATACAGTATCTTGCAACTTCAGTTAGAGAGTCTGCTGTTTTAATTCTTGTACCCAACTTTAAATGAGAAGGAGCAATTATGCAAGGGCTGGTATTGCTCACAAGGACATTTGGCTCATCTTTAATTTTTTGTACCTTTGTCTCTTGCTCTTCAATATCCAGCTGGGTTTCCTGTGAAATTGGTGATTTCTTTTCCCTGAAAGGTATGACTTCTTCCTTTTTTACTCTCTCCTCTTCTTCCTGCATTATATGTTCTTTGGCTTTATTTATGCTGCTTGAGATATCACCATAAACAGACTCTTTGTATGCTATTTTTTCTATATCTGATGATTCCTGGAGTTCTGGTTGTAGAAAAGAGGACCTTCTTTTTATTAGCCTGGTTTCTTCCCCTGTTATTCTTATGTCCACTTCTGAGTAAGATGGAAAAGAGATGGAAATACAAGATGTGTTCCGAATCCCAACTTGATTATCTTTATGTTCCTGCATGTTTTTCTCATTTTCTTTGATATTCAACTGTAATTCCTGTGTGATTGGAGACTGTTTCACCTTCAAAGCTATTCTTTTGGGTTGCACTATTTCTTCCAAAGCCATTTCTACTCTATCTCTCCGTGGCATATATTTTGCTTTTTTTATACTGCTTAAAATATCATCAGTTGGCTCCTCACGTACTCCCATTGCATCAGATAATTCCTTGAGTGTCAGTGATGGAAGACAAAACCCTGCGATTCCTCGCATGAGGACCTCCTTTATTCCAGGCATCCATTCCAGGTGCGGTGAAGAAGGAAAGGAAGCATGGTGTTTATTCTGAACCATGTCTAGATCATTTTTATCTTTCTGCATCGTTTCCTCTTGTTCTTTGTTATTCCACTGTGGCTCTTTTCCATGCAGTATATATTTAAAAGGTGTTTTCTTTCCTTTAAAAGTGACACATTTGAGGCCCATGATGTCTTTCACATATACTATATTTTCTCCATCTTCCTTTTTTCCCTGTGGCAAATGTTTTGATTCTATTACACGGCTTAAACTATCTCTATTAATTGACTTTGCAAATAGTGTTTTCCTGACACTTGATGATACCTGGGACTTTAGCGGTAGAAGGCAGCTCTTTAGTATTCCAGACTTACCTTGCCCTACTTCTATTCTTGAATTCACATCAGTATGTGGTAGAGATGGTAAGGAAGCACACAAGCTTGTCAGTTTCATACATGGTTTACCTTTACCAATCCGCACCTTGCTGTCTTGTCTTGTAATGAACGAGCCAATTTGTTCTGTACTTGGAATGTAATCCATGGTGCTAACTACTTCTTTTGATGCCTTCTCTTTACATGGCATCTTGCTCTGAAATATGTCCCTCGAAGAGTGAGAAGCAGGTTTTGGAGAAATCTGGTGTATACATTCTGGTTGCTTTTCTTCTTTTCCCTCAACAGGCAAGCCAATTCCTTCTGTATTTGAAGTGCGGTACATTGGTGCCTTTAATACTTCCTTTACACACGGCAATTTCATCTGAAGGACATCTGTCAAGGAATAAGAAACAGATGTTGGAAGAGCCTTGCATGTACTTGCTTTTTGAGGTTCTTTTCTTCTCCTGTTGTGCAAGTCAACTCCTTCTGAGCATGGAGGTTGGTCTACTGGAGTATCTGCTTTATTTGATGCTTCGTCTACCACTGAACTCAAAACTTTTGAACTCCTTCCTTTTGCTGAGACATTTTTCATTAGCTTATTATTATGGAGTTGATGCACTATGCGTGAAGAAATGGATTCCAGAATATTTTCTTTATTCTGGTTAGACCTATGTAGTTGCTTCGCCTTCAGTTTTTCAGAAAAAATCATTTTCTTTTCATTTAATCTCAATGGACTATCAGTTACCTGTGATTGCTCTTTTCTCCATGGATTTACATATAAATTTATAGGAACGCTTACATCTTCCTTCCTTGTATTTACCACCTGTGTTATCTGGAAATGATTATCCCTATTTGGACAAGATACAGAATCCACAGTACTGTCAGGAATGTCATCTGGCTCCACCTCTCCTTTCTGCACTGCAGATATATTTTGCTGGGCCACCAGATTAGTGTAAAGAAACTTCTGTCCTTTTGAGCCTTGGAAGATATCAGTTTCTTCTATATCTTCTCTTCCCAATAGATGTGAAATATTTTTTTTGCTGGTGTACATCTCTTCCTCAGCTACCTTTCCTGTGTTTTCCAAACGAGAAGTTTCCATAATGGGGTAGGCAACAGATCCCAGATTTGTCACTGAAACACTTCCTTGTTTTGGCAATTCTTGCTCCTTGCAAGTCTTCTGTTGAGAAGCATTCAACTCTGTAAGAAATATATTCTGTCCTTTTGAACTTAATGAAGCATCGGTTTTCTCTGATACTTGTTTCCCCGATGGAATTGAAACCAAACGTTCAACCATGTCTATGTCTTCTTCCTTCACTCTTTGTGCAACAAGAAATTCACATCCTGTAAGTTTTCTAACTCTTGGGGCATCGAACCTAGGGTAATCAATATCCCTCTTCTGGGAAGATAGACCAGGGTATACTTCTCTTTCCAACGTTACTCCTATTTTCACGGGGTCAAGCTCCTTCGTCACTTGTTGGCCAATCACTAACTGATCTCTACATTGAGGGAGAATGTCTAGTAAAAGAGTTTGGCAATTTTCTTTTTGTGCTCTAATGTATTGTTTCAGTGTTTTGATATTTCTTGATATAGTATTCTTAATATCAGTGGACTCTGAAGATGACATTTTTCTTTGGCTTAGTGATTTCTCTAGCTTTCGCTGGGGAGAAGTGTAAAGGGGCTTTCTTGGCCTGTCTTTCTCCCTTTTTACTTCTGTAAACTGTTTAATTTGAGATGGAACAGATCCAGAATCACAAATAGTGCTCAGAAGTACATCTGTTACAGTTTTATCTTGCCAGAACTCCCTCTTCTGCTTCTTCATGTTACATGTCTGTTCCTTTTTGTTTCTTCTGGTCCTACATCCTATAGTATGACACAGCTGGGAAACAGGTAGCTTCTTTGCTTTCAATTTTATCCGTTTGGTATGCATACTGTTTTTCACATCTGCTGTTTTTGCCATAGCTTTATGTTTTACAATTTGAAGATACACAGGTGTGCAGGCATAAGCAGAGCTAGCATTTGCTTTATTTAGGGCATTTCCCTTTTCAGAAGACTCTTCAGAGATACCCCAGGTACTAGGTGACGGATCCATTTTTATGTGTGAAAAAATAGGCATGGAATCATATACGGATTTGAGGTCCACACGTAATACAGTTTTCTCTCTCTTCGTGCCTATCTTCTTTTCCTGTCGCTCATTATTGCTTAAAGCAGCATGACTGGTAGCATGAAGCAGTTGTGAAATCACTAGCCCTTCGGTTGGCAGCTCTGTATGTGTTGGCTGTGTGTGACGGAACTGTGATCCTCTGTCAATCCCTGTTTTCAATCTGCTCTGCCTTCTAAGGTCAGGGGTATCCGGTGTGAAGTCAATGGTATTTGGAAATGTATTAGCCACATTTTTATCCTGCCTCATCTGTTTCATTTTCGTTTTTAAATTGGATCCAGGTTTATTCCTGTATTTTGTGGTAAACTGCCTTCTGATCTTAAGTATTTGTGAAATTGCCAGCTCCTTTTTCTTCATAGTTGAACAGTTGATATTCAAGGTGATTTTCTCTTCTAATAACTGTACTGTGTTTTTCTGGCTTTCAGGGTCAGATAAAATAGGTGTGAAGAAATCTAAAGGCCCCAAGAAAGTTGTGGCAGAGTTTTCCCCTAACTCTGCCTTTTCTTCTGTAGTATGACCACGCAGATTTTTGTGAAGTGTTCTGTTATATATGGTGCTCCTTGCTATTGTATCGAATGAGTGTTTATCAGTCACTGTCTTGGATGGTGGAATCTCAGTTCCCTCAGCAGCAGGGAGTGACGCCTCTACAACACTTTCAATCCACTGTCTCCCTTTCATCTTGTACTGAAATGTGCACCCCTTTTTCTTTCTATGGCTTCCTGTAATACACCTTGTGGTATTAAGCAATTGTGAACTTGGTCGTTTCTTTGCCTTCAAAGTTACATGCTTGGAACTTACTATACTTCTCTTGCTTACAAAATCCAATGCATAGCTCTGGCTTTTGGGTACCGATGAATCAAGGCTGGAAAAATCTGAAGGTTTTAAGACTGTTCTCACTAAGTCATTTTGATTCCATGCCTTCTTCCCCAAGATAGGGCTATCCCAATGTCTCCTAGGATTTCCATCCCATAGAGTGCCACATTGTATTGAAGCGGTCTCTGATTTCCTTGCTTTTGGCAATGGAGTCTTTACACGTTCCATACATTTTATTCCTTCTTGAGTAGAAAGACCTTTTTTCTCTGTTTCAACTTGAAGAAAAGTCATCATGTGTCTAGAAACAGGCTCCGAAACGGTTTCTCTAAAGCATTCTTCTTGTCTCATCTTTTGTGCTGTCCAAGGCAAATTCCAAGTCCTTCTGACTTCTGAATTATTCAGTTCAGATGTTGATTGGGAAGAACCAGGATTTTTCATTTGATCGGCGCTGAAGCGGTGGTGTTGCCCACAGTGTGGAACTGAATCCAATAACATTCTTTGGATATTTTCCTCTTCCTTTTCATGTTGCACATTCATTTTCATTGTCTTGCTTGATCTGTTTTGCATATCAGTTGAGCTGGCCTGGTTCCATGCTTCCCTATCACATGTTGATTTCCTTCGCTTTGCAGGGATATGGCTGTGCAGATTTACTCTTAGTTGATCTATCTCTGCTTTTGATGTGCTCTGCATTTCGATATCTATTTTGTTATCAGCTGAAACAGGTGCGGGAGACAAAAATGCATTAGCTATACTTTTATTTTGTTGCTTGTCTTTTATTGAAGATTTTAAGTTGCAGTCCTGTTCCTTTCTACAGTAGAGATTATCATGCTTAGTGATATGAAGCATCTGTGAACAAAGCGGCTTCTTTGCCTTCATGGTTACACATTTGGGACCCGTGAGATTTTTCCTTCCTGGAAACTTTAATACCTTTTCCTGCCTTATAGAGTCAGAGAAAACGGATGTTGTGGACGTTGTTAGTAAATCTCTGTGCAACTCTCTATGTTTTCTGGCAATGCGACCACTCATTTTCCTCCTAGAGCTTCCATCACCAGGATCTCCAAGCACTGAGTTTCCCGATTTGGTAGGCGGAATATTTTGATCAACTCTGTGCTTCACTACTTTGTGAGTTTTTATGCCTTCCCCCTTGTCTCCAGGTCGTAGGGAAACTGCCATGTGAACATCCAGCTTCCTTGCAGGGCTCGCATCAGATTTGGCACTACACTCTGCTCCATCAGTTGAAAAGTAGTCCAACAGTGCTGTCCCTGATTTTGGACATGGAATCTTTTGACCGAGTCTATGTGGTATGTCTTTTTGTGGCGGGATGTTCTTCCTCAGCTCTTGAATGTGAAGTGGAATCAGAGGAGGACAAGTAGACTCCAATTTATTTTCTGAAACCACTGTCTGTCGCTGTACTTCCTGCTCTGTAATAAACATATTTTGATCTTTTCTCCTTCCTGTACTACACAGGAAATGTAGACCTGCCTCGAATAAAACTCCAACACCCTCTCTTTCTTTCCCACTTTGCCATCTTGATTCTGATGTGCTGCTTGAGTTGCTCCCATTATTAGAGGAATATGGACACAGTTTTTCCCCTTCATGTTGTTCTAGCTGTGAAATACTGCTTTTATTCCTTAATGGGTCTTTCTTTGCTTTTATTTTTTGATGCGTTTTGATGGCAGGTGAAACGGGTGTATGTGAAAGGTAGGTATTCGTAAATATATCTGACATACCTTGAGATATTTCTGGGGCCATGTTTTCCAAGATGCAGTCCTGTTCCTTTCCATGGCTAAGAGCTGCAGAGCTAGCGATGTGGATCGTCTTTAAAATTGATGCCATCTGTGCTTTCCCCGTTCTAGATTTGGGGATTTGTGGTGTCTTTCTCCACCCTCTAAAATCAGATGAAGCTGGAGTGGAGAAATCCAAAAACTTCAAGGTTCTCCCTTGTAAATCCTTTTGCAATCTTCTCTTCCCTTCTGGAATAGATCTAGCAAGTTCCTTTCTAGGGCCTCTTTCAGATGGGATGTCACTCTGTGTTGTAATAATTAAAGGTTCACGAACAGATTTCCCTAGGTCCGGAGATAAAAGCTTTGGGCTCTTTGCATATTTCAAGCCTTTCTGTGCTTTCGTTCTTTTTGGTAGCTTCTCAACTGGAAGTGAATTCAAGATAGTGCAGGAAACACAATGCAACACGCTTTGTGTGAAAAGTGTTTGTTGCTGCTGCTCCTGAGTTGTGTTAAGTGGTTCTGGGATTTTTTTCCTTGCTGAATTCTCCAGTTCTAGTTCTGATCTCACACAGCGAGGCTCCTCCATTTTACCAGTGATGGAACTGAAGTGCTGAGAACTCCGTGGGGCTGCTTCTTCACGTTGGCCTTTGACCTCCTTCATGCCCCTGGAGGCACAGCCCCTCTTGTCACTGGAAAAGGCCCCGCTGGCTCTCTCTCCATCTGGTGACAGCTCTTGCTGTTGCCGTTCGTGACTAAATCTCATTGTCCACAACACATCTGACTCTGCTTTTATTCTGTTATGCATTTTCATGTCAAGTGAAACAGGCATGGGAGAGGAGACGGCATTTAGGGTTTTGTCTGCCACGGATTTACCTTGTTTCATCATGATACTGAAGTTGCATTTGTATTGTCTTCTATGGCTTGGAATACCACGTTTTGTGATGCGAAGTGTCTGGGAAATTGGTGGCTTTTTTGTCTTCAAAGTTACCCATTTGAGACTCATTTTCTTTCTCTCCTCTATATATTTTAAATGGTTTCTCCTTCTTTTCAATGCAGGTAAAGCAAGTGTGGCTAAATCCAAAGACTCCAGAATCGTTGCTGGAAATTCTTGTGCTAATCCTTCTTTTTTCTCTGCAATAAGATCTTCCGGTACCCCAGAGCACTTTGTATGAATTAAAAAGTCAATGTTCTGTGATTTCAGTGTCTTTGGAGGTAAGTTTTTTAGACAACCATTCCCTGAGATACTAAATATTGTTGAAATTGGCGTTTTCCTTGCCTTCATAATTACACATTTGGGACTCATTTGATTTTTTAAGGCTCTACATGTAAATGTCTTTCTCTGCCTTTTCGATTCAGACAGATCAGGCCTGGAGACCTCCGAATACTCCAGGACAGTTGTTTCTAGATTTTTTTTAAACTCTGCATTTTCCTCTTTACCATGATGGTACAGTTCCCCCATATGGCTCCCAACACTTGGGACACCACCCTTCACTGTATCCACTAAAACTTGACCAATTAGTGAGTCCTTTGACTTTAGAGGAGGAAGCTTTGAACTTGCTATACATATTGCACCATTTTGTGGATGGTGGCTTTTATTTGGCTTCTCTCCCAGCATGGAATCTGTAGGCTGCATTTGTTGTGGGATGTCTTGTTCTATAACAAAGAGAATTTTCCCACTTCTTTGGTTTTCTGATTGATGAAGGTCAAGCTCCTCCCTCTGGCCTGAACAGAATTTGAAATGTGTGCTGTGCTGTGAAATTACTTTTAATATCTCCTGGTCACCGGTTTCTTCCTCCTCATCTTGAACACTGTTTTCTTTGGTGTCATCTGAAGTAATATTCCCTTCCAGTGGTGATGTTGCTTGCTTTACCTGTTTAGCCCTGAGACTTCTTTCTCCTAACATGTCTTTTTCTCTTTCTATCTTGTTATACGTATTAATGTCAGGTGTAATAGTCATGAAAGAATACATTTTAGCTGCCATTTTTTCTCCGTGATGCACCTCTTTCATTTTGGTTGTAGGGTTACATCCCAATTCTTTTCTATGGTTTGAGCTAACAGCACCCTTGATATTGAATATGTTTGAAACTGACCGTTTCTTTGCCTTTAAAAGTCCATATTTGGTATTCACTGAGGTTTTCTTGTCTGAATATTTGAAGTTTCTCTGGGGTGTAGATAAAGCAGGTAGGCAGAAATCAAAAGTCACTGTGTCTTTCTTTTCAACACCACCAGCCTGTTCCTTTTGGTGATTTGCGTCAGATGGGACACCATGTTCTCTTGCAGAAAAAACGATCTCATCATTCTTCACTTCCTCTGACTTAGGAGGTGAAAACCCAGCGTAACTCTCTAGCTCTCCAAATTGAAGCTGATCCAGTATGGGGCATGAAGCATAACTTAAAACAGTTTGTGTACCATGCATTTGTGGTTGTACCTGAAGATTGCGACTTCGTGGTTGTTTCAGCTCCTCATCTGATTGGACAAGGTCAAAATTCTCCTTCTGATACGCATTGAATATGAAGCTTTGGCTATTCTCTGGAGCTGGTGACACTTCATGTTTTCCTTCCTCCTCTTTCCCATCTTTCATACTGTTGGATAAGGTACTCATAATATGATCCGGGCAACATACTTTTCCTCCATTTAGCAATTTCTCTTGCATTAGCTGCATATAATCAAGCCCTGTTACCCTCTGCATATCTGTCTCTACATTTAACCCACTACTCATTTTGGTGTTGGGCAAAATAGGCACCCGGGACTGAATGATATTGAGAAATGCATCTGCTGCGTTTTTATTTTGTTGTGGCTTTTTCCTTTTTGTTTTAAAATTGCACTGCAGTCCCTTGCTCTGCGTGCCATTAAGCATATGTGAAGCTGATGGCTTTTTTCCCCTAATAGTTCTATATCTGTGATTTGCTGTTATTTGCTTCCTTGCTAATTCTAATGTGTTTTCCTTTCTTTCAGATTTAGAAACAAAGGGCTCAACAGAACCAGAAGAATGCAGGCACGTCACTTGCAAATCTTTTGGTAACTCTGAATTGTTTTCCACAAAGTGAGAATCTAGTACCCTTTTCGGGTTTCCACCAGATGGTAAGTCACACTCTGTCATGGTGTTGAAAATGTTATCAAATGATGACTTCTCTGCTTTGGGAGGTGGACTCTCGGCACCCATAGGGGCTGTTATGGCATGTTCTGTTTGGCTGGGTTTCTCGAGTTCCTCGCCTTCTCTAGGAGCCATCTGGAGGCTAGTCTGCAAGGCAGTTTGTGCAAACCATGTTTGGTGCTGAGCATCTTGCCCCTGTGTTAAACTGCCCAGTGCTGTGTACTGTTCATCAAGGTGGGTCTCCTTCCCTTGACATGCATCGGGCCAGAGACGCTGGGTATGCTGCGAAGCTGCCTCTAGCAATGTTTTCTGCTCCACTTCCTCTCTGTCTTTCACTTTTTCTTCTTGGTCATGGAATGCACTACACTTATCAAAGAAATCAACATACCGTGGTCTCACTTCCTCTGCTAATTGCCCTTGCTTTAACTGAGCGTGACAGAAGCTGTTTGTCTCTCCTTGTAATCTGCTATGCATAGGAGAAAAAAGGCTACTTATAAAGTCATATACCAATCCATTAGCTTGGTTGATCTTCTCCCACTTGGCCTTCACCTCGGAGTCCAATTTCTTTCTATGACCTGTGCTATTAAATACTTGTGAAACTGACGGCTTCACTGTATTCGTTGGTACAGACTTGGGCTTCACTGGACATTCTATGTGTGAGAATCGTACTCTGTTTTTATTCACTTTTGAGTGAGTTGAAACAGGCATGTGGCAATTAAAAGTCTCTGAATACATCGCTGGTAAATCTTTTGGTAGTTCTGCCTTTGTGTCTGCAAAAAAGTAACCCATTTCCCTTGTATCATTTCCATAATCTAAAACATCACTTTCTCTTGTTTGGTTTAAAGGGTCTCCAATCACTGATTTTCCTGATGTCGGAAGAGGTATCTCCGCATCTGCAGTGCGTTTTAAGTCTGCTTGTGTTGCTAGGCTTTTCTTCATATTCTCAACATGAAATAGATCCATTATTGGGGTGTAAACAGACTCCACAAGACTTTCTCCGGATGTAACTGGTTGAGGCATTTCTTCCTCTGTTTTGAACTCCTTCTCGGGATTTGCATTCAATCTGAGTTGCCAGGGACCATGAAGGACTGCTTCTGGTCGAGCTGCTTCGTCCCCTCTCACTTCATCTTGCAATTTAGCTTCTTCTGGTGTGTTTCCAGAGTCATTTCCTTTACTAATAAAATTGGAATGCTTTTCTTCCCTTTCATCCTCTGATTCCTCTTGGTTTGGCTTGGTATGGCCGGGATTCTCCGCATTGAGTCTGCTGTGCGTTCTAATACGAGGCACAGTAGACATGTGGGGGTAAGTAACATTCACAAGCACATCAGACACAATTTTATCTTGCAGTATCTGTTTAGTTATGATTTTAAAATTGCCTCTCAATCTTCTCCTAAGACTTGGTATACCATTCCTACTGATATTAGGCATCAGTAAATTTGCTGGCTTCTTTACTTTCATAACAACAAGTTTGGGACCGAGTACCGTTTTTGCTCCTGACCATTTTCTTCTGATTTTCTGCCTTTTGAAAGACGATAAAGGAAGTGAGCGGATGATGAACAACCCCAGGGCAGCTGCAGGGAAAACTCGTTTTAAGTCTTCCTTTTCCTCCGCAATATGATCATCTGGTATCTTTCTGGGGCTTCCACCAAATGGGACATCACGTTCTGTTGTATCAGTTAAAACACCACCCACTGGTGAGTTCTCTAGCACTGTAAGAGGATTCTTCGCATCTGCAGTCTCTCTGCCTGTAGGTCTGTCCGTGATTTGCTTTACCTGAACTTGAAATGGATCCATTGTGGGGCATGAACCAGTCCCCACAATTGTTTCTGTAGAAAGAGTTTGTGGTTGTACCTCTTGCTCTTTATTTGGGTTTTTTCTACTACCTGAACTGCTCTGTTTAATTTCAAATCTGACATATTTAGGCTTCTGCTTTAGTTGCAGGCTGACCCTGAAATCTTGTTTCAGCTGTGGAACTGCTTCTTGTAAAGTTGGTTCCTCTTCCTCTCTGTCATGTTCTTGTGGCTTTTTAATACATCTCTCCTCAATGTATTTTGCATCCGATGCTTTCTTTTCATCTGGTAATTTCTCTTGCTCTACCACTGAATAACTAAACCCTGCTGTTGATGTATCTGTCTTGGCTTTTAATCTGTTCCGCATTTCCATATCAGGCGGCCCAGAAATGGTAGTGTCAGTGGCATTGTGAAACGTTGCAAATATACTTTTATCTTGCATATTTATGTTGCTTCTCGTGTTACATTGCAGTCTCTCACTTTCACTTGGGTCATCACATTCTGTCACATGAAGGATTAATGGTTTCTTTTCCTTCATAACTGTATCTTCTGTACTCTCTTGAGTTTTTACACTTGCTACTTGCTCACTGCTTTTATGCTCTTTAGTTCCTAGTGAAATGAGCAAATTGACCTCTGAAGTCTCCAGAACAATTTCCAGAAAATCTTTTTCCTTTTGTATATTTCTGTTTGGAAAGCACCTTTGTGTTTCTGGCGAATTAGTTGGTAACTCCTCTCCATTTGAAAGTGGAAGATGGGAATTCTCTGTACTTTTTAGGTCTTCCTGTGTTTTCATTCTTCTGTTTGATTCCATTTCAGGAGAGGAAGCAAATTTTTGCCAAGGTTCTGATATAGCTTCTTCTAAAGGTGCCTCACGCTTTGGAATATGCAGGTCAGATGTTTTTTTACTATTGGGGGCATGGAACTCTGCAATACCAATTTCTTTTTCTTGTGTAATTGGGTCTTTAAGAGACTGTTTATTCTTCCAGTTTGTTTCTATTAATAAAGAACAAGGTGCTTTTAATGGAAAAGTATTGACCATGAAAGACTCTTCTAGCCAGGATGGAAGTTTTGCTGAGATGTTTTTTTGTCCTTCATTTTCTCTGCCATGCTGCTTTACATTTTTAGCATTGCCTGAGGTTCCTCTTTTCTCAACAGACCCCACACAACTGACATTCTCTGCATCTAGTGACTTGTTTTGCTTCAGCAGAGAATGTCTACGTCCTGTTACACCTGGCATGACTTCTACTAGTTTTTTTCTGGAATACCTCTTAATATAAGGAGGAACAAGCTTGGAAAAGTACAGAAGATGCAAAGCTATATCTGATACACCTTTCCTTGGATGTAATTCTTTCTTCTTAGCATTATACTTGCATCCTAACTTGCCAGGTTTTGAAGTGTGGCATACTGTCATTTGAAATACCCATGGAGTTGTTGGTTTCTTCGACTTTTGAGATGAAACTTTGCAACTAAGTTTACTTTTACCGTGTAATGCTTTTCTCCAGTTTTTCTGCCTTTTAAAGGTAAGTGAAAGAGGCACTGAGCTATATACAGAATACTGGTTTAGTTCTGAAGAAGCAATTTGTTTCTGGCCCTCTGGCTTTACACTCCTTATTTGGAGCATCCCTTCTGCAAATGAATTTGGACTTACAGTTAAAACTAGAAATCTGGCATTCTTAAAAATAGCATTTTGCCCCTGCGTTAAATGTTTAATCTGGTTTGAATCTTCAAACCAAACAGAAGAATATTGGGTCTCATGTAAGTGTTTATTATCAGACTCTAAGCCCTTGATTGAATGTTGAGTCTCAACAGAATGTGGGACATTAACCAAATGTTGGCTTCTGCCCATAACCTGGGTCTGGAAGGAGTCTTGTGTGCTGCTGGAAAATGGCTTCCTAATCAAATCTTGAGGCAGAGCAAAATATCTGGCCATGATATCAGGCTGGCTGTTGACTGATTCTTGGTTGTTAACAAATTGTTGGGCTTGACTAGTAAATCTGGCTTCATAAAAACCTTGATTCTGAATAGCATTTTGTACTGGAAAAGAATCTTGTGCTTGGGTAGGAATATGCATTCCAAAAGAATGTTGATTTTGAATCAAGGACTCTTGAGGTCTTGAGTATGGATAAGTAGTTTTACTCTCTAATATAGTTTTGGGTTTTAAAGGAATTTGATTTCTCACAGTTTCTTCCAGAAGTCTGACTTGGTCTCTGGAAAGAAATAAGTGGGCAGGAGGACATGGTGCCATATCTAGACCTTCACTTTCTCTAGAGATGCTAGAGCGTCTTGAAAAGTCAAAGTCAGAAGAAAATGCTGGATTTTTATTTTTGTTGGTTTTCAATATTGCAAATAATTTCCTTGATGAAAATTGTGCTGTTTCGTGTTCGATATAAAACTTTTCATATCCTCTATGGCTAAGAAAAAATTCCTTTACTTCTGAGTGAAACAGTGACAAAGATGAGCTAGTCCCATGTGAAGATGGCATACGACTTTCACTAGAGCAACTTACTTGATATTTACTTTCACTAGTACCTGACCATATTACTTCATCTGTTGGTGAAACTCTATCTTCAAAGTTACCTTCCTTGTCTTCAGTTTTAAGTGATGAAGTAATTGTTCTTACTGAAAACTCATCAACTCTGAATATAAGAAAACAGTTTGTAAATGAGTTGTCATTTAAGACATATTTCAAACAAGAACTCTCTTCTAATTTAAGGTAACTCAATAGAGTATAAGAACACAGCTCAATATAAAGATGAATTGAAAAGTCATTATTCACATTACAGAATAACTCATAACCTATTTCCACTCATTGAATAAATCAATTCACTGACAAAGTGAAGTAAATTATTCTCATTTCTCAGAGAATGAGGGATTTTTACCTCAAAAACCTATCCCAAAGTCTATTTTAAAAATTTATTTGTTTATTTTGAGAGAGAGAGAGAGAACAAGTGAGGGAGGGGCAGAGAGAGAGAGAGAGACAGAGAATCCCAAGTGGGCTTTCCACTGTCAACACAGAGCCCAACTCGGGGCTCGATCCCATGAACTGTGAGATCATGACCTGAGCTGAAACAAAGAGTTGGAAGCTGGACGAACTGAGCCACCCAGCTGCCCCTCAAAGTCAACTTTTGACAGCAAAGAGTCAAAGTTGCAAGTTAAAATTACAGTAAAACTTTGGTTTGTGAGCATAATTTGTTCTGGAAACATGCTTGTAATCCAAAGCACTTGTATATCAAAGCAAATTTTCCTCTAAGGAATAATGGAAACTCAAGTGATTCATTCTTCAACCCAAAAATATTCATATAAAATGATTACAATACTGTAATATAATAGAAAATAATAAAGGAAATACAAAATATAAAAAAAAAATAAATTAACCTGCACTTACCTTTGAAAACCCTCGTGGCTAGTATGAGGGAAACAAGAGAAGGGTTATTGTGTAGAACAACTTTCACTATCACTGACAGTCTCACTGCTATCTATTGGCTCAATGGACTCTTTTTCTGCATGGGGGCCATTTTATATACTCGCATGAATGTTGACTACAGTACAGTATTAATAAACTCTTGTCATACACTGTATTTAATGTAACTGGAAATAAGACAGCAGAGGAAAGGGTCTGTATCTGCAGGCAGCCTGACCTAGAATGAAGCAAAATATTCCTAAGCTTACTGTTGTGTGGAAAAACAAAGGACTGTCCATAGGTACTTTGAAGTGACAAAAAATACACTAGTGCCAGTTGTGGGCACCTTCCAAAGTTCTGAAAAATCACTGCTTTCTGCCAAACACTGTAGCCTGAGACCAAGCATCCGAGCATGGGAGATGATCACCCACAATCTCGCAGAGAAAAAGAGAGAGAGAGAGAGGGAGTAGAACCATTGTGATCATGTGACATTCGGTGTCATGTACTACCCACATTGCAAAACATCGCTCATTATCAAGTTAAAAAGTATCAAATGTTTGTTTATCTTGTAGAACACTTGCAGACCAAGTTACTCACAATCCAAGGTTTTATTGTATATCCTTTTACAAGAAATATCAGTTTGTTTCTGTTCTCTGCATGAAAATTTGACAAGAATAAAAATATTCTTTTTTTTAAGTTTATTTATTTATGTTGAGAGAGAGTAACAGACAGAAAGTATGTGTGCATGACAGCAGGGGAAGGGCAGAGAGTGAGGGAGAGAGAGAATCCCAAGCAGGCTCCACGCTGTCAGTGAGGTGCCTGGTGTGGGGCTCGATCTCTCAAACTGTGAGATCATGACCTGAGCTGAAATCAAGAGTTGGATTTAACCAACTGAGCCACCCAGGCACCCAAAGGTTAAAAATATTCTTATGGATGGGCGCCTGGGTGGCTCAGTCAGTTAAGCATCTGACTTCGGCTCAGGTCATGATCTCACAGTTTGTGAGTTCAAGCCCTACGTCAGGCTCTGTGCTGACAGCTCAGAGCCTGGAGCCTGCTTTGGATTCTGTGTCTCTATCCCCCTCTGCCCCTCCCCCACTCTCTCTCTCTCTCTCTCTCAAAAATAAATACATATTAAAATTTTTTTTTAAATATTCTTGTGGAAATTTATTAGATACAACAGAAGAATGTCCAATACCATAAACTAACTGTAGCTTTCTATATATAAACCCAGATTATTTTAACAGCTGTTTATTTTTGATTGAGAGAAAAGCCTACATGTTAGGTCAGTGCTTCTCAGCACAATTTTGGATTGGAATAATGATCATGGAAGTGAACTCTCTAACATCTATTCTACATCAAATGATTAGACTAAGTCTAACATAGTAATCTCGTTTCCACTTCCAAGTGATTAGGTTAGGTGCGGACATGAACTGATCCTAGAATAAGACAAAGATTTGTAAGGACTTATGGAGAAAGCTGCCTTGTTCCTAAGAAAGACACAGAGAAAAATGGCTTTTTGATTCCTCTGGACATTGCTGCTCTGATTTTGAAACTCTGATAGCCACCTTTCCACCCACCTCAAGATAAAACTAACACTGAGAAAGGCAAAGGGAGAGATACAGGACCTTAATGAACTTGTTGGTCTACTGTATCAATCCATTCTGCAGCCTATTCTGCCTCAGGATTCCCATTATATAATATCATAAATTCTCTTAGTATGACAGTGTGCATCATGGTTTTCTGTTCCCTGGGAATGAAAATATCCTAACAGATACAGGAAGGATACGTAAGCATTCTGGGGAATCAAGTGACTCCAATAAGTTACACCAGTGTCGAGACATAATTAGGATAAAATTTCATCAGGACAAGAATGTGATTATTCACTTAAGGTTGAACAAACAGTGAGAATATAAGACATACAGAAAATTGATGTCTGCATGTTTCAGGAAAAAGAAGAAAGCTTAAATGCAAGACATGTATTTCAGCAAAAATACTGTGTTTTTAAACATAATAAGACAATGGTAGATAATTCTCATATGTTGAGCCAACCACGCATTCCTAGAAACAATCTCA
This sequence comes from Panthera uncia, assembly GCF_023721935.1. NCBI lineage: Eukaryota > Metazoa > Chordata > Mammalia > Carnivora > Felidae > Panthera > Panthera uncia. The sequence continues at coordinate 70,721,261 of NW_026057576.1, forward strand.
CTTGGTCACAGTGTATAATCCCTTTAATATGCCGCTGGATTTGGGTCGCTAGTATGTTTTTGAGGATTTTGCTTCTATATTTATAAGGGATATGGGTCTGATACCTATCTTGCACACCAGCTCTACGTAGTGTCCATCTGGTGACCTCCCAGGCCATTGTATTCTCCTGGTTTCCTATTAACTCCCTGGTGTCTCCTTCTCAGGGTCCTTTGATGGCTCCTCCTCTTCTTCCCGATCACCTTGAAGTGTCTCAGGGCTCAGTCCTTGTTCCTTTTCTCTTCACCCAGTCCCTCTGAAATCTCATCCTCTCTTGTAACTTTTAATATTGCCCATATGCCAACAACCACCAGAGTTAGTATCTCTACCAAACATCTCTTCCAAAACACTTACCCACTATCTCCATTGGATATCAACTCAGTATCTCTAATTCAACAAATGCAAAACAAAATTCCTGATCTCCCCATCAAAACCTGCTCCACTCAGTTTTCTTCATCTGGGTTTTTGACCACTGCATCTTTCTACATGCTCAGGCCAAAACTATCAGGACTCATTTTTGCCCCCTCTCTCTCTCACACCCACACCCTGTTGACTCTACTTTTCTAAGCACATCCTGAAACCAACCACTTTGCACCACCTCCCACTGCTACCACCCTGGTATCAGTCACCTTTATCTCTCACTTGGATTATTTTCAATAGCCTGCCCGTCTGCTTGGACCCTTCACTAAATATAGTCTACTCTCAACTGGCAGAATAATCCTTTAAAAATGAAAGATAGACAGAGGTACCTGGGTGGCTCAGCCAGTTGGGCGTCTGACGCTCAGTTTCGGCTCAAGTGATGACCTCATCGTATCCTGAGTTTGAGCCCCACATTGGGCTCTGTGCTGGTGGTGCAGATCCTGATTGGGATTCTCTCTCTCTCCCTCTCTATCTGTCTCTCTGCCCCTCCCCTATTCATGCTGTCTCTGTCTCCCTCAAGATAAATGAATAAACTTTAAAAAAAAATTTTTTTTTAACATAGAAGACAGAACAGGGGCACCTGGGTGGCTAAGTCAGTTAAGCATCCGATTTATGATTTCTGCTCAGGTCCTGATCTCACGGTTCCTTAGTTGAAGACCTGCATGTGGGGCCTACTTGGGATTCTCTCTCTCTCCTTCTCTCTCTCCTTCTCTCTCTCTCTCTCTGCCCCTCCCGTGTGTGCTCACTCTCTCTCTCAAAAATAAGTAAACTTTAAAAAATAAAATAAAATAAACTCTAAAAAATAAAATGTAAGGCAAGAATCATTGCTTTTGTATTCAGTAATAGATCTCAGGGGCCAACAGCAATGCCTGGCACATAGTTGGAACTCGGTAAACATTTGCTAAGTGACCACTCACAGCCTGCAGGTTTCTGATTATTAACCCTCATCCACAACAAGCTGACCCAGACATACAATCGAACCCTTTCTTTTAGTTTAGTAAGTGGGGGTGGGGGACAGAAATCCACATACACAAACCACCCATAAATGTGGCTCAGAATTGAAGGCAGAAATGGAGGGAAGTTGGTTACAGCAATACACATAGCACCCACTTAAACATTAGACATGTCTCTCCACTTTTGAAATGCCCTTTGGCCTCTCCCCAGCAATCTCAATTGGCCTTCAAAGTTTTAAAAAGAAATCCCCACACTCCTAAGAAAAGACTAACAGGTCTATAGCCATGATAACAAGTAAATATCCATAGTTGTAAATCCATTAAGTCATTCAATGGACTGTAGTCCTAGGACAGTCCTCTAGTCATAGTAACAAATAAATACAAAATCTGTTTTTAAATCCTTTGATCAATGATAACTCCCTTTAGGAGATACACTTCTAAAATAACCCGTCGGTGACAGCTCCTAGCTTTGAAAGTCATATAATGGTGGCAAACTCTCCCAGGAACACACTTCTGAGGCTGTGGTCAATCTCGAAACAAACCATCCCCCAAAACCTGATCAATGTAAGATAAGCGAGACTATGCTGGGCCGGCAGGGCTCTCCCTGATCTCAGATACTGAGTGCTGGTCTCATCCTTCAATGTCCATTATGCCATTCAGTCCTGAGCCTCACCTCTTTCCCCCTGCTCCTCCTTCCTCTATGCTCACCCCTCCACCTTTCTCTTCTCTCCCATCTCATAAGCAAGACAGAATTCACTCAGTCTCTGATGCGATGCACTTTGACCAGTGTTATGCATGGGCTTCTACCAATATTCAAGCAGTTTCCCTTCAGAATAATTAAAGATGCTCTCCTAAACATAGCTCTGTCCCCCCAAAATAATTCTGGTACCAGGGCAAAGTATTTTTGCTTTGTTACACATATTCTAACTAAGAGGCAATTCTTCTAACCGCTATTTGAAAAGTAAGGAAATGGAGTATCAGTGAGTTTAAACCAAGATCATAGTATCATTAAGAGGAGGAACTATGATCTAAACCCAGACTTTTTAAAATTCAAAATGTGTGTTTTTTCACTACAATATGCTGCCCACGACCATAGGAGCCATATCTTTTCCCTGTAATAATCATAATTGATTGCACAAGCCCTGCTGTTTCTTATTTCCTTCCATCTACTCATGTCCTGGAATACCCTCCTTACCCTCCTAAATGGCTGTCTTTTTTTTTTTTTAATTAATTTATTTATTCCAAAGGAGAGAGAGAGATGCAGAGAGAGAGAGAGAGAGAGAGAGAGAGAGAGAGAGAGAATCCCAAGCAGGCTCCATGCTGTCAGCACAGAGCCCAACACAGGGCTTGATCCCATGAACTGTGAGATCATAACCTGAGCAGAAATCACCCAGGCACACCCTGCTGTCTTTTTTTGATTGATTTTTATTTATTCTTTAAAATTCAGCTCCAGGGGTGCCTCGATGGCTGAGTTGGTTAAAGTACCAGCTTCAGCTCAGGTCATGATCTTGTGGTTTGTGACTTCAAGCCCCGCATCAGGCTCTGCACTAACAATGCAGAGCCTGCTTGGGATTCTCTCTCCCTCTCTCTGCCCCTGCCTCTCTCTCTCTCTCTCTCTCAACATAAATAAATAAACTTTACAAAAATAAATAAATAAAATTCAGCTCCAGCATAACCTTCTTCATGAAGCCACCCCCAACACACCTGCTGGCTTAAGTATCTCCTCAATATTCTCCTAATGTATCTATCATCATGCTACCATACTGCAATGCAATTATCCTTTATGTATATGTCTCCTCCACAAGAAAGTAAGCTTCTTGGGGTGCATGGGTGGCTCAGTCAGTTAAGCATCCGACTTAGGCTTAGGTCATGATCTCGAGGTTCATGAGTTTGAGCCCCATGTTGGGCTCTGTGCTGACAGCTCAGAGCCTGGAGCCTGCTTCAGATTCTCTGCCTCCCTCTCTCTGCCCTTCCCCCACTCATGCTCTGTCTCTCTCCCTCAAAAATAAACATTAAAAAACATTAAAAGGAAAAAAAGTAAGCTTGTGGAGAACAGACACTGTCTCATTGTTTGTAACCCAGTATCAAACACAATGTTCATTGTAGACGATATATCTAATAATTGTCGAATGGATTTTGATAAGAGCAATTCAAATATTAATAGCAGTTAAGACTAGTGCTGTCATATTTAATTCCTAGCATCCTTTGGGATGCTTTGGGATTGTATAAACAGGGTGTCACTTTTGCAGAACCTAGCTTAGGGTTTCTTGGCTTGCGGTAGGTGCTAAATGATATTTTTTTCAATTGAATGATCAGAACTGGTGTTACTGTTTCTTTGTGTGTGGGGGGAAAGAGATTGGATAGGGAAGCAAGTTACTAAACCTCTGTAAACATTCTTTTTCCTCATTTGTATAAGCAGTAATAATACACCTCCTTGGAAGGTTAATTTTAATAGCACATGAAAAGTCATTAACACAGCTTGGAACAGAGCAACCATTAAAATCAATGTTCGACTGAATTATGACTTCGAAGAGCTGTGGTCTTTTTTACATATGGGAAAACGCTTTTCTGTAATTCAGATGTAAATGCAATTTTGAATAGAACAAACCCAACCTGTTTCATTTAATTTCACAATGTATCACTTACCTTTCTTCCGAAGGTGAAGATGAACGAATTGACCAGTTATCTAGAGATAAGTGGGAAGTAAAAAAAAAAGTCAGGACACCAATAGAAGCAACTCCGGTTGAACAAGTTTCATATTAAAATATGAAATGATATAATATTTACCAAATTTCATGCTTTTCAGGCAACAGTCTTCCTTCTATTTCAAGGGAGACAATAAGATAAATGTTAAAGGAGTAACCCAAATATCAAAGTTAAATTTATAAGTTATTCTCATGTGTGATTTTGAAGAACAGGGGAGAAAGAAATCAAGCATTTGCTCTTACCTCCTGGGCCCCTGAACTACCTTTTTCTGGAAGTACAGGTTTCTTGTGAAAGGATGTATAAATCTTTATGAGTATTATCTCAAAAATAATTCCTAGGAAAATTATAAAAAAGATTGCCATCCAGTCATTTTGAGTCCAGGACTCTACAAGTTCCCACAATGGCAAAAATGTATTATCTTCCAGTCTATTCCGCACCGCTCTTTTAAAGAAATAAAATTCCGTTGACATTTTTATGTAATATGTGAAATAGGTTGAGGTCTCATTCTGAAGTCTTCGATTTTGGATGCTCCAAAACACAAAAAGGTGGTGTGCCCATCTCATAACCCCATGCAATGCTCTGCCAGAAAAAAATGTCCAGTGCTGCTCATTGCCTTGATCAAGTGCAGCAGCAGTGACGGGTCTGGGCCTAAGCACAGCACGTGTCATAGTGGGTATTCAACTGAGCTCATATCAACTTACCTTAGCAATAATGAAAGCTCCCTAGTGAGACATGTTTGGTGCTTTAGTAGTTTTTTAAATTTAAAAATTGTAAATAATCCTTTATTAATTTCACAAAAAGAAAACATAATTCTATAAACAATCCCTTCGTACAGTTGATTACCACCCTGTAATTCAAAAAATGCAGAACAAACTTGAATTAGACATAGCCGTTTTCTAGTACCACCAGGAATACTGCATTTTGTGCTTGTGGTTAGGAAAATATGAAGGTACTGTTGACAGAGTTAGTAAAAAACAGAACAAAAAACTAAAGGAAATGCTGCAGTTTGAGTTTCAGACAGATACCAAATCATTTTTTAGCATGTCTCACTGTCACTGGGTGAGATATTATTGTCTGTCTCTTATGGGCCTGCCTGATTTTGTTTCCTTAAGATAGAACATCTCATTTTATACTTCTTTTTGCCAGAGGGGCCTGGTAGCAATGTTCCTCAACAATCTACTGTTACATGCTGAAAACCAAAGGTACATTCTGGAATCGTCTGGTGGTGAATTCCCTTTTTGCCCTATCTCTAGTGATTCCAAAGAACGGCTCCTTGTGAGGCTTCCTGATGTCAGAATTCACATGTATTTAAGAACCAGGTTTAAGTACTGCTCACTTTCCCTCAAAGTCTAGAAGGCAGACTCAATTTCTCTTGCCTGACAGCAGGCATTCTCTAACTCATTTAATGTGAACTACTGTAAACAGTACTCAATGTCTTAACACTTTATAGTTCCTGAGACCTTGCAGAGCTTTATGGTACTGAATCCCTGATTAGTATGCTTCAGACTAGCTCTGTAAGAACTGACAAGGAACCGCTCATGCTGATGGGGAATGTGCAAGAGGTAAAGAATATCCTCCTTTAGAGCTCTGTCATGTTTGTTCCTATGGGCTTGCCTACTAGGGGCGCCTGGGTGGTTCAGTCAGTTAAGCGTCCGACTCTTGGTTTCAGCTCAGGTCATGATCTCACGGTTCGTGAATTCGAGCCGTGTCGGGCTCTGCACTGATGGCACAGAACCTGCTTGGGATTCTCTCTCTCCCTCTCTCTCTGCCCCTTCCCCTACTCACACACTTTCTCCCAAAAATAAACTTAAAAAAAAAAATAGTCACCTAATTCTGAGTGTAGACACTGATGTCCTTTATGCCAGAAACCTATTCCTGTGTTAATCTCAAGTAAACTGCATAAAAAGTAAAGTGCTAAACTGGATTTATTTCTTAAAATTATGAAGACAATAAAAAAATAAAATAATGAACACCAGAGAAATTCCATCACTAATAGGAACATAGACACAAGAGAACACTCCAAAAAATTCTGTTTAAGTTTTAAAATATCTATTATATGTACCAAGGTCACATTCTTCACACTATTTGGACATTGTGAAACTAAGCTTTTCCTTTTTTTAAAAAAAATTTTTTTACATTATCTATTTTAGAAAGAGAGAGAGACAGAGCATGAGCAGGGGAGGGGCAGAGAGAGAGAGGGAGACACAGAATCTGAAGCAGGCTCCAGGCTCCAAGCTGCCAGCACAGAGCCTGACGTGGGGCTTGAACCCACAAACCGTGAGATCATGACCTGAGTCAAAGTCAGACACTTAATCGACTGAGCCACCCAGGTGCCCCTAGGCTTTTCCTTTTTTATGTATCAGGAAAAAGTCCCAATAATAGGTGTATAAAACAGCAATATAAAACCAGGGATTGCTCATAGTGGTTAGAAATTCTCCCTTTATAAATATCCTAGTTCAATTACAACAAATATTCAATAATGAATATGTAAGGCACTGAACAACTAAAACGGGCTCTATGGATACAAAGATCAGTGAAAATCATTCCCTGACATGGGGTATTTGTGATGTGCAAATATGCCAGTAATTTACTGAAAAGGCAGCTTGTGAACAGAGAGGAAGATACTACATGAGTTCCAAGGAGGGCTACTTGGTTGGAGTAATTCAAAAAAAAAGCTGTGAAGGGGGGAAGAGAATATAAGCATGTTAAAGGATGAGGAGGATTTGATAACAGGTGAGGACCAACAAGAAAGTTTCAGGAAGACGAGGCATAAAGCCTTGTTCCAAAACTTTGTGTTGTCCAGGTTAACCGGAGCGCTGTGCAGGGCTGTGCAGTGTTGACCAGGTTCATAGTATGGGGGAAATCAGACTACAATGTTGATAGGACCTATTGTGAAGAGCTTTGAACCAAGGACTTCAACCTTAGTAGTCACTTTTGGAGATCCATCAACATAGTTTTTGACTTGAGGGTGTCAATTGGTTTGTTGAAGCAAGGAGACCACAAAATAGGAAAATCAGTTAGGTGACTGCTGTTATACAGATGAGAACTGGTGAAGGCCTGGATTAAGAGTAATGGCAGCATAAACAAGAGAGATGACAGAATCAGACACTGAAAACTCATGATCTGGGAACGTATTTATAAGGAACAAATGGATTTGGAAGGGGGTAGAAAAGCTAATGGTGAGGGAGAAAGGATTTCAAGATAACCCCCAGGTTCTCCACCTGGAAACCACGGACATTGTGGATCAGATCCTGCTTTGTTACGGCTGGCTGCCATGCGCATTAGACTGCTGGCCGCATCCCTTTCCTCCGCCTATCGGATGCCAGTAGCACCGCCACCCCAGCCATAACCACCAAAAGTTCCCAGACGTTGCCAACGTCCCTTAGGGGGCCAGATCATTCCTGGTGGAGAACTACTGGTCTAGGTAGTGGTCGTGCTATTGAGGGTGCCCACCAGAGGCGGTGCCAGGACAGCTCTTTAACCATAATCTCAAACTTTTCCCTGCAAGACATGGCAAATCTGTGAGGAGCAGCTGGGCCCTTTTCACAAATGTTCATTCCAGCCCTAGACATACCATTCATCTCTCTGGGAGCTGTACACTCCCCAGCCCTGCCCTGGTACACAACTCTCAAATGACAAGCTATTTCACCAATCAGGAAGTTTCTTACGAGTAACTCAGGGAAAAATCAACTTTAAAAGACCATATACGTCATCTCTATGTTTGATGTAGTATCTTTGGTCACCTATATTATCCCTATAGTTTAATTTGCAAACAAATATGACTACATAGCCTGGTTAGTAACCTTTTAACCTTCTTCACTGTCCTTTTTATGTTATGGTCTGCTCTATAATAAGTTTCCCTTATTTTCCCATTAGTTTTATTTCTGACTTTTAATATTAATATTTCCCAATTGATTTGTATTTGTTTGTAGACCATAATTATATTTGTCAGCTCTGGATGTGTTTTATGTGTTTATAATACCTTGATCTCAGTAGTGTTTTAAAGTTTCAAATGTTAAGCAATGATTATGTACTATATACTATTTTTTAAAATTTAAGCCTTGTCAGGGGTGCTTAGGTGGCTCAGTTGGTTGGTTGAGTGTTTGACTTTGGCTCAGGTCATGATCTTGCAGTTTGTGAGTTCAAGCCCCGCGTCGGGCTCTGTGCTGACAGCTCAGAGCCTGGAGCCTGCTTTGGATTCTGTGTCTCCTCCTCTCTGCCCCTCCTCCCATCCTCATGCTCTCTCTCTCTCTCTCTCTCAATAATAAATGTTAAAAAAAAAAATTTTTTTTAAGTCTCGTTTAAGAAATTTAGTCAAAAAGTAACTATTATATCCTGAGTGACATTGACATTTTGATTTCATAGTGGTATGTAATTTCACTCTGTAATATAAACAATTTGGACACTGTTACCCAGGTTTCTGTTCTTTATGCACTATTGAGAAAAATTAACAAATAATTAAAATCCATGGACCCCACCAGAGAATGAGGGACCTCAAAAGTCAGCAAGCTGTCCAATCCACCTTGAGGCTGTCTGAAGGGCCTAATATTAGAGCAGTAGAGAGGCCAGGAAAAAAAGAGTTAGTATCTTACTATAGAAAAACACCCTTCACTACAAACTTACACATCAGCCCCATCACATTTTGTGCCCATCGTAGGAAACACGGACACTGTGTTTTTAATATATAACTCAACACCATTCCAAGTCCAGTCCAGGTATTGACTGAACTTCCTAAGACAGAATGAAGTGCCCTAAGTCTGCCTAGATACAGCACAGATGTTAGTCCTTATTTCATTCTCCCCTTATTCGGAGAGGTCAAGACATCAAGTTCCTCTGTTATAGTTAAGCTCTAAGTATTTACTCATCTTTGCAAACCCAATCAAGCTTCGCCTGTAACAGGCCTTCAGTAAACATTTACTTTTTTAATGTTTATTTATTTTTGAGGGGGAGAGAGAGAGAGAGCGTGGGTGAAGGAGGGGTAGAGAGAGAGGGAGACACAGACTCTGAAGCAGGCTCCAGGCTCTGAGCTGCCAGCACAGAGCCCAATGCAGGGCTCAAACTCACAAACTACAAGATCATGACTCGAGCTGAAATCAGACGCTTAACCGACTAAACCACCCAGGTGCCCCCGGTAAACCTTTCTTGAATGAAAGTTGTTACTTCTTTCCAAAAACAATGTTCAGGGTCCCCATATTTGAAAATGCATCTTCCCTCCTATCCCTTAACTGAGATTTAAAAGATTAGGTGAATGAGTGTATACATTCTATAAAACTGACCACACTCAGCACAGTAATGTAATGCTTATTTTCCTTTTTTAAAGACACTGCTCTGCAAAATTAGACTACTTTCTCAGTTGCACAGAAAATAAGACAAAAGTTCTAGGGTAACAAAATTCAAATGTTTAATTTTTTTCAAAACTTAACTATATTAATGAAAATAAATTATATGCAGACCACCTTCAGTATTTGTACATCATCTTTATACAACTATAACAGTGCTTTCAAAAGATATTTTGTAGAGAACATTAATTTCACAATTAAAACATGTTTTAAAAATGGGGGAACATTAAATTCATCTGAAATATCTCATAATGCGAGAGGTATGCTGTTCTTTATCAAATGAACTGTATTTGTATCCAAAATAACATGCCTTTTAGCTAAATACAATTATTTCTTGTCCATTTCAGTGATTTCCTGGATCCAAAACAAAATCTGTGTATTTATTTCTTTGAAAACATCATTTGTTGAACGTCCTTTCACTGCCATGGAATGGTTTGCCTTCTCAATCCAGTGGATTTTATTGGGAGCTTGCATTTTCTGTGCCACTTTCTCCAACAAGTTCTAAAGGAAAAAAAGAAGAAGATACTAGACTAATAATGCTCTTTTTAGTGTTTAATAAGGATTCTCTCTCTCTTTCCTGCACCGCCTATACTGGCATCCGTTCACTAAATATTTATTAAATACTTACTCTACAGACAACTTTCGAGGCAATGGAATATGCAAAGAAATGTCCACAGAAGGGGCAGTCTACGTCTCAGTTACAGCAATACCACAAACAGATCAAGTACTCATTGGCAATATATAGTAACATGTACAAGTTATTAACTTTTTCTCAAGAGTCAATTTTATAATTGAAGAGGCTGCTTGAATGTTGAAATGATAAAAACAAATGTATAGTCTAGTAATCCCCAAAACACAAGATTCAGATATTAATCTTTCATTCCCAAGTAAGAGTCAATCCATTTAGCAACTCTTTCCAGGCAGATGAATTCTGTCAGTATGCTTATATTTCTCGGTTCTCCAAAGCAACAGGTAACTAAGTCACAAAACTAACATTACTCCAATCAGCACCTTTTAAAGAGACTGAAAGCTGCAGGTAAGATCTTGTTCCCAAGATAATTGTCTTTCATTCACTCTCTCATTTACACAAACATCAAGTTGTAAATCACCTTTTCACACATTTCATCTGCTGAACCTGACACAAACAATACAGGATCTTTTATACGATAGAGATCTTCATCTCTAAGTTTATGTTGCTGCTTTGGATGGTGCAGTGGGTAAGAAATACAAATGAGACCTCGAACAAAAGCATCAGCATCATCTGGCTCAATATGGCACATTACAGAAGCAGCTGCTCTTGAGCCCATTGAACGACCTAAAATCAATTAAAATTAAGTTCAGTTTGATATATAAACATTCATATAAAGAAGTGGTGATAATATGGCAAATTAGATTTCATTTACTGTTCATCCATCATAACTGCATCACTTAACTCCAAAAGGTGGCAATTAACAAGCTGCGATACCCATAATGGACATCTATAGCTTCCTTATATAGAGCTAAAAATGATCCTAAGTCAAAAAAAAAAAAAAAAAAAAAGGAATTATTTTTCTGAAGAATACTTAAAGATCCTTGTGAAGGAATCATTTTACAGAGGGTGACTCAGAGATATAAATAAAAGGAGAGATCTTTGGGTTACAATACATATCTATGAGGTTTAAATCTACTTTAAACATATAAAGTACCTTGATATCATACAAGAAAGTGACTTACCAAAACAAAACAAAAAATCCTTAAATTAGCTTCCTGTCATCAATTAATTTTAATTCTTGATTACCTGTTCCTATATTAATATTAGTAAATTTAAAAGCAAGTATTATAACTTACCGCCAAGGAAAACACCTGTCAATTTGTATTCTCCTAAGGTCTTTAGGTAATTCTAGAAAAACCAACCAAAAAATTATCAATTCTTCTCCTATAAAATATTCGACTGGAAAACCAACATATATTTCCCATCATTACTGAAATGTATGAAAATCTTTGTAAAGACAACCATAAAATCTTAAGGGAGTCTTCTCGAAAGAGGTAACCAGTTCTTTGCATTTCCAATCATGCTGTCACTATCAAATCATATCCTGGGTAATACAGGCAAGTAAGTGAGAAAAAAAAAAAAAAATCACTTCACCAGTCTAAAAAATTCAAGATTCAGGTACTTAAATATTTTTAAGAATTACATTAAAAAAAGAAGCCAGTAAAAGCTTCCAACTGATACAGAATTTAATAACACTAACGTCTAATTTAAAGCCCTGAAAAATCTATCAAGTTTGAAATAATCTGGATTAAAAAAATTTCAACTTTGTTTTATCCAGGGATTTTAGTTTCAAACTGTGCTATATTTATTTGTACATTCATAGTATGGTAGGCAAATATTCAGAACTATATAATCTGAAGTTATGTCATTCCAGTAAGAAAATTATTATATCACAAATAGCTTCCCTTGGCAGTACCATAGGATATTTATGATGTGAGCATTCATCTCCATGGAAACTGACAGCAAAAAAGAGAAATCCATTATACAGCTTTCAGGTACTATTGAGTTTCTAAGAATATTCATTAAAAGTTTTTTAAAATAAATAGAATTTGTCTTAAATGTATTAAGAATTTTACAACAGAATTGTTACAAGTAAATATAAAGAAATTTTCTTACCAAAACTGATTTATATGCCTTAATTCTATGTACAATATTAAGGCCTTTACAGGTAAATCTCAGGCAAAAAAACCCATGAGATGCAAGATGGGATGCCAGTGACATCAAATGAGGAAGATTCATATCTCCTGACGCTCCATGTGTAAGAATTATTCCGTATGTTAAGCTCTTGTTAGGTACCAAACAAACAGCATCTAGTAATTTATTTCCAAAAGGTATTTTTAATTTAACCTGGAATTCAAGAGAATAAAGGGATCAAAAATTACTTCCTTGCCTATTCAGACAACTGAACAACTATGTTTGTTTTGTGAGACCCATGATTCACATGGCCTCTAAATAAAAAGCACTATTAACAATAGCTAATATTTAAGTACTTATTGTCAAGTACTGTAAGTGCTTTATATGTATTAACTTATTTAACCTTCCTAATAATTCTATAAGGTACTATTATCACCTCCATTTTATAGATGAGAAAACGGAGGCACATAGGTTAAGTAATTTGCCCAGGTTACATAGCTACTAGCTAGGATTCAAGCTCAGGTAGTTTGCTCCAAAAGTCCTTACTCTTAACCACTAATGTTACTGTCTACCACAGTACAAATTGAAAATAAGAAAATTACTCTGGAGCCACATGACTTTTTAAAAAAAAAAAAAAAAGGAACCCTGAAGATCAGAACATATGAAAATATGTATTACCTCTGTATGATTCATTTTCACTGTTGAGTAACAAACTTAAAGTGCATTACATCTGAGAAGCAAAGGACATCTCCCTGAAAAGAAGATTCTGTTGTGAACGGTGGGTTGGCAGACATGGACATGACATAAGAAGTATGAATGAACACATTCAGCAGCTGAAATAAACACATTTAGAACTACTTCTCTAAGAACTGGTGCCTTTACATATGCATTACTCAATTACTTCCAAGGTTCCTAAAACCATGGGCACCCAGAATTGGTTAGAGGGCCAGGTGTGGGAATGGCAGATGTTATATAAGAAAAGCCAATATGATACCTTGACATGGAAATCTTAACAAAATTCATACCAAAGTAGAATGTTGTATCTTGGCATATATGCATATTTTTTCCTAAGCATCTTTATTTTCAACCAACTATCTTTAACTTAATTTCACAGTATCTTTCCATTAACTTATTTCCTTATCATCATTCAGTTCTTCTTCCTACCCTGCAAGAGAAGTATGTATCCACACCTTTTGTCAAGTGACTTTGCAGAGCGCCCCAATATGTACTGTACATACATCTCCACCCTACTGATTTGGGCCTTGACTATGAGACACTACATTAACTAACGAAATATATGCGAAAGTTGTAATGTGCCACTTCTGAGCTGGCACATAGCAAATTTCCAGAAGCCCCCTTGAACTCCCATCCCCAGTCATGAGAAAAGCATGTTCCAGGTATTTTTGCTTTTTCAGCCTGGGTCCCAGAACAAAGATAACACGCTGCAGCAGATATGAACCTGAAAGTAAAGTCTGGAGTCCAGCCTCATCCAGCCAAGATCTAAGCCACTGAAGAACCAAAAATGCTGGCCTGAAGAACCCAAGAGCATGAAATGTTAGGCCACTGAGATCTGGGGACTGTTACACAGCATTCCTTCCTATGGAAGAGATCTCTTATTACTCAAGGTATAACCAACACCAAGATCTCCATTATCCATCTATTTTTTCCTGTTAACATTTATTCACTCATTCATGGAATAGAGATAATAACAGAGTTCAAAGTTCAAAAGGTACCAAAAATATACAGTGAAGTGTCCCTCATTCCATTTTTGCCTTGCTACCCAGATCCCTTCTCCAAAGTCAACCAATATTACCTGCTTCTTCCGTATCTTTCCAGATATTTTATACATATATACACACACACCCCTCCCTTTTTTAATAAACTCATATTTTTCTGAATCCCCCACCACCTAACATACATCTTTTGTTTACTCTTTTCTCTATACAATGAGCTTCTTTCATTGTTTTATGGCTGCAGAATATCCCAAGGGAAGGTTGTGCATGATGTATTTCACCAACCATCACTGACACTGATTCTAATCTTTTGCTAAAATACTGCAATGAATGGTATGCACCTTATTTTCTCACGTGTGTAGACCAATTTTAATAACTTTGTGGGAGAGGAACTGCTGTATCAAAGGGTATATTCACTTGCAATTATATTTTTTAAGGAATACATTCGATTTCTGAATAGGTAATATTTGCATATGTTACAAAATTTTTAAAGGATAAACATGTAAATAGTTAACCCTCCTCACATTCTTTTCCTCCAGCCATGGAGTTTCCTTTCCCAGAAGTAACCACTGTGACCAACTTATTTTTTTTTAAGGTTTGTTTGCAGGGTGGGGGGAAGGGGGCAGAGAGAAGAGGAGAGAATCGCAAGCAGGCTCCATGCTCAGCACACAGCCTGATGGGAGGGCTCGATCACCCCCTGACCCCATGAGGTCAGGACCTGCGGCGAAATCAAGAGTCGGGCGCTTAACGGACTGAGCCTCCCAGGCGCCCCCACTGTGACCCGCTTACTATCTTTCCACACGTGTGTGTTATGTGTGCAGAAAAGTTTTCTGACTTGAGCCTGAGGGGAATCGGTCTGGCTACAAAAATCCTGGCGTTTCGGTGGGAGGAGGAGAATAAAGGACTTCAGGCTTCAGCGTCCCTGCCTTCATAAACACAGCCCCCTAGTTAACTGTGCCTGAGGTCCTCTGTTCTCCCAAGAGCCTCCCGCCTTCTAGTGGGAGAAGGCAGTCACCCGACAGCGTGAAACCGGGAAGGAGATGCGCACATCTAATTACCTCTGCAACAGATTTCACCGAGGCGCACCCCCAACCCCACTTCCTTCGCTGGCAGCTGCCAGTTTGTGTGTTTTGTATTCAATTGTTCCACACTGTTCCTTGCTGCAGGTTTAGAATTACGCTGTTTGCTAAGAACATTTGCCTTCCGGACCCCACTACTTTACTGCTATCGTTTCCTTTCCCATTCTCTCCATCATTTGAATTTAAGTCTTCTAAAAAAAAAAAAAAAAAAAAACCCTTTACCGTAATTTTAGTGAGATTCCAGGAGCCAGTATTCAATCCACTTTCTTGGCCTAGAATGCTCTACTCTCCTGAAACCACCTGGATGTTTGGGTTCTTTCGGAGAAACTCTACGGCCTGCCAGGTTTCCGGATAACAGTCCACTCCTCACAGCTGGTGCCCTTGTTCTCCACCGGCTACTTTGGTTACCAACGAAACTGTTCTGGGATACGGTGCAACCCGGTCTCCGCAGTCTGGGTTACGACCTCTGGTTTCGCATTCGGACAGGGCAGGGCAGGGCAGGGCAGCAGTCTGGCTCTGCCCCAAGGTCTTCAACTGTAAAAGGAGAGCCACAGGGATACCCTGAGGACGAATCTGCAGTCTCCGTACTTCGCGAGCATTCCGGAGGGACTTGTACGACGACCACGAATACCGGGGGCGCAAGAGGCGATCACGTCTCGTGCTCAAGGACCGACACGCCACGACCACCCCAACTTCCAACCGAAAAACTGCGCGGGCATCGTCCAGTGTGTCCACAGCGGTGCGCTGGAGGTCACGGGCGAGCAAACACGTGAAGAGTTCAAGTCTTCCGGGGGCCAATGACCTGGCCGGGTGGGTGCACACCAGACAGCACGCGGGACCAGGGAAGAAATTCGGAGCGACCCCCCCCCCCCCCCCCAGAATTTAGGGTTCCAAGGCACCTGTGAGAACCTTCTCGTGCACTCAACTGGCGCGCGTGCGCGGGGTGCGCGGTGGCCGCCCCCCGCCCCCGGGGCCCGGCGCGACCCCCTCACAGCTCCGGCCGCTTCGGCTCTCCCCGCCCGCCCGAGCCGTCCCCTCACTGCGACCTCCCCAGCGGCCAGGAGGGCGAAACCCCGGCGGTTGGGCCCGCGGGCACCGCACTTACACCCAACGCCTCACGGAGGCGACCAGCAGCCGTCGAGGGGCGACGGCCGCGAGCCCTAATGTTTCAGACGGGGCCGCCAGGCGCGCCAGCACCTTCCTCTGGAGGCCGTCCCCCACCCAGCGGCGCCAACCGCCGCCGCCGCACTTACCGGGCCCGGGAAGGTGGCCGAGACCGCCTAGCCGTCCGCACTCCCTTCACGGAACAAACTACCACGCTCGAAGCGACCGCCTCGCCGCACCCGCCAGCCCGTTTCGCATCGGCGCACGCGCGCGCAGACACCGCCCCCGGGCGCGCGGGCCGGCGCGTAGGGCACGCCGGGAGCGGGAGTTTTACGGCCGCTTCCGGGTGACTGGGGCGGGGGGTTGCTCCCTAACAAGCTGGTGGTGGGTGGTGAGTGACTTCCAGTCCCTGCTTCACCCAATGATTCCCTCCACGCTGGACCGTTCCCCGTGTCCCAGCCGCTCCATTTCAACAGTGGCACAGGTCAATGAACGTGGAGTCAACTCTGATTATTCATTTTCTCACACCAAACAATCGGCCAGTGCTGTTGACTCTATTTGCAAATATATACAAAATCCAACCACTTCTCATACTTCTGCCAGACTGGTCGGAACCCCCACCCCCCACGCCTATCAATTCTGCCTGGATTAAAGAAAGAGTCTACTAGATGGTCTCTTGTTTCCACCTTTACTTCCACCTCTTTGCTACTTGAACAATTCAGCAACCAACTAGACCCTGTTCAAATGTAAACACCTTCTCCAAACCTTCCAGAGGCTTCCCATCTGTCTCATAACTAAAGCCAAAGCCTTACAATGACCGCTAAGGTTTTATATTGTTTACACATATTTTTTGTTTCAAGTTTTTATTCAAATTCCAGTTAGCTAACATATACTGTCGTATTCGTTTCAGAAATAGAATTTAGTGATTCATAACTTGCACTTAACACCCAGTATTCATAATAAGTGCCCTCCTTATGAGCATCACCCATTAGATCATCTCCCATCCGCTTCCTCTTCAGCAACACTCCGTTTGTGCCCTGTAATCAAGAGTGTGTTTTATGGTTTGCCTCTCTCTTTCCCCCTATGTTTATCTGTTCTTAAATTCCACAAATGAGTGAAACCATAGGGTATTTGTCTTTCTCTGTCCTGACTTATTTCGCTTAGCATAATATACTCTAGCTCCATCCACACACTGCAACTGTCAACATTTCATTTTTTTTATGGCTGAGTAATATTCCATTGTATATACACATACCACATCTTCTTTATCCATTCATCAGTCGATGGACATTTGGGATATTTCCATAATTTGGCTATTGTTCATAATGATGCTATAAACATCATGGTGCATGTATCCCTTTGAATCAGTATCTTTGTATCCTTTGGGTAAATACCTAGTAGTGCAATTGCTGGATCAAAGGGTAGTTCTGTGTTTAACTTTCTGAGGCACCTCCATACTATTTTCCAGAGTGGCTGCATCAGTTTGTATTTTCACCAACAGTGCAAGAGGGCTCCCTTTTTCCACATCCTTGCCAACACCTGCTGTTTTCTGTGTTGTTAATTTTAGCAATTCTCACAGGTGTGAGGTGATATCTCATTGTAGTTTTGATTTGTATTTCCCTGATAATGAGTGATGTTGAGCATCTTTTTCTGTGTCTGTTAGACGTCTGTATGTCTGTCTTCTCTGGAAAAATGTCTGTCTGTGTCTTTTGCCCATTTCTTAACTGGATTATTTATTTTTTGGGTGTTGTGTTTGATTAGCTTTGGATACTAACCCTTTATCCGAAATGTCATTTGTAAATATTTTCTCCCATTCCAAAGGTTGTCTTTTAGTTTTGCTGATTGTTTCTTTTGCTGTGCAAAAGCTTTTTATCTTGATGAAGTCCCACTAATTCATATTTGCTTTGTTTCCCTTGCCTCTGGAGACGTGCCTAGTACAAAACTGGTACAACCAAAGTCAGAGAGGTTGCTGCCTGTACTCTCTAGGATTTTGATGGTTTTCCGTCTCACATTTAGATCTTTCACCCATTTTGAATTTATTTTGTGTGTGGTGTAGGAAAGTAGTCCAGTTTCATTCTTTTCCATGTTGCTGTCCATTTTTTCCAACACCACTTATTGAAGAGACTGTCATTTTTCCATTGTATATCCTTTCCTGCTTTGTCGAATATTAGTTGACCATTTCTGGGTTTTCTATCCTGTTCCATTGCTCTGTGTATCCTTTTGTGACAGTACCATAGTGTCTTGATAACTATGACTTTGTAATATAACTTGAAGTCTAGGATTGTGAAGCCTCCAGCTTTGCTTTTCTTTTTCAAGTTTGTTTTGGCTATCCAGGGTCTTTGTGGTTCCGTACAAATTTTAGGATAGCTCATTCTGGATCTGTGAAAAATTCTGGTGGTACTTTGACAGGGATTGCATTAAATGTGTAGATTGCCTTGGGTATTATAGACATTTTAATAATATTTGCTCTTTCAATCCATGAGCCTGGAATGCTTTTCCATTTCTTTTTGTCCTCTTCTATTTCTTTCAGAAGTGTTCTATAGTTTTCAGAGTTCATATCTTTTACCTCTTTGGTTAGGCTTATTCCTATCTATCTTTTTCTTGGGGGGGGGGTGCAATTGTAAATGGGATCTATTCCTTGATTTCTCTTTCTGCTGCTTGATTATTGATGTTTGGAAATGCAACCATTTCTGTATGTTGATTTTGTATCCTGTGACTTTACTGAATTCGTGTATCAGTTATAGCAATTTTTTTGGTGGAGTCTTTTGGGTTTTCTACGTAGTAGTCTGCAAATAGTGAAAGTTTGACTTCTTCCTTGCCACTATTGATGCCTTTTATTTCTTTTTGTTGTCTGATTGCTGAGGCTAGGACTTCTACTACTATGTTAAAAAACAGTGGTGAGAGTGGACATCCCTGTCTTGTTCCTGACCATAGAGGAAAAGCTCTCAGTTTTTTCTCATTGAAGATCATATTAGCTGTGGGTCTTTCATATATGGCCTTTATGAGGTTGAGGTGTGTTCCCTCTATCCTTACTTTATTGAGGATTTTTATTATGAATGGATGCTGTACTTTGTCAAATGCTTTTTCTGCATCTGTTGAGAGGATTGTATGGTTCTTATCCTTTCTTTTATTAATATCATATACACGTTGATTGATTTGCAAATATTGAACCACTTTAAATCCCAGGAATGAATTCCACTTTATTGTGGTGAGTAATTCTTTTAATGTAGTGTTGGATTCAATTTGCTAGTATTTTGTTGAAAATTTTTGCACCCATGTTCATCAGGGATATTAACCTGTAATTCTCTTTTTTGGTTGGGTCTTTGGTTTTGGAATCAAGGTAATGCTGGCCTTGTAGGATGAATTTGGAAGTTTCCCTTCTATATATATATATATTGGAAAGGTTGGAGAAGAATAGGTATTAACTCTTCTTTAAATGTTTGGTAGAATTCCTCTGTGAAGCCATCTGGCCCTGGACTTTTGTTTATTGGGATATTTTTGATTACTGATTCAATTTCTTTGCTCGTTATCTGTATATTCAAGTGTTCTATTTCTTCCTGTTCCAGTTTTGGTAGCTTATATATTTCTAGGAATTTATCCATGTCTTCTAGATTGCCCAATTTGTTGGCATATAATTTTTCATAATAGTCTCCTTATAAGTGTTTGTATTTCTGCAGTGGTGACTGTGATCTCTCCTTTCTCATTCATGATTTTATTTATTTGGGTTTTTTTCTCTTTTCTTTCGATAAGTCTGGCTAAGGGTTTATCAATTTATTCTTTCCAAGAACCAGCTCCTTATTTCATTGATCTGTTCTGCTGTTTTTTTTTTTCTTGCTGTTGTTGTTTCCATATCATTTATTTCTGCTCTAATCTTTATTAGTTCCCTTCTTCTGCTGGCTTTAGGATTCATTTGTTGTTCTTTTTCTAGCTTCATTAGGTGAAAGGTTAGGGTGTATATTTAAGATTTTTCTTTTTTTTTAATTTATTTTTTCAGAGAGAGAGAGAGAGAGCAGGGGAGGGGCAGAGAGAGAGAGGAAGAGAGAGAATCTGAAGCAGACTCTACACTGTCAGTATAGAGCTCAATTTGGGGCTCGAACTCATGAACGGTGAGATCATGACCTGAGTCAAAATCGTGAATTGAACACTTAACTGACTGAGTCACCCAGGCACCCCCAAGACTTTTATTGCTTCTTGATGTAGGCCTGTATTGCTACATACTTCCCTATTATGATTGCTTTTGCTGTATCACAAAGGTTTTGGACTGTTGTGTTTTCATTTCCTTTTGTTTCCATGTGTTTTTTTAATTTCTTCTTTAATTTCCTCATTGATCCATTCGTTCTTTAGTAGGATGTTCTTTAACCTCCATGTATTTCTGGTCTTTCCAAATTTTTTCTTGTGGTTGACTTCACATTTCATAGTGTTGTCATCAGAAAATATGCATGGCAGGATCTCAGTCTTTTTGTACTTGTTGAGGCCTGAGTTGTGACCTGGTATGTGATCTGTTCTGGAGAATGTCCCATGTGCGTTCAAAAAGAATGTGTACTCTGCTGCTTGAGGATGAAATGTTCTGAATATATCTGTTAAGTACATCTGTTCCAGTATGCCATTCAAAGCCATTGTTTCCTTGTTAATTTTCTGCTTAGATGATCTGTCCATTGATGTAAGTGGGGTGTTAAAGTCCTCTACTATTGTTGTGTTATCAATGAGTTCCTTTATGTTTGTTCTTAATTGTTTTACATATTTGGGGGCTTTCAAGTTGAGGGCATAAATATTTACAGTTGTTAGATCTTTTTGTTGGATAGACCCTTTTATTATGATATAGTTCCTTTCTTCATCTCTTCGTATAGTCTTTGGTTTAAAATCTAGTTTGTGTGATATAAGTATGGCTACTCTGGTTTTCTTTTGACATCCATTTGCATGAAAGATTGTTCTCCATCCCTTCACTTTCAATCTGCAGGTGTCTTTAGGTCTAAACTGAGTCTCCTATAGGCAGCATATAGATTTTTTTTTTAATCCATTCTGGCACCGTATGGCTTTTGATTGGAGTATTTAGTCCATTTACATTCAGAGTAATTATTGATAGATATGTATTTGGTGCCATTTTATTACTTGGTTTGTCATTGTTTCTTCAGATATTCTCTATTCCTTTCTAGTCTTTGTAACTTTTGGTATTCCTTTCCCACTCAAAGAGTCCCCTTTAATATTTCTTGCAGGGCTGGTTTAGTGGTCACGGACTCCTTTAGTTTTTGTTTGTCTGGGAAACCCTTTATCTCTCTTTCTGAAGAATAGATTTACTGGATAGTGTATGCTTGGCTGTATATTTTTCTGATTCAGCACATTAAATATATCATGCCACTCCCTTCTTGCCTGCCAAGTTTCTGTGGAGATATCTGCTACTAACCGTATTTGTCTTCCCTTGTAAGTTAAGGACTACTTTTGTCTTGGTTCTTTAGGATTTTTCTTTATTTTTATATTTTGCAAATTTAACTACAATATGTCTTAGTGTTGGCCCACTTTTGTTGATTTTGATGGGAGTCCTCTGTGCCTACGGGATTTGCATGTCTGTTTGCTTTCCCAGATTAGAGAAGTTTTCAGCTATAATTTCCTCAAGTAAACCTTCTGCCCCCTTTTCCATCTCTTCCTCTTCTGGGGCTCCTATGGTATGAATGTATGGAGTTACTGAGTACCCTGGGTCTACATTCATGATCTAATATTTTTCTTTCCCTGTTCTTTTCAGCTTCATTATTTTCCATAATTTTATCTTCTACATCACTTATTCATTCCTCTGCTTTTTCCATCCTTGTGGTCATTACACCAGTCAGTTTCAAATCTTCGTTGTTGCATTTTTCATCTTGGCCTGCCTAGTTTTTACGTCTCAGAAGTTTGCAGTAAGGGACTCCCTAATGTCTTCTTTGCTTTTCTCAAGCCCAGCTAGTATCCTTATGATTACTGCTTTTAATTCTGGATCGGGCATATACTTATATCTGTTTCAATCAGATCCCTGGCTGTGTGGCCTTTTCTTGTCTGGGATGAATTTCTCCATCTTGGCATTTTGTCTAGGTCTCTGTCTTCTTCTTTGTGTTAGGAAAGCCTGTTTATGTTTCCTGTTCCTGAGAGTAATGGCTTTATAAAGAAGAGGTCATATATTCCCCGGGGCCTGGCACTCCAGGAAGTGTCTCTGGTGTATGCTGTGTGCACTCTGCTGCTGTGTTTTGGCTGCTCTTTCCCTCAGGTCAGTCCTCCACAGAGCTTCTCCTTGCCTGAAGTTGGGAGTGTTTTAGGACCTTGGCCAGAGTGTGGCAAGTTTCAACTAGGTGTGCTCTGGTCTGCTTGTTAAAAGAAACCTGATGCTGTTTCCACTAAAGCTGAAGCTTTGCAGAACTCTATGGTCAGTAGATGTGGTGCATGTGGAGGTGTTTGTGCTGGCCTTCTGAGGCAGGGGCCTGTTGCACTGGTTCTCAGGCACACTTACCAGAGAAAAGCAGCACCTGCAGAATGCAAGGGGACAGGGTTTGGTGTAAGCAGGTTAGGCCGCCAGTATTGGCAGTTGTGCTGCTTACTGAAGTTAGTTTATGCTGAAGGGTGGGGGAGAGAAATGGCACCAGCCCCCTTCCACTCCCCAGAAAGGGGAGTTTGTGACCAACACTGCCTGGGAGGCCCTTCCAGAAGAGGGAACAACCTCCACTTGTGTGTGTCAGGTGTGCCTCACATCCCTGTTTCCACCCTGTCTGTGTCTGGGCCCTCTGCCCACACAGTAATGCAGTGCACCTGTGTTCTATCCCAGGCAGGCTGGCTGAGTTTTAAAACTCCAAGTTTTAGGGACCCGATGTGGTGCGGACCTATGCTGGTCCTCTGTGGGAGGATCTCACCACTCTCAGGCTGGTGCAGGCTTATCCCAGAAGGGCAGTTTCCACCAAAGCACAGGGGCATGGAGTTTGGAGTAAAGTGCAGCAAAGAGCCAGTGTCCACGTTAGGTGTCCTCAGCAGGTGTCTCTGCACCTATCCTGAGGGGTGGGGGAGCGAAATGGTGCCCACTGGCTCTTTTGTTCCCAGAGAGCTGATGCTTCCTCTCCCAGATGCACTCTCAGAAGAGGGGACCATCTCTCCCAGTGCATCCCAGGGAACCCTCAGATCGGGCTGTCCACTACGAGGCTATCTGCCCTCCTTCTCCACAGGAGCACTGCAGTGCCCTCCAGGCTCCACGCCGGCCACACCACAGACCTCTAAAACTCTAGTCTTTGAGCCCTGCTGGTTGTAGAATCTCACAAAAATCAGCCCCTCTCATTTTCCCAGTCAATGGCTTTGGGGAAGTGTTTTCCTTGTGCAATCTCCTGTGCGCTCCTCTCTCTCTCTCTCTCTCTCTCTCTCACCTCTCTCCATGAACAGGGCTCCCTCCCCTCTGCAGCCTCTTCAATCCACTTCTCCCCCAAACCACATCTCCATACTTCCTACCTTCCACGATGTGGCTTCTTCTCTCCCTGTAGTTGTGCAGTTTGTTATTTCAGTCCTCAGGTTGATTTCTTGGGTGTTCAGAACGATGAGGTATTTATCTAGCTGTGTTCAAGGAAAAAGGCAAGCCTAGGCTCTTCCTACTACTCTGCCATCTTAGCTCCTCAGTTTTATGTTGTAAACAATAAGAACTCAACTGACTAATTTAACAGATTGAAGTGAAGGAGAAATTGTCTTTCAGGATCTTCTAGGTGGCCTAAAAATTAAATTTACATAAGGCAGATCAACAGGAGAAAAAAAAAAAAAACACCCAAATTTTATTACATACGCACAGAGGCTCAATTATGAAATTGAGACCTGAAGAAGTGACCGAGGCAGCCAGTTTGTCTACCTTTTAGACAAAGAGACAATAAATCTGTGAAGAACTGACAGGACAAAGAAAACTTTGGGAGCTTCAATTAGTAAGGAATTCTAAACAGAATTTGGGTGTGGGAGTAAGTTAGTAAAAAGTAACAAGGATTGTTTACACAACTTTCTCAGCTCTAAGTTTCCCATTTCTGGTGATAAGGATGACTCATTACCTCCTTGTACAGGGAGGGTATCAGTCGCATGGGAAATTCATTTCTTGCTTTCAGGGGGGCAGAGGAGGGTCTGAGTGTCCTGGTTGTACTGGCTGTCTCTTAAGTATGAGAAATGAGATGATTCATTTTCAGAAATACCAAATGAAAGCTGTGCTGTCTAGTTAACAATAGGTTTACAACGTATTGCAAATACCTACCAACCCTCCCCCCACAATGGAGTCCCACACCCTTAGACACTTCCGGGTTCTCCTTCCCCTCTCCATTCCAGGGACTTTTTTTTTGCGAGCTTTGCGATGAGCATGCGCCAAAGAACTGAAGTCTCTGCAGCACCTCAAGGAACGTACATGTGTTCCAATCTGAATACTTTTTGCCTTACGGGGCATGGATGACATCCGGGCAAGGCTGTAACCTCTGCAGTGCTCCGCTAAGGGGGGGGGGGGGGGGGGGGGGGGGGACTTGCACACTAAGCGACAAATTGTCTGCTGTAACTGCCCCGCATGTGCCTGTCCATCAGACACCTGCTCTTGTGAAAGCATTGATTAAAGCCTCCCTTGACTGCGCTCTGCGTCTCCCCATCCCTCCTTTGGGTCAGTGGGCTTATTTCTCACATTAAGTAAATTTATTTAAAATAATCAATATGCCAAAGTGGCACGTCTGAAGGCAGTCTGTCCTTGGTCCCTAAAAGGCCAAATTGGCTTTACTGAATGGTTCATGAATTGGACAGCATCCCATTGAGCAAATGAAAGAGAGCTCCATCAAGCTACAGAAGAGGGAAGGC
The DNA here is from genome assembly GCF_023721935.1 of Panthera uncia. Lineage (NCBI taxonomy): Eukaryota > Metazoa > Chordata > Mammalia > Carnivora > Felidae > Panthera > Panthera uncia. The sequence goes on from NW_026057576.1 coordinate 70,746,104, forward strand.
TTTTAAAGGTGGGGGTGGGGTGGAGAGGAAGGCAATTATTAGCAAGTAATGCATTATTTTAGGTAAGGTCCTCCTCATAAGGGGAATGGACGGGGTCTATCAGTAAACTCCCTAGTGCTGTAGTGCTGACCAAGAAGTTCCATGTTGACTGGCTAAAGGTTACATTGGTGGTGATTGGGGATCGAAACTGCAGTTAAGTTAGTGTTAAGTCTTGGCTTGCTGACGTGGGGTCTTAATATAAGTGACTCCATTTGGGGCCTGTGGTTTTCTTTTTAACGGTATGATCAGTCCTATCATTTCTTACCTTTCTATTTCCCACTGGTCACCTTCCCTGGCTCCTTGCACCCAGGCCTCTTTGGTATCGTCACCCCCGAACCCACCAGACGGGGCCCCCGTATAGGGCTTTTGCCCTGGCTGTTCATCCTCCAGTTGATGAGGTTTGAAGTGTTGGGGTTCGGAGCCATCAGCCAAGAAAGAATTCTTGACATGTCTTTGGGGCAAAAAGGTGGTTTTATTAAAGCACAGGGACAGGACTCCGGGGTAAAAAGAGCTTCCCACAGATTGTGAGGAGTGACTGATTAAATATGGGGGAGATGGGGGGAGGTAAAGTCCAGGGAAGTTTCCAAAAGGGTTTTCATATGCTAAAGAAGACTCAGGGGATCCAGGATCCTGGAGGCCTAGCTATTGTTGAGCTAAAGTTGCTTTTCCCTCTGGCAAAGCATTAACATTAAGACACAGGGAGTTCCTGGAGAAACGGTCTACTTTGCCTCCGTCAAGTAATGGGCTGCAGGTTATAAGGAAATTTAACTTTATCTACCATTTCCTTCTTGCCTTTGTTCCCCACCTCACAGTGGCTAATCCAGCATCTCGGTGGCTTCTTCACTTACAAGTCATTTTCTCATTGCGGCCTTCCCTCATCTCCTCAGCCACACTTCCTGTCCTTCTCTCCTTATTAGCTAATATACTGTGAATGTAGCTGTCGCCTCAGAGAACTGTAAACTCTCCATAAAGGCAGGGTGTTTTGTTGTTATCCCTCGAATCTCCTGTGTGTGGGATCATATATGTCTTGAATGACTATATCTACCCCAAGCCTAGGGCAGATGGTAACTGCCCTCTTTTCTGTCACTCGTTTGTGCATGCGTGCCTGTGTGTGTGTAGTTCTATGTAGCTTGATCACGTGGTATGTTCGGGTAACAGCACTATAATCAAGATATAGGACCATGCATCACAAGCATCCCTCACACCACCTCTTATAGCCACATCCTTTCTCCATATCCAGGATTCCTTTTTAAGGAAAATGTAACATAAGACTGTGGAAATGTAGCTGGCATGCAGGGGTGCAAGAGCAACTGACTCTGGGGAGTCCCAAACCGACCAGGTGCAGCCACTCACCATTGACAAAACCCAAAGGCACAGAGACAAGTGGTGGTGAAGTAAGAGAGGAATTTATTTCCATGAGGCCGACACCCGGAAGACCACAGACTAATGGCTCAAAGGCTGTCTCCGAAGTGCCAAAAATATTTCCAGGCTTATATAAGGAAATGTGGGGCAAAGGTCAGTGGTACGTGCAGGTGGGCAGTGAAGGTCTGGTGGGTCTTTGTCTTGGAGTCAATGACATGGGGTCTTGCTGGCTCAGGAAACCCCTTATTGCCTGAGGGAGTACTTTCGGTTCCCATCTGGGGGTGCTTTGCCCTCAGGGTCTTTTTCCAGAGTGAAGAGAAAGCTGGAAAGAAGAACTTAATCAGTTAGAAAGTTTGAGTTCAGGGGTGGTTGGGTGGCTCAATCAGCTGAGCATCCAACTCTTGATTTCTGCTCAGGTCATGATCTCATGGTTCATGGGTCCGAGCCCTACATTGGGCTCCATGCTGGCAGTGGGGAGCCTGCTTGAGATTCTCTCTCTGCCCCTCCTCATTCATGCTTGAGCTCTCTCTCTTCCTCTCTCAAAATAACTAAATAAACCTTTTTTTTTTTTTAAAGAAAGTTTGAGTTCAAAATGGAAGTAATGAAAGTCCTCTTTCAGAAGGAGATCCATGGTGTATTGTGGTTTTCTTCTTTCTTTCTTTCTTTCTTTCTTTCTTTCTTTCTTTCTTTCTTTCTTTTGTTGTTGTTCTTTTTTTGTGATGTCAACCGTAGGACCATTTTACTATAAACCCTTGATGGGCAGGGTAACTCTGGGGACATGCCATACTTCCCTCCTCTCACACTTCACGAAGCATTATGACTACAGGCATATATTCCCACTGGGGGAATATTCCCACGATCCTTGTATTGTTGAGTGAAAAAGTAAGTTGCAGAAAATGTTTTTTGGAGAAGGGAAACTGTATACACATTTATATGAGCATATGAAGCTTTCAATTCACTTTCTCATACCCTAATTCAAAGGCTCCCTCTGAAAGTCTGGTTTAGAGAACTGGCCCGTGAGACTTGCCAATTTTCCCATCTATCAACGGGTCACACATTCCACGTTCATCAACCCAAGTCATTCTTCCTGAATTCCTTACTGTAATCTCAACTCTCCTCATGTACACATAAACAAAAGATTTACAAGGCAAGCAGAGGCATATTATGAAAGCCATCTTGTCAGCACCCACTTCTCACTTATTTTTGCAACCAGACATGGTGTTCAGAAGGGGAATCCCTGCTATGCTGATGTGTCATTGGAGGCCCAGGGAACACACACAGGTCATCTGTGGCAGTGCCATTGTGATAGATTGAAATGACAATCTTCTCAGACTGAGGGGAAAAAAGATTTGTACAATGAGAAAGACATGTTCCAGAAACTTCTAGGGTTGGTATTTTTTAGTAATAACTCCTAAGGCTTTACTCATCAGAGCCACAAAGTGAAGGGAATAATAATTCTTCAGCCATTTCAGCCACTAAAGTTTTTACTACTAGTATAATATAGGGATAGCCTCTTTGCTGATTAAAAATATTATGTTTTGTGTTTTGTCACTAATCTCCCTAGAACTGACCTTTGGTGATATGCTGTGTGCAAGCTATCCAATTGCTTTCCTTTCGTATATAGGTATCTGTGATATTGTGAATTTTAATAAGAAATATATATACACGGTCTTAATTCCCATTTCTGGCACAGAGCTCCTAAAACCCTTAGAATTTCCTAAGAGCGTGATAAATGTGTCTTTTGTTATGGCAATGAGGTGACTTTTGTAAAGTAGCTAGGATGGTTGCCAAGAGAACAAATCATGTTAGTGGTTTAGAACTTTTAACCCCACCCCCAATCTCCTTGGGAGGGAAGAGGGGGTTTGAGCTTGAGTCAATCACTAATGGTCAGTGATTTGACCAATCATGCCTCTATAATAAAACCTCCATAAAAACCCAAAAGGACTGGGTTTGGAGAGTTTCCAGGCTGGTGAACCAGAATCATGGGCCACTGAGCCCAAGCGCATAAGCTCCTTGGTTGGGAATCTCACCCTATGTGTTTCTTTATCTAGCTATTAATTAATATCCTTTGATATCCTTTGTAACAAACCAGTAATCTAGTGAGTAAACGGGTTTCCTGATTTCTGTGAGGCTTTCTAGCAAATTAATTGAACCTAAAGAAGGGGTTTTGGTAATCTATGATTTATAGACAGCCAATCGGTCAGAAGCAAGGGTAACAACCTGGATTTGGGATTTCAGTCTGAAGTGGAGGGCAGTCTTATGGGACTAAGCTCTTAACCTGTGGAATCTGATGCTATCTCAAGGTAGATAGTGTCAGAATTGAGTTGAATTGTAAGACACCCAACTGTGTCTGAGAATTGCTTTGTGGTGTGGAGACCACCCCTCACATTGGAATTTGTACTAGAATCATTAACACCCTCCTATCCTAGCTTCCTGCACTGCATTGTGCAACCTTTCTCCAACGTTTCAGCAGTTCTTGATTGCAGATAGAGTTTCCACATACACATGGGTCTGGGTCTGTTTATGTATCACTATTCTGCTATTGTTCTATATTTCTATCCCTGCACCAACATCACATGGTGAGGAATACTATAGCATTATAAAAAGTCTTGCTGTGTAGTAGGGAAAGTTCTTATAATTCATCCTTCCTCAAGAGTGTTTAATTTTTCTTGTACTTTTCAGGCCCATACATTTTTAAAGAAAAAGTTTGAAAAGTTCCACATAAAAAGGGGCAGGGCATATTTTGGTTGGCATTACACTGACTATATACCATGTTGGGGGGAGAGATAACATCTTTAATATTGATTTTGCCAATCCCTGAACATGTAATATTTTTCAATTTAATTAGCTTTTTTTTCAAGTTTTCATAATTTTCTCTATAAAAGTCCTGTCCATTTCTTGTTAGATTCAATTCCTCAAGTATGCATTTCATACACTTTCAAGCACAGAGGTTGATGTGGGGCTCGAACTCATGGACCTGAGCCTGGAGTCAGACGCCCAACCGACTGAGCCACCCAGATGCCCCTTTCTTTATTTTTTTAATGTTTGTTTATTTTTGAGAGAGACAGAATGTGAGCCGGGTAGAGGTAGAGAAAGAGACAGACAGACAGAATCTGAAGTAGGCTCCAGACTGAGCTGTCAGCACAGAGCCTGACACGGGGGTCAAACTCATGAACTGTGAGATCATGACCTGAGCCGAAGTCGGAAGCTTAACTGACTGAGGCACCCAGGCGCCCCTCAAGAGGAATGTTTTTAGAAGAGGTAGTGGGCAGAATTATTAGTGACCAGAAAAAGATATGTCCAAGTCCTGACATGCCTACCTGTGAAATGTAACTACTTAGAAATCAGGTCTTTACACATATAATTAAAGCTCTCAACATGAGATCATCCTGTTTTTAGGGTGGGCCCTAAATCTAATGACTAGTGTCTTTATAAGAGACAGAAAAGGAGAAGATACAGAGACACACAGAGGGGAAGAACACTATGAAGACCCAGGCAGAGATGGGAGTGATGTGTCTACAAGCCAGGAAGCACCAAGAATTGCTAGAAGCCACCAGAAGCTAGAAGCCACCAGAAGAGAGGCATGGAGAGGGAGCGCTCCTAGAAGGAACCAAAACTGCCAACACCTTGATTTCAGACTCTGGCCTCCAAAACTCTGAGAGAATAAATTTCCGCTGTTTTAAGTCACCCAGTTTGTAATAATTGGCCAAAGCAGCCCTAAGAAACTTACACAGAAAATAACATAGGAAACCCGCTTAGTGACGGAGCAATTCGAAAAAATTTCTTAAACAAGTTACAAAAAGCCCTGGCCACTAAAGAAAAGATTGATATATTCCTCTATGTTGAAATCATCTTCTGGGCCGGGAGGCCCTGCCGCGGCCAGTCAGCTAGGTTTCGAGAAGCCTCTCTGCCTGCCCAGCCCGCCCTCAGGATGCCCAAGAGGAAGGCCAGCTCTGCCAAGGGGGCTGCGAAGGAGGAGTCCAAGAGGAGATGGGGGGAGGTTGTTAGCCAAACCTGCTTCTGCAAAGATGGAAATGAAGCCAAAAAAGGGGGCAGGAAGGGATAAATCTTCAGACAAAAAAGTGCAAGCAAAGAGGAAAAGGGGAGCAAAGGGAAACCAGGCTGAAGTGGCTAACCAAGAAACGAAAGAGACTTACCTGCAGAAAATGGAGAAACTAAAAACGAGATTCCAGCCCCTGATGAAGCAGGAGGGAAAGAAGCTACGTCTGATTAATATCATACGTACCATGTCTTATCAGTCATCCTGTCCCCCTTCTTGTACAATCCAGAGGAGTACTTTGATCAACTATTTTATAAATGCAAGTTTTTTAGTAGCTCTAGAAACATTTTTAATGAGAGACACCCACTTCATCCCATTTCTTAAGTGTCAATGCTTTTTTTAAAGAGGTGAAATCATTTTCTTGTTATTTATTTATTTTTTGGTACAATCAGAAAATATTGGGGTATTGAATATGGGAGGCTTTGACTGCCTTGGGTATCAGCTCAACATTTCACAGATGGGGTAGTTTTTATATTCTACAGTACAAAGCATATTGAATGGCAATTGGGAGTCTGTCATGCATTTAGTATGTCTTGAATATTAAAAAAAAAATTGTTTCCTAAAGAAAACCACTCCTTGATCTTGACTCTCCCTGTCAGAATTTTGTAAGTTCTGTAACATCTTGGTTGGTTTTCCTAGTAACTTTGTTAATGTGCTGTGCAGGATTATAAATCTGTGTATGTAGTGTATATGATATTAACTTGTGAATTAATGGGACTTAATAATGTAACAGTGTGTCAACATTTGAAGATATTGATACTTGATATACTGTTAAGGAAAATTTGCCTCCAAAGTTTAAGCTGGAAAGTCACTGGAATAACTTAGAAAAGAATCACAACTATATGATTTTTTTAGATTTTTGATATGTATGTTAGGAATTGTGTACAAATTGAGATGTCTTACTGGTCCTCAGCACAACCGATAAAAACTCAATTATGAAAGAAAAAAATCATCATCCTTTGAACATGAAAAAACACTGCCAGAAGAATCTAAGACATGCCACAAAGTAAGAATTATGCAGCTGAGTCAATCAACAAAGTACTTGCTCTAAAATACACTTCTATGAATCTATCAGGAAGTCAAACAACTTAGTAGGGAAATGAACTAAAGTAAGTAAATAAACAAACAAATAAAAAAAAAAGTAGGAAACACAACACAAATGGCTTGTGAGCACATGAAAAGATGGTCAGCATGAAAATCAAAACATAGTAAGTTACCGTTTTACCCCAGATTAGCAAAAAATTTCAGTCTGATAACAGCAAGTGTTAGCAAGGAGGTACAGCAACTGGAAATCCTGTACCCTGCTGGAGAATGTAAATTGGGACAATCAAGTTGGAAAGTTGACATTATCTAGCAAAGTTGCAGACATATATACTCTATAACCCAGTAATTTTATTCCAAAGCTGATGTAATCAGGAGACATGAATAAGAATGCCCATAGTAGCTTTGATTAGAATTGTCAAAAATGGAAACAACCCAAAAGTCCATGTGTAACAGAATGGCTAAAAGAGGAATCCTACTGATACAATGAAATACTGCCTACATATATAAATGAATGTGCTGCCACTCTGTGCTTCAACAGGCAAGTAATGACAACAATATGTTCAGTATGATTCCATTTAGATCAATTTACAAAAAGAAAATTCAACTACATTGCTTAGGGAGGAATGTGTAGGTGGTAAAACTATAAATAAGTGCAGTAAAACCTTGGATTGCGAGTAACTTGTTTTGTGAGTGTTCCACAAGACAAGAAAACATTTCTAATATATTTTAACTTGATACACAGGCAATGTCTTGCAGTATGAGTATTAGGTGATGCCAAATGTCACATGATCACAACTGAGCCAATGGTTCTTGAAGTTCGCTTTGACATACAAGTGCTTTGGATTACAAGCATGTTTCTGGAGTGAATTATGCTCCCAAACCAAGATTTTACTGTACAAGGAAAAGATGATCACAACCGTCACAATATTGGCCACATGGGAGCAGGTGAGTGGGAGATAATAGGGGGAGAGACAGGGGGAACTTCTAAGGAACAGCAGTGTTCCATTTCTGAACCTGAGTGGTAATATCCAAGCAAATCAGAGCTAGACAGTAAAGTGGTAAAAAAAAAAAAAAAAAATGTTACTCAGGACTATTGCAATCGGGGAAGAGATCTCAGTATAGAACCAGCTCAATTCCAAATACAGTGCGTAAAAGTGGGGATTTACAGCCAAGGAGCAGGGTGGAGGTCAGTGGATAGAAAATTACTAAGAGGAAACATCGGGGTTATTGGAGGGATTCTGGCAAATCTGAGCCAACAGGATTCTTGCTAAGGACAGGCCAATCTGATCAATCACCTAGGGGGGATAGTTGAGGACCAGGAACCCGAATAGATACCAAGAGTGATTGGATGTGGAGGATGGGGATTCTTACTAAATGGACTCAGCAGAGTTTTTGCTGAAACCGTATTTTATAAGGAAGTGCCCAGATGGCCCTTGAAGGCTCAGGAACTTGACTAAACCTTGGCCAAACAAAGAATCTTTGACAATAATTACATGGGTGTTTTCTTACAATTATTTTCAAAATGCAGATACATGTTTTATAGTCTTCTGTGCATAGGATACATTCCACAACGTAAAAAAAAAAAAAAAAAAAACAATAGATTATTTAACTTGAAGATAGATGGAAGGGAGACCATTAGGTAAAGAAATTTACACGACATTATATTATGGTTCAGTGTTAGGCTTTTTAGCCTGTTTTTAGTTCTCTTAATCACATTTCAGTGATTTTTGGTATTCACCAATTTGATATTCATTGAGCTTTTCTAGTTGTGGGCACCCTTTTAGATGATGTGGAAGATCATGGTCTCTGCAGTCAAATCTCTGCTTAAAGTCTGGTAATGATGAGATCACTAACACCGTCAGGTAACTACAGTGGTTCAAGTATGCAGATGCAGAGATTTGGAGGAGTGATTTCAGAGATGTGCACCAGACGGTCACTGAGCCAGAAGAGAGTCATGGCACTCCAGACCAAGAGAAAAAATAACCAAGGAAGGTAAGAAACAAGGAACGGACAGAACAGTCCAGCTGGTTTTGCTGGACTGTAAGATGCATACTGGGAAGTGGCAAGAAACTAGATTGCAGATGCAGGCCTTATTAGGTGTATTTTTTGGAATTATGTTTGGTCACGGTGGATGAAATGTCCAAAATAACAGTGGCATGCAGACAGCAGCTCACTGCTTTGTCATATAAAACATGCGTGCACGTAGGTGGTGGCTGCTGTGATGCTCGACACGGAGGCCAGGGCCCAGACTCCCTCTGTGTACCGCTCCACGGTCCAAACACAGCTAATAATTAGCACAACACAGGTCTTTAAAATAAAAGTGGTTTTATTATAAAATTCTAAAACTGTGCTTTAAAGGATGGTCACAGGAATACTGCATAAGAAGAAGAAACATATGTTCATAATCCAATCACATAGCAGACTTTATATTGTCCACAGAATCAATATTTAAAAAACATTCCTCTATGTCAGTTAAAAAGAGCCTTCAGAGCACCATTATTTGAAGGGAAGGTATTTTGCACATCAGAGTTCATCTTTGGTCTGCAATTAAGAAACAAAATATTTAGTGCCATCAAGAAGTCTTATACCCGTCAAGATAACTTACGTTAGTCTATTAATTATTTTCCCCTAAAGGTGGAAGCAGCGAAAAAGGCAAGTGGGCGCTAAAGGTTTGTAGGGCCTGGGACTATGCTCGGAATCCCTCCTGGGGAAAGTCACATTGTGTTTTATCGGACTGCTGATGGGGAACACAAACATGTAAGTATTTGCATTACTGTAAAGGGCTTTGTGTTATGTATCTTATCAGTGAAGGGCTACAGCAGACAAGGAGGAGGAACTTAATGAAGCCTCTAAGTCCACTGGTCAGTGTTGGCACTCCCCAGCATCACTCAAAGATAAAAAATAAAAAAAGAGGACTGGAGAAAGGAAGCCGCCCAGTTTCATTTGGAGTCAACAGAAGTGTTGTGATACCAAATCACAAATTTCATGAGCGGGTACATTTCAATTCTGGAAAATTTTTAAAAGATTTTATTTTTTAAGCGTTTAATTTATTTTTTAAGTAATCTCTACACCCAATGTGGGGTCAATCCAAGATCAAGAGTTGCAAGCTCTGCTGACTGAGCCAGGCGGGTGCCCCGAAGTCTAGCAAGTTTTTTTTTTTTTTTTTTTTTTTTTTTTGTCAATGGCTTTAACTAATTTAATGAACTTCCAGCACTGACAAGCGTTAACACTGATGAAGAACCGTTTCTGGGTGGGGGTGAGGGGGTTGGTTAGTTACTTAGTGGCAAGTCTGCACTCCAAACAAAAAAACCAAATAACCAAAACTGATTTGTAGCACCTGCTGTTGTCATGGTGACTCTCCCCCACCAGGCAGATTCCAAGGTACCAGAAATTAACTAGTGTGCAAAATTCCTAATATGTAACAGACAGTGAGCTTATATAAACTGATTCTATCATACCACTGGATAGCGGTCACTTAATTCGTTTCAAACCCCCTGTGAGTCAGGCATGATAACTGCCAAATCTGCCTTCTCATTTTTGGTCACAATACCACAGTTTTGAGTTTGTTCTTTTAGAGACATGATGACATTGCTTAAAATAATGTCAAGCCAATATATTACATATGTATATATTTATGTAACATATATGTATACATAGAGTGTAGAGATATACACTACAATTTTATATAGTATATATTCATTCAAACAAAAAGCATTACAATCAAAACAACCCTCCCCTGCCACATCATGTCTTTACACACAACCAGGCACACAATCTGGTGATGGAGACTAGTTCTTGGTCCTAGCCTTGCTATAATCCAGCTGGGTGGTTATGAGCTAAATTCTTCTTTAGGCTTCATTTTTATAACCGTAAAACGAAGGCATTTCCTGGGTGACCCCTAAGGTCCTTTTTTTTTTTTTTTTTTAATTTTTAAAAAAATATTTTAGTAGGCTCTGTGCCCAACATGGGCCTCAAACTCACAACCCCAAGATGAAGAGTCGCACACTCCACTGACTGAGCCAGCCAGGAGCCCCCCTAAAAGGTCCTTTTAGCCTTACAAGTCTGTGTAAATCTACCATTTGTTAATGAAATCAGTATATATTGGTGGTATGAACAGAGATTGCTCTTAAATGCATGATCTGGTAATATATGAATAATCACAGTCACATATTTTTCATCTCTAAACTGAGATGATGAGTTTTGCCAAAGCCATCTCCCGTGACACATGTGAAAACACTTTTAAAATTATAAACATCTATTCAAAGGCCATGTGAATTCTTGCGTTAAAAAAAGGCTCTCCTCCACTTTGCCGGGGGCTCCTGGACTTCTCCCCTACCTGCATCTCGGTGCCTTTTTTTTGGCCATGTTGTTCCCATGGCATCTGCCCCTCGGTAGACTAAAGGGCAGGCAGGCCCCCAGAGAAGCTCAAATAGTGGCTGCCCGACTGAAGGACTGGAGGGACGGATGAGGACTTGGAACAAGACTAGTTCTTGCTCTGCCACTGCCGGTTCGGGTTACCTGTCTCCTATGGCACGTGCAAGGAAAGAGGTCATCTTCAGTCTGTGCTTCTACCCTCTGCATGCCCTCTCGGATTTGGGGCTCACTCACTTGCAAATTGGCATATTCCTGTGGAAGCAACAAGTCAGAAGGGTGCCTTTTGTAACTCAGAGCACATCCACCAAATCAGATACAGTGGAATTTGCTAGGATATGGTCCTTTTAATTCATACGTGTCAAGTTGTGAGAAGCAAAATTCATCATACTCCCCTTAAACCCCCAATAACAGAGTCTCTGAGAGGTGGCTGTCCTTTGGATACCGGCTGCTGATTGCTACTGCACCTCTCCTTATTCTATCCTTCATTTATTTATTTTTAATGTATTTATTTATTTATTTTTTTGAGAGAGAGACAACCCTGTGGGGGGGGGGAGGGGCAGAGAGAAGGGGAGGAGCAGAGGAGGGGTGGGGCAGAGAATCCAAAGCGAGCTCTGTGCTGACAGCAGAGAGCCCCCACTCAGGGCTCAAACTCACAAACTCACAAATTGAGATCATGACCTGAGCCAAAGTCAGATGCTTAACTGAGCCACCCAGGTGCCCCCATCATTTATATGACTTGTACGGTTTTGGTTTTGCCAGCTTCTGCCTTGAAGTGAAAATAATTGTGCACACGGTCTGCCCTAGACTGGGAATTTGAGGCTAGAACATATTTCCACCATGGCTTGCACAGCTCGGCCACCACCTTGATCTATCATCCGCCTGCTGTGTGTTAGGCTCTGGGCCAGGTGATGATGCTCTAGGAAATATAATCTAAATGAGTGAGCACAAGCCTGTGGACCTTGAGGAGTTCAGACAGTAAATCTTCCACTTCACCCTCTCCTTCCCTTCACCAGCCCCTGGGAAGGTTAGAAAGAGGGAGGAGCCAGTGCAGACTAGAAACAGATCAACTGTTCTGGAGTGGAGTCTAAGATTTGGGGCTCAATACCTGCAATTTTGAGATTAAAAAAAAAAATCTTAGTTTAGATCTAGTAGTATCATTAGGAAATTACTTGTTACTACTGCATTTTTTATTTTTTTATCTTTAATTTTTTAACTACTGCATTTTTTCTATTTTATTTTATATTATCTTTAATTTTTTTAACTACTGCCTTTTTTAAAATTTTTATTATCTTTAATTTTTTTAACTACTGCATTTTTTAAAAATACCCTTTTAAGTTGTCAGATATACTTTGATTATAATCCCTAAATGCTTAGGCCCATGAAAACAGTTTCCAAGAGAAGCCATGGCTCATATGGAGTCAGCAGTATAGGTCAGAAGACACTGGGCACTGTTTAGACAAAGAAATGGTAAAGCAGTGGCAAGATTGTACAAAGAGCAGGGGCGTCTGGGTGGCTCAGTTGGTTAAGCTGGTAAGCCTCTGACTTTGGCTCAGGTCACGATCTCACAATTTGTGGGTTTGAGCCGCACGTCAGGCTCTGTGCTGACAGCTCAGAGCCTGGACCCTGCTTCTGATTCTGTGTCTCCCTCTCTCTCTGGCACCCCCCCACCCCCCACTTACACTCTCCTCTCTCAAAAATAAATACTAAAAAAAATTAAAAAAAAAAAAAGATTGTACAAAGAGAAAATACAGATCCATGCACAATAACTTGGCAGGATCAGAGGCCAATTTCTTAACCACACAATACAGAGTGCTAACATAAATACTTTTCCCATAATGTTGTAGCATTCTTGTCTAGCTAATGTCGGGTTTGTACTATTTTCTTTATGATTTGATGTTGGTCCCTGGTTTTTGCCCACAGAGAAGTGTATGTATCTCTTTATATTAATATACTTTTAGAAACTATTATGTGAAATGTTATTTGCTCTTAACATGCCCAATGCAAATAGTATGTCTGTTTTCTTAGAAAATACTGACCTGGAAAAGTTTAAAATAATAACAGAATATGTCATCGCCCATGAGATTATTTCTTGCAAATTCCTGTCCTGCTTTTGCTATCTTCTTTGCCTGTGGGAACAATGACAACACAAAATCCCTTAATGAAACATGTTTTTTTCCCGTGCACACATATGCAAACTGATCTTCAGGGTACATGTATCCTGGGACAACGGCAGGAAAAATCTTTGAGGGTAGTGTTATGTGGTAAAGGGAACATTTAACAACAGTACGTTCAAATTAAAGGGAGGTTTTTTTTTTTAGAGTTGAAAGTTTGAGGAATCATACTGGACCTTCTAGAATGAAGCCTCTCTTGCAAAGAGAAGGCACACATTAAATGAGGTAACAATGACTTTGTAAAGTAAATGCAAGACAAAGCTTAACTGCCTTAACAATTCTCAGCAATTTGCCTGAAGTTTACTTCATGCAATCCTGCAGGAACTTTTTCTTCCTGCCCGTTTGAACATTTTCATATTGTTAGTAAAGGGGAGGCAGTGCCTGAGGCTCTGATCAACCTGACCGAAAAAAGAGAGAGCATCCTCAAGGCCAACCTCTAGCTTTTTATCTCAAGTGCAGAGTGGACAGTTAATCCAGACCCCATGCCAGCGTTCACCCTGAGGGGGACAGATGTGCTACCCTGGGCGGGGGGGGGGGCCTCCCACTGAGAGGGAAGGGTGTATGGCTCAGCATCCGGGATGCTCTTCGGGCACAAGACATTTAAAACGAGCCCATGACGGTGAGGCAGGAGAGACTGACCTTACCTCTTCATCATGATCTTTTGCCCATTTAAGTTTTTCCAGGAGATCGCTCAGGTTGCTTTTCACTGGAATGTAGTGCTTCCATGGCTGCAGCTCATTGTAAAAGTGCTCGTAGTAGATGGAGTCCTGCTTCAGCACAACACTGTCACCGACGAGGAGGTACGGCAGGCGATACGCTGCGACAGTGCCATCAACGTTTATTTGGTACTTGTGCTGAAAAACAGAAGAGAAGCCTCCATCACACTTCCCTTCTCCACTCTCTTTACTCCTTCCTCTTTCCGCACTTGAAGCCTCATCATTGGCAGACACAAACTGGCCAGATTTTGCCCTCTGCCTTGGCCATGGAGTAAGTGCTATCATATGGACACCTGGCCTAGGGCTAAAGGCTTATTGTGATGCTCTCCCAAATTTCACAAGGGGGCCACAAGTCTAACATTAGAGCAGACAATAAAATACTAAGACTGCTGTCCAAAGGCCACAACCTAGGAAAGATAGGCTTATCGTGATTTTGTAATCCCTCTAATACTTTACTGATCACGTATGAGCGCCTAAGCATGGTAGCCTATGCCATATTAACCGTACCTTTTAATTTTTTTTAAGAGAGAGAGAGTGGGAGAGGGGCAGAGAGAGAGAGAGAGAGAGAGAGAATATCCCAAGCAGGCTCCATGCTCAGTGTGGAGTCTTATGCGGGGCTCGATCACACAACTGTGAGATCATAACCTGAGTAGAAATCAAGAATCAGATGCTTCACTGACTGAGCCACCCAGGTGCCCCAAACATACCTTTTAAACATCAGATGGCCACACACAAGTCTTGAGAAAATTAACAAGCGTAGATGCAAGAGCAGCTATGAATACAAATATGCCTAGAGCCATGGTAACAATTACTCTCTAGCTGTAGCAAGTGCAAAGGCCTGGCACAACACCCACTGATGAGGGATGGCTGGCAACCTCTCTTTCTTTCACAAGTCTTTGTGAAATGCATACGGAGGAAGTGATGACAATTCAACTTATGGCCTTATTTAGGACTTCCTGCTGCCACAGAACCTATCCAAAGAAAACCTGGCCACAGGTGCAGACAGAACTGACAAATCACTTACTTTCCCACATTCCGAGGACAGGTGAGTACCTTTTGTCCACCTTTCATTCCATGACATGGGTCTTTAAAAACCACTTAGTGGCTTAGGGGCGCCTGGGGGGCTCAGTTGGTTGAGCGTCTGACTCTTGACTTCAGCTCAGGTCATGATCTCGTGGTTTGTGGGTTTGAGCCCTGTGTCAGCTGTGTTGACAGCATGGAGCCTGCTGGGGATTCTCTCTCCCCGCCCCCCCTCTCTGCCCCTACCCCACTTGCTCTCTCTTTATCAAAATAAATAAACTTAAAAAAAATTAAAAAAAAAAAAACCACTTAGTGGTTTAGAGAATAGGGCAGCATCCCACTGCCTAGAAGAAGGAGTTAGAAAAAGGATCCCTCCACAGGAAAAAAGAGCAGTCCACATTTTAGACACAGAAAGGTCTCCCTAATCTCCAGGATTCCCAGGCAGATCATTTGCATGGGTTTCAAGACACTTCCCCATCAGAAAGTCTGATGTGAGACACTTGGTTTATCTCTTCTTTAGACTGTTACGATGCTCTGGGGAGAAGAATTTTTAAAATCACATACATGTATTTATTAATAAGAAAGGATTTGGAGCTGAAATGTGCTTACCTTGAGGGTGAGTTGGGGAAAAAATTCTAGCCCTACCCAGGCCCAAAGCTTCCTCGATGCATATATTTTTAAAATTTATGTATTTATTTTGAAAGAGAGTGAAGGAGAGAGAGAGAGAAAGAGCGAGCAGGGGAGGGGCAGAGAGAGAAAGGGAGAGAGAATCCCAAGCAGGCCCTGTACTGTCAGCATAGAGCCCCATTTGGGGCTTGAACTCACGAACTGTGAGATCATGACCTGAGCCAAAACCAAGAGTCAGACGCTTAACCACCTGAGCCACCCAGGCCTCCCTCCCTTGATGCATGTTTAATGTCAGGTCTGGGTACCTTGTACCCCTCACGCTGCCAAAGTGGTCCTCAGGGCCTCATGCCTTGATGTTCGCTAAATTTTGTGCTCACCTCTTTCACCCCCTAGAATTTATAGGCCTCAGTTTCCTTCCCCCAAATGAAGACATTTGGAAAAACAGAAAGGATTGGACACAATTGATGTCATACCTTGAAGAAATCAAAAAATGAAATGTGTTTCACGATAGGACCATATAGGCTTTCATCATGTTTAAAGAAGAAGAAGTTGGTGAAGGCAGCGTCTATAAGTTCTGGGTGTTTCCTGCTGAGCTTAACCAGTTCCAGTCTCTCTTTGCGACTGTCTCGCCCTCTCCAGACAGCAGTGGAGTTCTTGCTTTCCCAGGGAGGACCTGTGTTAGCTTGCACAGACATCATATCCAGACTTACTCTGGAAGACAAAAAGTGCAACAGATTTTCCTCCCAAACCGTCACATTGCAAAGGCTGCTGGGAAAGAACTCACCAAGGCTCTGGGTCATCTTAGACCCATCTCTCACCGGCCCATGGTTTCTAGAACAGAGTCAGTCAGGTCGTAGGTAGGCATCACGATATCCTTGGAATCCGTGGAGCCACACCAGGAAAAGATTGGATGGATGTGCGAGGTGGATTTCTTTTTTTCCAAAGGCCAGTCTCCCAGATTAACGAAAAACTCCACATCCGGCATCTTCACCTGGAAAAAGAAAGCGAAGAGCTTATTTATATTGGTTGCAGTGGATAATAGCATCCATGGATCCATGTGTTGGGAAAGGCAGCCTCGTGCAGGCAGTCTTTGCAGCCCCTGCTTGGTCACAGAACGGGAAGAACGGGTCTCGGGTCTGGAACACTTCTTTACCAAGAAATGGAGCCCTCACAGTCTGGGCTGCACTCACCTCCTTGCCAGGGAATGTGCTTCATGTTCTGCTGAAGTGCAGGTGCCCCCGGCCCTCAGGCTGCCCCCAGCTCCCTGTGCTTGAGACCCCACAGGGAGCGGTCAGGGAGCTAGGCTGCGGCACGAACTGAGGTGCACACAGCCATAGTGCAGGGACCGCCAGCCAGCAAGGGACGGGATGTCGTTCCCTCTCTGCAAGGAAGCGCTACACCCCCTGCCCCGTGGTGTGCACACTGTCCTGTTCTCAGCCTCCTCAAATCCTGCACTGGTTCCTTCCTCGGTGGCATTTCTCTGCCTTTTCACTTTGGCTGCATTCCTGTAATGTTCTATCCTGCAGCACAGCCAGACCACCCGGGGAGCAGGGAAACACGACACAAATGAGAAATCCTACCAGATGAAAGCCAGCTTTACAAGCTTCAGGTAATGATAATTAGGCCAATTTGAATAGTGAGTGATTTTTCACAATACTGTATACCTCAGTATACTAGATTTCCTTTCTGTGGTGCCTCCACAGTGGCCAATAGGCTTGCTTCAAAAAGGGATGAAGGGCGCCTGCATGGCTCAGTTGGGTAAGCGTCCGACTCTTGATGTCAGCTCAGGTCATGATCTGACGGTGGTGAGATCGAGCCCCAGCCCTGCGTTGGGCTTCGGGCTGGGCATGGAGCCTGCTTAAGATTCTGTCTCCCTCTGACCCTCTCCCCCACTCGTGCTCTTTCTCTCTCTCTCAAATTAAAAAAAAAACAAACACCAAAAAAACATTCTCTCTTGCCCTTCCCCTCCTTGCATGTACTTTCCTTCTCTCTTTCTCTCTTTCAAAAGAAAAGGGGGGGGGTATGAAATGACAAAGGTAATCTCGGTTTTAATGCTGCCAAGAGACTCTATGATGATCAGAGAGAGAAAGAATTACTGGAAAACAATTAGAACACAAAAAATTACAAAAAAGAACTTGGGACTCTACCCTTCATTCCTGGTTAATGAGCCAGACGTTCCCATTTAAAAAATACACCCCAGGTAGGTAGGTGATGGGACCAGACTCTAAACTCTGGAAGCCGGACACAAAAGCTGGCACTAATGATTTCCAAGCCAGGCTGCTTCTACCAACAAGTGGCACAGACATGTTCAAAGATCCTGGTTTTATATCAAGCCACAGGTAAATGTTTGGGGTAAACATCGATATGTGTGTGTGTGCGTGTGTGTGTGTGTATGTGTATATATATATATATATATATATATATATATATATATTTTTTTTTTTTTTTTTTTTTTTTTGAGAGAGAGAAATAGAGTGCAAGCCTGTGATTGGGACAGGGGCAGAGGGAGAGACAGAATCCCAAGCAGGCTGCACGCTCAGCTCAAAGCCTGACATGGGGCTGGATCTCACGACCCTGAGATCATGACCTGAGCTGAAATCAAGAGTCAGATACTTAACTGACTGAGCCACCCAGGCACCCCAAGACCTACTTTTTAGGCAAGAACTGTTGTGGTCAGTCTGAGAAGCATCTTGAGAAGTTGGAGTCCTGAAGGGCAGTCTTTTTTTACATTCTTTCTCAACATTGTTCTGTAATATTTTCATGTTCTTTTTTTTTAAATTTATTAAAAAAATTTTATTCTCAAGTTAGTTAACTTAGTGTAATTTGGCTTTAGGAGTAGAACCTAGTGATTCATCTCTTATATACAACACCCAGTGCTCATCCCAACAAGTGCCCTCCTTAATACCCATCACCCAATTACCCCACCGCTATCAACCCTCAGTTTGTTCTCTGTATTTAAGAGTCTCTTATGGTTTGCCTCCCTCTCTGTGTCTTGTGTCTTATTTTTCTTTCCCTTCCCCTGTGATCTTCTGTTAAGTTTCTCAAATTCTACATATGAATGAAATCACATGATATCTGTCTTTCTCTAAAGGACTTATTTCGCTTAGCATAATACCCTCCAGTTCTATCCACATTGTTGCAAATGGCAAGATT